>NC_080794.1:10096250-10415000 GCF_028018385.1 Neofelis nebulosa
GATGGCTCAGTCAGTTAAGTGTCTGATTCTTGATTTCTGCTTAGGTCATGATCTCATGGTTCATGGGTTCGAGCCCCACATCGGGTTCTCCATGAACAGCTCAGAGCCTGCTTGGGATTCTCTCTCTCTCTCCCTCCCTCCCTCCCTCCCTCCCTCTCTCTCTCTCTCTCTCTCCCTCTTTCTCTGCCCCTCCCCTGCTTACACTGTCTCTCTGTCAAAATAAATAATAAAAATAAACATTAAAAGAAAAGAAATATACTTTCCTTCATACTATGAGTCCTGATTTTAATGAGAAATAAAGAATAATTGAGAGGAGGCAGAACAAGACATCATCTTTACCTGTCTTTTCCCATCTTTGCGATCAGAGAGAATCCCAAATCCCAAAGCCAAAGCAGAGGAGCGTTGGTTGATGTGGGTACTGAAGAGGGTTTCCCGATACTGACAGTCAGAAATAGATGGCAGGGCTGGATGAGTCCGGTGCCCCCCCACCCCCCGCGGCGGTGGAATCGTTCATATGAACATTAAGAGAGGAAGGACGGAGAGGTGGCTCACTTGAGCCCTAAGAGGTTTGTATTTTAAGATGACTTCTGTAGGTTTACGATTTCCCCCACTGTGTGTTATTTCAGTAGTTTAACTGAATTCTGAAGATCCGTCTAAAATTGGCTACCTTCCTAGGAAATCAAAAAGGACATTTATGTTTTACGTTTAAAAAAAACAAGAACAAAAGAAAGAGAGGTCAGGGGGACGCTTCTTGAATGGACTCATCGGAAACTCCCACTGTCCCCGGGAGAGGGGAGAGGGGCTGACACAGACATGGAAAATCTCCTCCTTTCACTTCCTTTGGGTTTCTACCAATGTCAAACGGTGCAGCGATTTGTGAAAGGCCAGCTTGTCAGGCATACGTGAATCTCTAGTAACACTTGCAGATCAGTTTTATTTTCTTGAGACCAAACATTGATAGGCTCATTCTTTCCAATAATTGATAGTTGAGGGCGCTTTTTAAATAAAAATGGTGAACCAGATAAAGGATGTTCCCTTCAATCATATAGTTCGCTCAAAAATGTGAGGTAGGTTAATATGAAATACACTCTGGAGGGAAGTAAGTGACTCGGCTGGAGGTCACCTTAGCGATAAGTGACTCGGCTGGAGGTCACTGTAACGAACAGGGCATATTCAGATTATGGCAACCTCTAGCTTTGAGATGGAGTAAAGATGTTTTCAATCCTTCTCATCTTAAATAAAGAAAATAACAAGATAAACTCAAAATAACAAGAAATAAACCCAAACTCCATCTTCTCTGACAGTAGGAGGTATGACTACCAATAATACTCGGAAAATGGCAAGAGGGGCAGGGGCTGGATAAAATTCAGGGATATACACGAAAGTCTGCAGTGAATGGAGACCCTGGGGCCAAACCTCTTGTCTTCCCAGTTCTAGTTGACAAGCAGCTGCCTGAACAGGGTAGGACCTTTCTCTGGATATACCGATTCTACCCAGAGAAATCACCTAAAGATCGTAACAATTAAAGGGCCACCAGTTAAAAATCTCTGTACCATGAAGTGGACAAGCCGTCCCCTATGTACCAGACCTTCCGATGAGCTTGTTAGGGTTTTGCATGTTAATAAGGACAGACAGCCACGGAGCACAAGCTATTTGAGGAAAGCTTCGAACAGAAGTGTTCCAGAAACATAGTGTAGAGAAAATTGCAGGGAAAAATTTTAACAAGGAAACAATGCAAAAACATTTTTCAAAACTAAAGGACAAGAGTCTCCAGTTTTTCTTTTTCTTTCTTTCTTTCTTTCTTTCTTTCTTTCTTTCTTTCTTTCTTTCTTTCTTTCTTTCTTTTTAATTTTGAGAGAGAAAAAAAAAACACGTTAGTGGGGGAGGATGGGAGAGAATCCCAAGCAGACTTCGTACTGTTAGCATGGAGCCCAATGTGGGGCTCGAACTCATAAACCATGAGATCATGACCTGAGCCAAAATTGGACACTTAACAGATTGAGCCACCCAGGCACTCCGAGAGTCTCCAGTTTGAAGAGGCATGCCCTTGCCCTGCACCAGAACGAATTAAGATCGACACTGAGGCACATGACCATGAAATCTCAGAGCATCTGGGAACCCTGCTCTTTGGTACAGAGAAACCTCAGAGACATGTCCTCCATTACATCCCTAGGAACCACCATGGACACATGCCCATTTGGGGGTGGCTGGGTGAAGACCAGGTCACCATCAGTTGTCCCTTCCCATGGTAACATTCCCTGTGGCCCCTTCTGCTTCAGACTTCTTTTATTCTCCATGATTTCCGTCTACCACAATCCCTTACTCTCTCCTGCTCTGTCAGGGCAATCTCAGGCCATCAGAGAGGTCTCAAAAATGCTCAACTCCAAATGGAAGTGGCCAAAGCTCTAGTTACCTTTCTCTTGAAAGTAATCAGTGCACTAATACATAAATTCATAAATACATGTAGATATGTGGGCATTGGGCAATAGCACATTTCTTCCCACTAGAATTCAACCTCTCCATAACTGATCAATGCATTGCAACAAGGCTGACTTCTTGAACTTCTTTTCCCAAGCCCTGGCTCAGCCAGTATGTCCCGCCAGCCACCATTTAATTATAAAAGTATTATGTGCCAGGCATGCAAAGTAACTTACATATAATGTCAAATTATTTTTACAAGCACCCTATATGGAGGTTACAGTGTTTTGCATTTTAACTGGGATTTGACCTAAGGCTGTATGATTATCCATTTCGTGACCAAATCTCCTGCAAGTTGCCACCTGGGACTTAGACTTGTGCGTGCAGGAGTACAGGTACAGGGGCTGGGGGTAATGTTCCTTTACCCAGAATGATTCTGAGCCCTTGGGGATTCCCACAGTGACTGCTGAAGATCCTGGACCATCTTGATGAAGTGGAGAAGAGATACCAATGAATAAGCTTTTCATAAATTCAGTCCTGTCTTCCAGACTCTTAGGTGGATCAGAGATACTGCTAAGTTTCTGTCTGAAATGTAGAAGCTTATCATTTCTAGACAGTGTATCAGTAAATTATTGTTAGAAATGTGATGTTGACGAAGGTCATGTTGAATGAGATTTCCTAATTCAGTATAAAGTTGTATCAGGAGAATATATGTGTTTTTCAGCCAGCATGCATCATACTTAATCATCATCAGCAATGGGCAAATTCATCCATTTTTATTTGTCTACACTGCTCTTGTAAACCAGTTTATTTAAATGAAGCTTTCTATTTCCATTAGGTACTTAATACATCAAATCTTTCTTCTCAAGAATTATTTGATTTTTATGCATCGTTTTGATGTCCTGCTGTGCCTCTGGTCACTAAGTAGTGACAATGAATGACATTCCTTTAATGGATGTGATCTGGGATGTTTGTGACATACCCATATCTATTGTTTCATATTTCCTTTACAGTAACTATTTTTATTTAAGAGAAATGAAATCATGTTGTTAAGGACTACACAAAACATGCGAAATACAGAGAGAGTAACAAGCTGGCATACTTTATACTGAGCCCTTCCTTGTCCGTGATTCTTCATATCCCCTTTGAGTTTACCTTTGACTTCCAATACTCTTTCTTCTCCAGAACATTCTTACCTTCTGCTTCACTTAACAGGTGGTTCTTACCCCTCCCATTCCTGCCAGGTTTCCGGGGGTTCTCTGGCATTCTGAGGGCTTTGACACGATCCTCACTATTCCATGGGCATATAGAGCACAGACTCCCCCTCCCCATACTTTTTCTTCTTCTCTGTATCTCTTTTCATTACCAGATTTGTCTTGTCCGGCATCCCTTCTCTGACTGCCCTTCACTGCCAATTTCTCCCAACATTGGACTTCACTTTCCCTTTTCCCTTCCAATCTCTGCTTTCCCCCTCCAGCGTTGTGCTGATCAGCTAGTCAGGCAGTTTTGCTAAGTGCCTTCTGTGAGATGAAACTCAAAAAGATGAGGCTTCTGGGTAATATTATATTGAAATATCATCAAGAAAACATTCTCTATAGAAAATTACTCTGATTAACTTAACACCGATACATCCCAGGGCCAAAACTTGGCCGTGGCTTTCTGGCATGCCCCGGAAATTCTCTTCTCTAAGCCATATTCTTCCCCCAAGTGATTGCTAAAGTCCTTTAATGATTTTACTATGTAGGGAAGAGTTATTGGGTAAGAACAAAATTATATTAAATGCACATAACCTATATTGAAAACAGTCGCTTGTCAAAGCCCGTAATCTCATAGAGCAATGCAGTAGAGGTCCCCATAAACCATGCTTTTTATCTGCTTTAATTCTCCTGTGGGTAAGAGCTCTTCTGGCCGAGGATCTCCTTTTCCTGGCCCACAGGCCCCCGTTAAATCTCCTCCCTCTGTAATTGTCCTGTTCTCTTCTAAACAATGTCACTGAGTTTTGCTCAAAGCATATCTCTGAGCTGAAATCCCCATTTTATAGATATATTAATCTTGTCTTTCTTTTAACTTTCTCTTTTCTGAACACAGTTTTCATATAACCCTTCACCAGAGCATTAACATTCTTCACCTCGTCTTCCACTCCAGGTCACCACCACCCCCTAGAATGAATGACTCCTAGTTAGAGGTTCGGAGAGTGGTGGAGGCTGGGTCTCGTCTCTTGTCTCCTGATCTAACACTCATTGCAAAATTCCAGGACTTCCCTGCTGTCATCATGTCTGAGAGCAGTCCACACCAGCCCACCCTGCCGGTCCATCAAGAGTTAGTCTTGGGGGGCACCTTGGGTGGCTCAGTCGGTTAAGCATCCAACTTCGGCTCAGGCCATGATCCCGTGGTTTGTGAGTTCAAGCCCCACGTCAGGCTATATGCTGACAGCTCAGAACCTGGAGCCTGCTTCTGATTCTGTGTGTGTCTCTCTCTGCCCCTCCCCTACTCACGCTCTGTCTCCCTCTGTCTCTCAAAAATGAATAAACGTTAAAAATTAAAAAAAAAAAAAAGAGTCTTGCATTCCTACACAACTAGTTTTGGATATGGGGGAGAGATTATTTGGTCTTCCTGTTCCTTGCCCCATTTTAGCTGATGCTCAGCAGAGCAGTTGAAGTGTTTCTGTAAAACAAGCCAGAGCACACTACTTCTCTGCTCATCAGCTTGCTGTGGCTCCCCATGTCACTCAGAGTCAAAGCCACAGTCTTTACAGAGTCTGAAAGGCCCAGTGTGGTTGGATGTCAGTTTCCCATCTACTTCCCCTCCTGCTTCGGCCTCTCATGACTTTCTAGCTCATGGGCCCCGCCGGTCCTCGTACTTGCAACACATACTTCCCCCTTGGGACCATGCTCCAGCTTTGGGCCTGGAACACTCTTACCCAGATACGCACGGAGACAACCCCTTCACTCCCTTCAAGTCGTTGATGAAATGTCACTTCCTCTACCAGCCCTGCCTAGACTGTCCTGTGGAATAGAACAGGCTATCCCCCCTCCCCCACCCCAAAGCCGCAACGGACACTTCCTGTCACTCTCAGCTCACTCTACTTATGCCTTTTTTTTTTTTGCCATGTTCCTATCACTTTCTGTCACTCTAAATAATTTACTTTTTTAAAAAATGTTTTAAACTTTTTTTGACGTTTATTTTTGAGAGAGAGAGAGAGAGTGCGAGTTGAGGAGAAAGAGAAGGAAACACAGAATCTGAAGCAGGCTCCAGGCTCTGAGCCGTCAGCACAGAGCCCGACACAGGGCTCGAACTCACAAACTGTGAGATCATGACCTGAGCTGAAGTCAGATGCTTAACCAACTGAGCCACCCAGGTGCCCCAATAATTTACTTTTTTTAATAAAATGTTTCTGTTTATTTTTGAGAGAGAGAGAGCGCGTGCACGTGGTGGAGGGACAGAAAGAGAGGGAGACAGGATCTGAAACAGGCTCTGTGCTGACAGCAGAGAGCCTGACAAGGGCTCGAACTCGAACTTGTCAGAGTGCCTGACAAGGGCAAACTGCAAGATCATGACCTGAGCAAAAGTCAGACGCCTAACCAATTGAGCCACCCAAGTACCCTGATAATTAACTTTTTTTTATTTGATTTCTCATTTATTTTCTTATTCCCTCTGCTATAATTTATGTCCAGTAAGTGTAGTGATTTTCATCTTGTGATTATGATTATGACAGTTGCCATCAGCAACTACAGCATCACCTCGAACAATGCCTGGCACATAATGTGTATTCAAAAATATTTGTTGAATGGAAGTACCCATCTCACCAATTGACAACTTGGCCCTAATGTTATCCTTAGACTACAGGACACTATTTCAGAGTTTACAAGGCTAATTTTATAGTGTCAGAAACCATGCCTTGATTCTGATGTCAAATAAATGTCAGTATAGTGAAACTCTTTACTTTCTTAATGTTTATTTATTTATTTTTGAGACAGAGAGAGAGAGAACATAAGTGGAGGAGGAGCAAAGAGAGAGAGACATACACACACAGAATCTGAAACAGGCTCCAAGCTCTGAGCTGTCAGCACAGAGCCCGATACAGGACTCAAACTCATGGACCATGACATCATGACTTGAGCTGAAGTCAGATGCTCAACCGAACTGAGCCACACAGGAGCCCCAAAACTCTTTAATGCCCTCATTATGTACAAAGATAAGAATTAAGGGATTTAAATTAAGCAGAGCTAAGTTTTTGGGTTTTTTTTTCCAACTGGGGTATTATTAAATCTCTCCTTTTATGAAAACAGATTAAAACATATAGATTCCCTATGTTTATTAGCATTCATTCTTGGGGCGCCTGGGTGGCGCAGTCGGTTAAGCGTCCGACTTCAGCCAGGTCACGATCTCGCGGTCCGTGAGTTCGAGCCCCGCGTCGGGCTCTGGGCTGATGGCTCAGAGCCTGGAGCCTGTTTCCGATTCTGTGTCTCCTTCTCTCTCTGCCCCTCCCCCGTTCATGCTCTGTCTCTCTCTGTCCCAAAAATAAATAAAAAATTAAAAAAAAAAAAAAATATTAGCATTCATTCTTTTAAAAAGGTAGAGGGGTGCCTGGGTGGCTCATTTGGTTAAGCTTCTGGCTCTTGATTTTGGCTCAGGTCACAATCTCACAGTAGGATTGACCTTCGTATCGGGCTCTGCGCTGACAACATGGAGACTGCATGGGATTCTTTCTTTCTCTCTCTCTGTCCCTCCCCTGCTCATGCTCCAACTCTCTCTCTCTCAAAGAAAGAAAAAAAGAGGAAAGAAAGAAAGAAAGAAAGAAAGAAAGAAAGAAAGAGAGAGAGAGAGAGAGAAAGAAGGAAAGAAAGAAAGAAAGAAAGAAAGAAAGAAAGAAAGAAAGAAAGAAAGAAAGAAAGAAACTAAACAAACTTAAAAAATTTGTTTAAAAAAGGTGGAATACTTTGAATAAAGAACAGAAAGCGGGAAAGGTTCTTAACGCCTCTGGTTCACCAAAGTCATCATCAGTCTGTTGTGAATGAAGAGAGAGAAATTACAAGTCTTAATAATGCCCAGGGGCAACTGAAATAATTCATATTATTGTAATCCTAATCTTTTATAAGAATGTCAGAGGAGGAAACCAGAGTATTTTTGACTTACTGGGTTTCTGAATTTGTTGGATCTCACCACATCTCATTTTCTAGAGAAAGTAGAACACCTTTGAGAGTAATGATCAGCTTTGCATCACACCCAGGACACAGAGTTAATTCTGACTTCTGATTTAGGTCACTGTAGACATAGGCGTGCGTTACAAGTCCTGGATGCTTTGTGGTGTCTTGTGAAGGGATTTGTGTTTTCTCTTAGGGTGAGCCAGTCGTTTGGGTTCTAAGCTAAAATCATCCTTTCTAGAGACTGGAAAAACTATAGGCTGTCAGAGCCAGAAAGGTGGCTGGTCTGACTCAGACAGCTGTGCTCAGTGACACCCATGTACAGCCACTAGTCACCAGCCGCATGATAACATCCTGAATCAGGAGAGGGTGTGTAGCCCCACAGGCTGTGTACAATTTACAGTTTTTAAACACACACACACACACACACACACACTCACACACACACACATTTTAATGAATTTTGTTGTGACAAAAAACCCACATAATATTAAATTTACCACCTTAACTATTTTCATGTGGTGGTTCAGTTTTTAAAAAATGTTTATTTATTTATTTTGAGAGAGAGTGTGTGAGCAGGGGAAGGGCAGAGACCGAGAGAGAGAGAGAGAGAGAGAATCCCAAGCAGGCTCCATGCTGTCTGTGCAGAGCCCCACACGGGACTTGATCCCCAAACCGTGAGATCATGATCTGAGCTGTAACCGAGAGTCAGAATTTTAGCTGACCGAGCCCCCATGGAGCGCCCCAGTTGAGTTTTATTCATTGTTGTTCCACCCACCTCTAGAACTTTTCATCCTGCAAAACTGTAGCTCCATACCCCTTGAACAGTGACTCCCCATCCCCTCCTCCTCCTAGCCCCTGGCAACCACCATTCCACTCTCTGCATCTCTGAATTTGGCTTGTCTAAGTACCTCATAAAAATGGAAACATACGGGTTTTGTCCTTTTTGTGATGGGATTATTCTACTCAGCTTAATGTCCTTTCCGTTCATCCATGTAGCCTGTTTCAAAAGTTCCTTCCTTTTTTAGAGCTGAGTAGTATTCCGTTGTATGGATATACCACATTCTCTTTATTCATTCATTCTGGGAGACTAGACTTCTCCCCTCATCCTACGCCCCTCCTCCCAGGGTCTGTAGTTAGTGGCAATTATAAGTGAAATTGTGATGGTTAGAAGAGGTACTTGAGATTATTTTGGGAAGTGTTATCAGAAAGAACATTGGAATGACCCTTATTTTAAAGCAAGTTTGAGAGAAGTAACTGGTGAGAGGTATGGTCCACGATGAGGGATTAATGAAAGTACACAGTGTCTGCACAATTACTGTGGGCCACACGTGCTTCAACGCAGCAAAGAGACCAACAGGGCACCTGGGCGGCTCAGGCAGTTAAGCGTCCAACTCTTGATTTTGGCTCAGGCCATGATCTCACAATTCGTGAGTTCGAGCCCCAAGTCAGGCTCTGCACTGACAGTGCGGAGCCTCCTTGGGATTCTCTCTCTTCCTTTCTGCCCCTCCTGTGAATATTCCCTCTCTAAATAAACAAATAAACTTAATAAAAAGAAGACCAACACCTCCTCTTTGTGACCCTCTGAACAACACTCCTTGTGCTCGCAAACACGCACCAGCAAAGAGTAAAGAGTAAACACATAGAGATTTTACCTTTAAAGATAAGTTACTTATTTCTCGATATAAAAACATTTCCAGGGGGAAAAATTATCACAAACAGTTCAGAATTTTCAAGACCATTTGAGATCTTTAAACTGAAACTGACATATTAGAAATTTCATTGGTTTGTGATTCCTCCTCTAAATTATTTTTTAATGTTTATTTTTGAATCAAAGAGGGCATTTGATTCTTTGAATCAAAGAGGGGGAGGGGCAGAGAGAGAGAAGGTCAGAGGATCCAAAGAGGGCTCTGCACTGACAGCAAGGAGCCTGACGTAGGGCTCCAATTCGTGAACTGCGAAATCATGACCTGAGCCAAAGACGGACCCTTAAGCCACCGAGGTGCCCCCTTTTAATTTAATCTTATTTTTGAAAAATTTTTTAACGTTTTTTTTATTTTTGAGAGAAAGAGAGAGAGAGAGAGAGAGAGAGAGAGAGAGAATGAGAGGTAGAGGGGCAGAGAGAGGAGACACAGAATCTGAAACAGGCTCCACGCTCTGAGCTGTCAGCACAGAGTCCAACGTGGGGCTCGAACTCACAAACCGTAAGATCATGATCTGAGCCGAAGTCAGAGGCTTAACTGACTGAGCCACCCAGGTGCCCCAATTTTATTTTAAAATGAGAAACTGTTCCCTGTTCATCTACATCTCGAAAAACATAGTGGAAAACAAGCTGTTTAGAGAATATTCATAACGAATGCAGTTCTCACATCTGAGATAAGGATGGGCCAAACCTGCAGGCCAGCTCCGTTGGGATTGATGCATGATCTTCTCATGCAAGGGGGTCACGTCCCGCTGTTGTCACCACCACATGCACCACCCTCTCCCCTGCCTCACAGTTAAAGAGTGACGGGTTATACAAATTCTTAAAACTGTTAACAACGTGCACTTGGGTTTTGGAATAATGATTGCTTCTGAGTACAAACTGTTTACTAACTTTGGCACTGGTACCTATTCTGTTATAAAATTCTGCACAAAATTCACCACGTTTCAATGTTACATTCTAAATTTTTTTTGCCCAAAGCGTGCTTCCTGTCGGATTTATGTATTGGTTGCCATTTCCAACGTGCCTCAGCCATGCATCATCCTGAAGGAGGCAGGTCTCATTTACAGCATGCTCACTTTCCTGTCAATGGCACTCACCTAAAGTGCCCATCACGGGTATTCTGACCCCTCAGGAGAATCATTACAGTTCTAGCAAAACCCTGTTCATGAAGGAAATGACAGACTTATTAATGTGAAGACATTAATATGTGAGAAGGCTTATTATGTCATTCTTCCCAAGGGTATGTGCATTTTTATAATGATCAATGCTTTCGGCCTGAGGAATAGAACGCTTATGGTTGGATTTTGGGTATCTGCAAGGGACCAAAGAAATGAGATTTTTCTTTTAAGATGTAAACTCTGGAATACCCCTGAAATCAGATCACAAAGATGGTTGTCCTTATGGAAGACCAGCTAATTCTTTTGACAAGTTACAGTATCTTACGGTCGCATCTATGGGTGCAATTATAGTAAATACATTTCTGACTCTGTGTCTTGTGGCTTTGCAGTTCCTGGTACAAGAAATGTTTGTGCACATTTTTGTATGTTTTCAATTAAATTTCATATTTTTATATTTACCAGAAACATTCCCTGAGTTTCACTGATATATCTATATCGATATATATCTATATCGATATATATCTATATCGATATATATCAGTGAAACTCAGGGAATGTTTCTGGTAAATATATATATATCTATCTATATATATATATATAGATAGATAGATATATATAGTGCATCTACCTCAGTGATACCACTTTGTTCCAAAAAATAAAGTTAAGGATGCACCTTACTGGTATTATTTAACTCTGAATAACTGGACTTTTTCCAAAAGTCAAATCTATCAATAAAGGTCAGAATCAACTAGCATGGTCAACATTCAAATGATGATGCTGCAGAATCAGAAGGACATTCAGCAGAAGCAGTCTTTCGTATTTTAATTCAATGATACTGTTTTTGTCATTAGTATATGACTTCTTATGTGACTGCCTTGAAAATGACCTGAATTACCAGAATGGATAGAGAGGGGTGTGTAGGGTTTTATAAAATGAATCTCATTATCCTGGGTTAAGCTCTTTACTAAATACCGTCTTTTCAGCAGTTCCAAAGCCCAGATAAATTTCAAAACCACCTCAAGAGCATTTTACACGAAGAGACCACCAGGACTCATCCCGGAGACCTGACCCAGAATTTCCTGGTCTCCCGCCCAGAATGCATGGTTGAAATTGGTTCCCTAAGTGATTCCCATGCTTCCAGATCAACACCAGTGGGGGCTACTGAGAACCCTTGATGTACAGCTACCCACATTCAGGAAACTTGAAGAGACTTGGATGTTTTCATCCCCGTTTTCTTGAATAATGAGATCCTATTGACTTTGCATTTTAAATATCTCACTGTCTCGTTATTATATTTATGAGCATGAATGTCTCACCACTTGTCTCCAATAAGAGACTTGAATTCTATTCTGGCATAATTTGAGCATTTATGAAATAGCTGTTGAATGAATGATGAAGTGGCTGAATGAAGGCATCAAGACAGACCTTATTAAATGCTTTTCTGGCCCCAGGTTTTATTTTATCCCACATTTCCCTAAATTACCAATCTTCCAAGCCTAACAAAGAAAGTGTTGAAATTAGTTTGACATGTACTATCTTACTAAACCCATAGTGGTCCTTAGGGATTCCCCAGTCTCTTTTCATGATGTCCTTTACTATGCTAATCTGTTATAGAATCATTTCTGGAATATCAAACAGATTAGTCTCAATATTTGGAAATGACACTGCTTTTGGGGAATTGGAACAACATGTATAATTTTCCAGAGCCATTGGAACTCTTGATGTTCTGTATATGGTTTTAAAGGTCACCAGTCACAGCTAAATATTCTTACTTGTGGATTCTTCAGTGCCTGTAAAGGTATTTCACCGGAGGCAAGGATAGTAGATTTTTCCCTTAGAGCAACCTGTGTAATCCCTGCTTTCGTGTAGCTGACTTTGAATTTCATCTTAGCAATTTTCACATACACTTAGGAGCTCATTTTTCTTGACAGAGAAGACAAAAAAAAAAAAATACGTTAAAAGCTGGAGATGTTTTAGTCTCTTCCACTTTCACTTTCTCATCCAGTAACACAACCCGATTGTCCAGAAGCAGTCCGTGCAAGCTTTCTTACTCCCGAGATAATTCTTCTTGCCTTTAATGAGAGTTGTGCCCTATAACTCATTTTGAATTTTAGATCTTCTAAATTGTTTTTATCAGTCTTTCCTAATAGTTAATACTTGGTCCTCACTCTATGGCAGGCATTGCTGTATTTTATGCTTCTGTATGAACTTATATATCTTCCCCCAAACACTAGGAGGTAGGCAACTGTGGTTATCACCATATTGTAGAGGAGGAAACCAAGGCACAGAGATGTTAAGTGATTTGTCCAGGGTCCTACAGCCCAAAGATATTTGAGTTGAGATTTGAATTCAAGCAGCCTACCTCCAGTATTCCTTTAAAAATTTTTTTTAATGTTTATTTATTTTTGAGAGAGAGAGAGACAAAGTGCGAGCAGGGGGAGGGACAGAGAGAGAGGGAGACACAGAATCTGAACCAGGCTCCAGGCTGAGAGCTGTCAGCACAGACCCCGATGGGGGGCTCGAACCCATGAGCTGTGAGATCAGGACCTGAGCCCAAGTCAGACGCACAACCAACTGAGCCACTCAGGCACCCCACAAGCCCGAATATTCTTAACCACTATGCTGAGGACACTATGCTGTCCTCATTTATGTGCCCTTTGTCCATATATTTTGTCCATAGTTTGGTGCTGTATGGACTCAGTGAAGATTATTGGATGCATCCACATTGCTTCTGTTAATTACCTACCCCTCCTCTGTCACTAAGGGGATTTATAAATACACAGATGACATTCTTTTTCCCCATATTTTAAACCCAAGTCTCTTTGAACCAGGAACTAGACTGTGCTCTTCAGGAAACAATGTGCACTCGTGCACACCAACACATTGTTAGTTGAGACGAAATTGACTAAATAAATATATTCAAGTGAGTATTATGATCAGTTTCCATGTTTTCTTTTTTAATCAAATTATTCAGATGCTATTATCTAACAAGGAAGGAAACTAAAATTCCTCCTTGCTGTTCTCACTTGGTGACTATTTATATAATATTCTTTTTTTGCAAAGAGTTTAGTGACTGTTTATGCCTTGTTGGAAAGTCACTCTTAGATTCTCACTCAACGAAAGAAAAAACTGTTAAATGATTGATTTGTAGTCATTGAGAGGTTATCAAACCTGACAGCACAGTTGAATGTTTCTGCTCTGTTTTTCAGACCCAGTGTCAGAATATCCACCTGTGCTCTCTCCCTGTTGTTACCTGTATGTGAGATTAGATGCACCGCTTTGCCAAATATATTTACTATTTATATACTATATACTATATATACACTATGTATATATATATACTCTATGTATATATGTAGATACTATATATATATGTTCACATTTGTTATACACAAGTAAAGAACTTTGATATGATTTTAACATGTGGAGGTTTTCAGTGAATGTGCTTCTTCAGATTGGCTTTTTTAGATGAACATATCTCTCTGTTGGAACAGAGTTCCTTACCTCTAGGGCATTTCACTACCAAACACAGGCCTTTGGGGTCAAACTCCGAGCACTTGGCAGTGACCCAGGGACATGGCCCTTTACACAGACCTCACAGTACTCCAAAGTTGTGGTTTATCACCTTTTTTTTTAACCCTCTCAAGATGGCCCTTGCTGTTCATTTTAATTAAGGATTGTTTGGTAAGAAATTATTATAGGAACCACGTAGTAACTCCACAGAACTTGTAGTTCTGTATGTGTGGTTTTGTTTCTCGAACGAGAATACTAGTAATGAGGAGGAAGAGGAATATGGTGAGGACTTACAATGAAAAAGGTACCTTTACCAAATAAACTGTACTGCTCAAAAAAAAGTTCTTATTTAAATTTTAAAGCATTGTTATGAAGCAGATATGGTTATCCTTCTGTTTCAGAGGGAGAAATCAAGGCTTAGAGGGTTAGACGTTGCTTAACATCACACAGCTAGTCAGTGGCAAAGCTGGGATTTGAATCCAGGCCTGTCTGATACCAACACTCTCTTCTTAAGGAGAGTTATTGCTGAGACTTGCCTGTTTGTGCGTGCGTGTGCATATGTATATGCGTGTGCATGTGTGAGTGTGTGTATCAAATGCTTACTGAGTTTCCATTGGGTAAATATTTATTGAGCACCTACAAAGCCAGACTCCCTGTACTGGTCACCTTGTGGATACGGACATGATGAAGGCACAATCATTAACTGAACACAATTCACCATGGTTAACCATGTGTTGAGTGATCTGTGGGTGACCAGCTCTATGCTAATGCTTTAATTACATGATCTCACTTAAAGCTCACAGTAACCCTAAAAGTTAGGTAATATCCCATGCTATAGATGATGGAACTGAGGTTTAGGAGATTAAGTTAGGGCATTATTCAAGTTCAAGGCTTGAACTTAGGTTGCCTGATTCCAAAGCCTGTGCATCTATTCTGTGCGTCTATTCACTTTGCTATTCTGTAAAGAAATTAGGAGAAACATTTTCATACTTTTCACTATATACAGTGCAGAGAAAATAAATTCTACGAATGATTTATAATATCTTTCTTTTTATCCTTTTTCATCTCTGCCATAATGTTGTCACAATAATATAAAAGCATACATAGAAATGAATACATATAACTATCCAATATTTGTAGGACTTTTTAACCTAACCGTTTTGCAAGTAGATGTCACTTAAATAACTAAAATTTTGAATTTCTTGAGCGAGAGCACAGTAAAGGTAGATTGTGTGCTGAGTGAAACCATTTGTGTGCTACAAACATAGGATACTCTTGGGTGGTATAAATTATGCCAGCCTGCCAACCTTTATGACTTTTTCCTCTGTGCTCTAACCAGCCTGAAAATGTCATACTAAAGAGGATTTCGACTGCACCATCACCCTAGAGAATTAGCAGGCTTACTTTGCTAAAAACACTTATTTTTAATCAATATATTGTCTCATTCAAAAAAATGAACCATCTCTGTGTAAAATAAGGAGGTCCATAGTACTTACCTTTTTAGTGTTTGAGTTTTTTTTTTTTTTAAGTTTATTTATTTACTTTGAGAGACCGAGAGCAGGAGATGGGGCAGAGAGAGAGGGAGAAAGAGAATATCAAGCAGGCTCCACACTGTCAGTGCAGAGCCCGACACAGTTCTCGAACTCGGGCACCACAAGATCAAGACCTGAGCCAAAATCGAGAGTCATCGGTCACTCAACCGACTGAGCCACCCAGGCCCCCGAGTATTTGAATTATTTTATCACAAACTCGGTTTTCTACCTGTAGAATCATTGTTCACTCAAGTGGAAAATCTCCCAGTTGAGAGCCCATGCACAGTGTGGCTCCGGTTACCAGCCACGTGCCCCTGGCTCTCAAACAATTTCTCTGGATAGCAAAGATGTTCTGGGCTCCAGAATAGTACATCCTACATTTTATTGCACATCACCCCTTGCATTCTGCAGGCATCTCAAACATACCACCTCTCAGACTAAACATGCTTTCCCCCTCCAGCCTCTGAAATTCATCTCCCCAATGCTGTCCAAGTCCATGCCATCATGGTCTGTCACCTGAGTTACTGAAACAGCACTGTAGCCTGCCCCCTAACTAAGTCATTCCCCTCTAGAATCTGTTCTTTACACAGCAACTAATGGGAACCTTTAAAATCACATGGATCTTCCTGACGGGTTCAAGCTGTGAATTCTCTCAGAAGTCTTGAGTGTCTTCCATTGGGATCAAGTCCTATGGCTTTTATTTGATTTGCAAGACACCTTCCGATACCTTACCTGGCGAGCTCTCCAGAGTCCCCATAGGCCACTCTGTCTTTTCCTGCTACCTCTCGAGAGGCTGCATGTGTCTGGGCTTCTCTGGCATGAGAGCTCACTCACACCCACGCCTACACTCAAGCTGGCTCACTGGGCTGGCTAGCATCTCCCCTGTCACCCTTTCAGTGAGCCTCTGCTCACTATGGACCATGTGACTTGCCCACACCACCACTCACCACACTTTAGTTCATAGTTCAGTGCCTATTTTTCCTGGGAGAGTGAAATTCTATGAGGGCAGGTCTCATGTATGAATGAACCATATGGAAACCAGTATGTTAATACTATTTGTAGTATTTTATATTAAATATGCATATGTATTTGTTTATAGCTTAATCATGAATGATTCATTGAGTTTATAAAACATGGAAGCAGTGGAATATATCATCAGTCTCAAAAATGCTTATATTTACTAAGTCTTACTGAATGCTAGGCATAAGAAAGAATGCATTTGTTCAAAAAGTATTTAGTAAATGCTCTGCTATGGTTCGGACTGTGCTAAATATAGCAGGTATAAGGCACAGTGTGTGTCTTCAAAGTTTTGGACAATGTAGTTGAGAAGATAGGACACAGACACAAAGAAATGGTAATGTAGGTCAATTTAGTATAGGGGTACTAAGTCTCAGTATCTATTTTTACTGGTTAATTACTTAGCCAAGAATTACTTTGAAAGTAATTTCACAATTTTTGAATTGTTCTTCTCTCCCTTTCTCCTCCCTTTCACCCCCTTTTCTGAGCAGTAACATAAGATTTATTTAATTCCTCTCATTTGGCATCATGACAGTATAAAGTCATCAGTGTAATCACCATAAGAGGACTTTGTTTTAATTTTTATCACCCAGCACATTTTTATTGTCAGAATGGTTACTAATCGTTCATTTTTATTTACTCTAGCTGGGGAAGTTTTGCAAAAATCTTGTGACTATTTAGAAAATAAAATGTTTGGGGCGCCTGGGTGACTCAGTCGGTTAAGCGTCCGACTTCGGCTCAGGTCATGATCTCGTGGTTCGTGAGTTCGAGCCCCGCATCGGGCTCTGTGCTGATGACTCAGAGCCTGGAGCCTGTTTCAGATTCTGTGTCTCCCTCTCTCTGCCCCTCCCCCGTTCATGCTCTGTCTCTCTCTGTCTCAAAAATAAATAAACGTTAACAAAAATTTTTTTTTAAAGAAAAAAAATGTTTTAAATTATGGGTTCCCTCCTAGCCTGCTGCCCAATGGACACACCATAGACTCAAACCTTATGACTCCATGAAGATGAAGAAGCCTTGGGTAGTAGACAAGATCTGCTTCTGCCCTTGCCAACTGGCCCCAGAGCCCTCCTTCCCCCTCCCAGACCATGCTCAGCACCAGAATGTCAAAGCCAAGCTGTGTTTCTCTCAGGTTTGATTGGAATAGCCATCTGGGTAGCTGATATGGAAGACACAAAAATACTGATGATTAGTGTCTATTTCAAATTCTTGGGCTCTTGAGATTTTTAAAAATAACCATTGTTTTATAGTTTTGTTAAGCTTAATTGAAATATTTTAATAGTGTGCTTCAGAGCCTCTGGAAGAAGAGAGAAGGTAAGGGTGAACATGAAATCGTCTAAAAAAATGCTATGATTTACATCAAATCAGAAGCTGCTGAGAGCGGTAAAGCCTTGTGTTGAGAAGAGAGTCAGGAAGATCTAGGTTTAGAGGATTCTTGTTCCTGTTCAGATTGAGCCCCACAAAGTGTCACCTGTAGTGACACCTTCTGTCCTCAGTTCAGGGCGCATTCCTCATAATTCGTTCAAAATGCCAGTTGGAAAAGCGTCTGTCGGTTGTGTAGGCATTGTGTTGACCAGCAATACGTAAGTTGTCTTCTCTGATAGTCTAGAAGCTCATTAAGACCTAGAATTCATATATCAGATACCAGTGTTATAATTCTAAGCTCAGATTATTTTGTGAACGTTTGCACTTGGTTCTGGTTAGAATAATTCAAATAGGCCCATGACTTACAGCCGTAAGAGGCAATAGTTCTTCATGAAATCAACCCAATAAAAGTTGAAAAATGACCTACATGATTGTTTGGAGACACAGTGTATGTATATAGATCTATGCATACTTTCAGTCATAAATTAACAGGAAAATGCCGAAAAACTTTGATACTAAAAGGATGATAAACTGGACATGTCATTTGAGTAAGAGCCACTGTGGCTCCTGTCTCGTGAATATCCAAATGTGTTTTCTGGGAGAAAAAAAATAGGTGGTCAAGACCTTTGTGAGGGTCCTGGTCAGGACTATAAGGTATTTTGTTTGGTGATAGGAGAAAGAGATTTGAAGCTGAGGTCAATAGGCAAAGATTTTGAGCAGCATATCTAACATTAGTAAAACAAAGACCAAGATGATTACAAGAAGATAAGATGTGCTGTATTCATGGACTGGGACCCGGGCAGCCCTTAGTAGTTCGGAGGTATGTAGGAGAAACACCTTGCCTTTGATCATGTTGTCATCAAAAGCACCCATGTCAGCCTTTCCCTAAGCAGCAATATTAAAGAGTAAACACTGAGCTGAATGGGTCCAGTGTAGCCTACATCTAATGATCACAGTTGAAGGTGGCTATAAATGCTTGGCAGGCCGATCTTTCCTGATTTGCAGGCTGAATGTTATGAAAGCCAGTGGAGAGTTGTAGTTCAAGAAGTCCTTGTACTTTAAGAGACAGAATATGAATTCTAAATGGCCACATCAAGATTAACTCGGTCTGTAAACTGGTCACCACTTCCTTTTAAATCTTGCACAGGATGCATGGAGAAAGGAAAAGAACTCAGTGTTCATGTGCCCTTGCTTCCACTCTAAAAAAAAAAAGGTTTTCCTCTATGATGTCGGTTTTATTTACTATTCCCAGTTTCGAGATGGGAATAGTTAAGCCCAGGGGCACAGTCTTGCTAGGGGAACTCAGCTAATCGATCGTGATGCAAATCTTGATCTGATGGAGCAGCATTCCATCCACTTTCCACCTCCATGCTCCATAGGAATCATTTCTATCTAAACTGCTGTGCCTCAAGAAGTAGACAGGCCCAGAGACCCTGGTGTCTGTGAATTGATGTGATAAGATGTTTAGATTGTTCATAAAACAGTATCTGAGGCCAAGCCGAGTCGGAACTGATGGAAAGTTATATAGTTTTTTTTGTTGCCATTTCTTAGTGGATTTCAGCTCTGGAATTACACCAAAGCCTATTAATATATAACTGTGGTCCACACAGCCACAAGGCCTTTATGCAAAAACTGCCGAGGTGAACTCGGACTGCAGTCTATTTTTTGCAGCATGGAAGTTTCTCAAAGCAAATGTCAGGGCTTTGGATACTCATACGAATCAAAACACAGGCAGAAATAAAATTATAGTTACCTCTTAGAACCAAAATTCAAGGCCAGAAAATAATCCCCTTCCCATTCTTCAATGTCTCAGGGAGATTATTCTTAAATTCACCATTAATTTATTCAGAAATTATTCAGGTGTTCTTTGAGAAACACTTCAACGCTTTTCATTATATATTTTGGGATGTTATGAAGCAGATATGCTTCATGCTTCCTTCTTATTTCTGTGTGAAGATTATAACTTTGGCACTCAAGGAAAAAAAATGTGCTAGGAGGCTTCTTAAATTTTTGGAGTAAGTTAAAATCATTTTCTTGCACTTTCTGAGCTACATAATGAGCTACAGCCAGTTCTAGGATTGGTCCTGGAGGTTTGTGGTGCTGGTATATTGCCTCTTCTTTCTAGATTCTGTCTGGTAGACAGGAAGAGAAAAAGGAAGGTGAAAGCTTAAGTTTTATTTAGGGTGGATATTGGCATCTCCCAACACAGGTCTTTTTGGTGAAGTTGGATTTGAAAATATGACTAATGGAGAAATCTGGGGCTCCTACTAACTTCTGAGGGCTGTACCTTTCTGGGCTTGTAGAGAAAGCTTGGAGCATGTCCTCTCACCTGAACCAGGGGAGGATTGACCTCAGCTCTACCCACCACAGTCTGTCACAGGAAGACCAGAGTCAAGCCCCCGAGCTCGGTGTGACCCTCCAGGCCCTCCCTCTGGCAGGTGTGCCCTCAGCCTTACCCACAGGTGTCCAACGGAGCAGCCAGTTAGGTCCCGGTTGCTTCCTGCAGGGCTGTGACACTCACCACAGACAGACATGGGTCGGAGGTCAGTTCCCACTTGAGCGGAGAGCTCAGCCCTCCGTCCTGTAAATACCATGCACCAGAGAGATTAGCCTCTTACCAGTCGGTTTACTGCTGCTCTTTTCCTTTTCATGGAAAATATGGTGGAAAGCGAGATAGAAGGATCTCCTCCTCCTACTTCACCCCACCCCCAAACACACACACACACACACACACACACACACACACACCAGAAAGAACTTTGCTTCTCATCAAGAAATTCCATCATTTACAGGCCAGGTTGGGACATGAGGAAGCAGAGGGTGGCCTTGGAGTCAGTACCCTGGGGAATTTTAAGCCAGCTATGCAATTAAAATAGTGAGGTTGGCAAAACTGTTTAAATTACCTACAGACACTAGTCTTTATTTTATTTTTCTGTTTATCTGCCTGTCTCTCTGCCCTACACTCCTCCCTTCCTCTCTCCATTTCTCTAACCCCTAAGCAGCAACAAAGTCATTTTTCCAGGGCTTAATTCAGGAATTATAGCCACAGTTACAAAAGCGTGTTCTGGCAAAGAGAAACATTTTCTGAGATTCATTTATAAAGAAACTTTCTCTGGGGCTAAGCAACAAAAGAAGCTTCATATTGGCTTAAATTTGACATATCTGATCCACCAATATAGCTTTCTTGCAGGTGCTAAGTATACTTTTAGTAGACCGGTAAAACAAACTCCTACATTCTGGTTTTATTTTTCCATTTTTACTTAAGTACAAAGGTCTCTTGAAGTTTGGTTTTTGAACATTCTATTAGACCCGTAGACGAGCCACACATCTCTGCTCTCTTAATGCAAACCATGTGGCATATTTTTAATTCTATGTGAATACTGCATAAAAACTTTTGAATACATTATGCCATTTTCTAATTTTAAACAAACTTGATTTAAGCATGTATGCAGATTGGTTCATTTGCTAGTTAGAATACCATTCCTGCAGCTCCCAAGGAGTGGATGAGCCTGGGGACAATATTTATGAAACTGTAATCTAGAATATTGATCAGCCTTCACACTGTCTGGTTGAAACTGGTCTTTGGAGATGAAGGTCCTACGTCTGGAAGTGCTTATATACCATATGGAGGTATTTTTATTATCCTTAACAGAGTGTTGTCTCTAGAATTCATAGACCTCCAATAGGTAGCATAGTGCATAGTATGAGAGAAGCTCAGTAAGCAATTATTGACTGAGTAAAGGATCATCTGTTCGATGTGTGGCTATAATCAGACCCCCACTAGGAGTGTTCAGTCGTGTCTTTTCATTTTCCATTTTCAGATGTTCTATTGCAGGGCGTGAATAGACAATCATCTTACTTTTGCAAACAAAGGATGATTTTGAAAATCAAAAGGAAAATAAAAGGAAAAAATCAAAAGGAAAATAAAAGGAAAGGCACTGGGATACTTAAAAAAATACATATATATATTTTTAGCTCTCTTGTGCTCGTCATGCTTTGCAACAGAGGAACCAGAAGGCCAGCAGTATACAAGCTGGGGGAAATGCTTCTTATAACAGCATTTTACAAAAAAAAAAAAACAAAAAAAAAAAACAAACCACACACAAACAAACAAACATACAGGCTTTAGCTGTGTAGAGAAGTGGATTGCATATACCCACATGTATATGATAGTTCACAAGTGCCCGTACAACTTTGTAGAAAAGGAAATGGGTTTATAAAGCCATCATAGACCTTCAGGTGTTACAAAAAAGCAAAACACTTACTTTATTGAGTTTTTGAAGCACCGTTATAAGAGAACCAAACAGTGTATTAACTTACGAATAGTTAATGTACTGATTTCAATGAGGAACCAAATTTCGTATCTACTAACTCACTCAACTGAGTGAAAATAGCCTCCTACATTCGTAGACCTCTCTCTGCCAAAGATGATTCAAGGTACCAAATGCAAGCACCGTTCATGAAAAAAAAATCATATATTAGTACATGAAAATTACATAAAACTATATATTTCTGACTTTGTGTCTGAAGTTCTACAGAAGTCCCTGTGAAGTCCATGACTTCAGAAGTGAGACCATTCATTTACAAGTGCCATAAAATACCTTAGTGATAAATATAAAATAATAGGGTCTTTGATTTTTGTATGAAAACCCACATTTTAGGCATCACTAATTTTTTTTAAATCTTCTATTATTTTATATTTCTCTCTGAGGCATGTTATAATATTTGTATGTAAATGGCCTTAGACCTAAATTCGTGGGTGTGATGGATCCACAAGACTCAAGGTCACCTTCATAGATTATCTGGTCTGTCTGACTCGCTTCCTCGGGTCAAGCAGTGGCCTTGTCCCTAAGGATCTCAAGCTCAGTCAGAGATGCTGAATGTTTGTAGATGAAATGACTGATTCCTTTTACCTCATACTTTGCCTTCAGTTCATTCAGTGATTTATTAAGTTGATCATTAAAAAATCTAGGGGAGCCTGGGTGGCTCAGTTGGTTAAGCATCCGACCTCAGCTCAGGTCATAATTCCATGGTTCGTGAGTTTGAGCCCCGCATCGGGCTCTGTGCCGACAGCTCAGAGCCTGGAGCCTGCTTCGGATTCTGTGTCTCCCTCTCTCTCTGCCTCTCCCCCACTCGTGCTCTCTTTTTCTCTCTCTCTCTCTCGCTCTCAAAAATAAATAAACATTAAAAAATTTTTTCAAATGCCCATTATACATCTAGGGATTTCAAGACCAATACAATATCCCCAAGACCTCACAGTTGAGCATAAAAAGTAGACCAATGGGCAAAATGGGCAATACATCTTACCAGTATTATGACCTACATATAAAACAAGATACATTTGGGACACAAAGAAAGGGTGGCCAATTCTCCTTGAGGCAGGGATACAAGTTTACTTAAAGAACTATGTTTTAACCATTTTGCATAAGATGAAATTTTATAATAAAAAAATGTCTTTAGGGGTGCCTAGGTGTCTCAGTGGGTTGAGTGTCCAACTCTTGGTCTTATCTCAGGTCATGACCTCACGGTTCTTGAGTTCAAGCCCCGTGTCAAGTTCTGTGCTAACAACATGGAGTCTACTTGGGATTCTCTCTCCCCACCTCTCTCTCTTTCTGCTCCTCCCCTGCTCTGTCTTAAATAAACTTTAAAAAAATGTCTTGATAATTTCATTTTTTACAAAGCAGAGACCAAAAACTTTCCCTGTATCTATTCTGCCTCTCTGACCCTTCTTTTAAGAAATTCTTTATATCTTACTAAAATTTTTCAGGATGCATTTTTAACTTGAAGTTCCTTAGTTTCTCCAGGGAAGATGGAAAACTGCTGATTGGTATCCCTTATTTAGCAATCTGAATTTTTGGCAGGCTGAATTTGAATTGCTGGATCAAAACCAAAAAGATTAAATATAACAGGAATAAACATAAAATCCTATATTTAAATTAAAAATGTTATCACAGATAAAAGACAGGAGAAGCACTGACTTAAATGAAAAGGTCTGAAGATTTTAGCTGACCACAAACTTCAGTATAAGCCCATTGTAAGATGTAGCTGCTGAAATCCCAACTCAACCTCTCGTCCACAGTTACTGTTAATGGAAACAGGCTTCATATCACAGTAAGTATTAAGCTCATTATCCCAGGCACTGGTCAGAGCACAGCTGGAAAATAATCCGTTTGGTTCTGTGTGTCACATTTAAAATAACAGAAAACCTGAAAGCTCTGTATGGAGAAGACCTCCCCACCTGTATCTCTGGAGTAACCTTGGCCTCCATCTTGAATTTCCGTTTCAACCAACTGCCAAGCTTCTGAGTGTGTAGCATCTCGTACTACCCAGTGATACATGGCCTGGTTTGTAACAACTCTCCATTGTTCAGTCAGTTCTTCACTCCCAGCAATTTTCAGTCAGTTCTCTAAAACT
The DNA here is from genome assembly GCF_028018385.1 of Neofelis nebulosa. NCBI lineage: Eukaryota > Metazoa > Chordata > Mammalia > Carnivora > Felidae > Neofelis > Neofelis nebulosa. The sequence continues at coordinate 10,120,474 of NC_080794.1, forward strand.
GAATCACTCTTCCTTCCCTGTGACGCACTCCTCTCCTTCTAAGGCATGCATCCATTTTAGACACCACTGCTCTAACATCCACCCAGATGGAAAATGTGGTGGTTGTTGTTTTAAAAACACTTTCCCCTTGGCCTCTGCTTTTCTGATATCCCCCGGTCCCCGAGACAGGCGGCTTACACACTTCACTGTCTTGCCCATAGTGTGAATCATCCTATCCTTTTGTCTCCAATAGATAGTTCACGGCAGAGGTGAAAGAATATGGTTATACCATCTGAGTGGGAGAAAACAGAGACTTATATTTACTACTTAAGATGTGTTATTTCTTTTCATTTTAAAGCGCCGTAGCAACCTTTACCATGCTAGTCTTTATTGAAACAAATGAACAGAAAGATTACTCTGAATGAATATTCTGGAGTTTTCATAACCTCTTAAGTAAATGTATGGACCATCAGCTCTGAGTTCAGAATAAATAAACATTAAATTTTTTTTAATTAAACAAAAAGAAAAAGAAACTTTATTCTCAGAAAGCATCATTGCGATGAAGAGGTTTTGGCCTTTTTCTCTCAAAAATATAGCTAATCTAGAAACGTGCTCTTTATAATTATCTGAGCAGAAAGTGATCTACCATGATTGATTGACCTTAAAACTAAGATTTTATTCTTCATCCATAATATACCTGCCATTTTTTTTTCCTTACCAGAAATTGTCAAGTTTTTTGTTTTTGTTTGTGTTTGGATCTTCACTCTAATGCTTGAAGGCCTTGATTTCTCCTTTGGTCTCCAAAATCGGTTTGGGTGTCAAACAAAAGTAATAATTGGATTTGCTTGAGTTATTTCTTACTTTAGTCCATTCCTTTAAAAACATAATAAAGCTCATATATTTTATTTCATTTGCCTGAGATCAATTCTATGATCTGTTTAGGAGGTTGTTATAATTCAATATTGAATTCATACTACCTAGGAAAACTGTGTTAACTTATATTAGAAAGTATAATAACTATATTAATATCAGTAGCTGCCCCAGCCTTTTCCCCTGTCCATTTTCAAAGACAAATGGCCAGGTTTTTGTCTGTTCTCTTATTTCTGTTGATTTCTCTCAAAGAGTGTACTCATGGACCAACTTCTATGCAGAAGGTAACAATTTCAAACTTGTTGCCTCTTTGTAAACTCATCCAAGAGAATATACACACTTCTTTATCAGGCTCAGAATTTTACCAGAAGCACAACCTGCAGTGATTTGAGGTTAAAGACGATGAACACTATGACTAGGCCAGCAAGGTAGCATTTCTCCACCAGAAGATACAGTGTCAAACACTCAGGGAACCGCCAGGTTAAGCAAGCATCACTGAAAGGGAGACCTTCATCCAAGCCCAAGGAAAGCAGAAGTCATTAATGCATCTGATATATCACCGCAGTTGATTATAATCTCGTTCAAAAGCAATCCTTAGCACCTATAATCCTTACTTAGCGGCACTTGCCATTAAGTTGTAAATAAATCTTCAGAATTGTAATTAAACCCTGATGTTCAAATCCACTGATAAGCAAGTTCCTCATTTACTGCTCTATATAACCACTTTAATTGTGCTCTTAGGTATTTTCCATATTATTAATATGTTTCCCCCTTTTAAGCCGTATTAACAGTTATCCAGGCATAGGATGTGTCAGAAAGTATTGTAAAACACGTAAGTGGACGAGCTTTTTCTCCCTTTTCATGTCTAAATTATTTTTGCCAGGCACAAATTATTGCTGCATTCTGTGTTATGATATAACTTGATATTATTAGCTTTAACATTTGGAAATCAGAGGTCACCTGGGTGGCTCAGTCAGTTGAGCGTCTGACTTCAGCTCAGGTCATGATCTCACAGTTTGTGAGTTCGAGCCCCCCATCGGGCTCACTGCTGTCAGCACAGACCCCGCTTCAGATCCTCTGCCCCCCTCTCGCTGCCCCTCCCCCCACTTGCACTCTCCCCCAAAATAAACAAATATTTTTTAAAAAAAGAAAATATTTGGAAATCAGAAGCGAAGGACTTTTCAATATGACTCATTTGATTTACAAGCACGGGAATAAAAAGTACATTTCTAAAACCAGACAAATTTGATAAGCACAGTTGTACTACTTGGGGAGTTTGTTGACTTTTGTTTAAGAGAGACTAAAAGTGGTAGCAACAAAGCTTTTCCCCAAATGTTTGGATTTTCTATATTTGGTATGGATCGTGAGATGCATTGGCAAAGAATACATTTTGCAAGATGTTTGTGTTTATAAGAAGCAGTGTTTGTATCTATACGGGCACATCTCTGTTGTGAATATTAGCAGTGGTACTGTTGTACCTGTGAATTTACTGTTGCAAAATCAACTTGTCATTGGTGTCAAGGTTCACTTAAGTTCAACTCAGTGTTTCAGACTTTTAAGGTGTTTTGAGAATGTATAACTTCAGATACATTTGTGGCCGTTTCTCAGTTTGAGCAAATCCTCACTGTTTCAATTTCAGTAGATAGAATTCCAGTAGCTTTTAAGAAAGACTTTTAGGGAAGGAAATAGTATTATTTTTTTTAATTTTTTTTTAACGTTTATTTATTTTTGAGACAGAGAGAGACAGAGCATGAACGGGGGAGGGTCAGAGAGAGGGAGACACAGAATCTGAAACAGGCTCCAGGCTCTGAGCTGTCAGCACAGAGCCCGACGCGGGGCTCGAACTCACGGACCATGAGATCATGACCTGAGCCGAAGTCGGCCGCCCAATCGACTGAGCCACCCAGGCGCCCCAGGAAATAGTATTATTTTGATAACTGAGAGAAGAGTATGTCTTCAGAAATATCTCCCATAACTTAAGGTATTCAACTTAATCATTTATTTATATTTTTATAAGGCACAAAACCATTGGATTTATTTAAGTATTTGAAAACTATGTATTTCCAAGATGTTTTGTTCAATCAGAGCATCTCTTTATTTTTCTTTCTTTCTTTCTTTCTTTCTTTCTTTCTTTCTTTCTTTCTTTCTTTCTCCCTTTCTTTCTTTCTTTCTTTCTTTCTTTCTTTCTTTCTTTCTTTCTTTCAGAGAGAGCCAGCATGAGTGGGGAGGGGTAGAGGGAGGGAGAGAAAATCTTAAGGAGCCTCCATGCCCAACGTGGAGCCTCATGCAGGGCTCGATTTCACAACGGTGAGACCACGACCTGAGCCAAATCAAGAGTCAGACACTTAATTGTCTGAGCCACCCAGTCGCCCCTGTTGTAGCATTTTCTAAACTTCCCTTTTCAATTCTCCAATGCTCTGAACATTGTAGGCTTTTGAAACAATGTTTAATGTTTATCCATTTGGGTGGCAGAGAGTAGAATTTTCTTTAGACAAACAAATCTAAATCTGTTTTAACCATTTTACTCTAAAATGGCCAAGTTAGTGCCAGGGTGTTTGAAAATTGAATTGTGTACCAGGGGAAATATGTTCTGATATAAACATCAATGCCAAAATTTACTACTATATTCTTCTACTTTCTATTTCCTTAATTTTAGAGTTGGTTTTTAGAATACTGAAAGTCTTTACAAGTAGTCCCATGATTTTGAATACTAAGTTATACCAGTCTGTTGTACTATATGTGACTCATGTTATGTTTAGGAAACAGAACGTTGCCCAAAACATTCAGTGCCTTTATACTAAGAATCAGTGTTAGTTCATGCTTCTTAGTTTTAATTAGAAAAAAAAATCCTCCTTAAAGTATATTTCACCTGGCTGGATTTACAAAATTCAAAGTTTGAAATTTTTTATGTGGGCTGTTTTTTCCATCTCTCGTTTCGCTAGACTGTGAGAAGTCGCAGAGAAATAAAACAATGTTGAGATAATTCCTACCTTCTTCTTCATTCTTTAAATCCAGTAATTTTCCATCTCTGATTCTACATGAAAAGCGTTCGCAGTTCCTGGGACATTTCAGCTGTTGACACTTTAGGAACTTCCAACTCTGTGTAGGTGTTTTCAAGTAAATTTGAAACCTGGAGGTGGAAAAAAAGCCATATGTCCCTAAAAGTTTTATTTTATTTTTTTGAGTGAAAGAATTGTTGCCAGTATGAGAGACAGTCAGCAGCTCATACGTAAGGAAGGTCGCTAAGAGAACTGAAGTAGAATGTCCATTGTTTAAAAAATTCTGAACAAAACTAACAAACTGGGAGAATACGACACATTAAAAAAAAAAAAAAGCTACACACCAAACTATGCTGTTTCTTCTTCATGGATAAAAATTGTACTATCAAAGACAAGTGTATCCCCTGATAAATTTTAATTTCAATTAAGAAGTTGATTGATTGTAAGTCGGAAGATGGATCCAGCCCGTATCATCCCATTCGGAGAAGAATCCTTTCTTGCAACAGTACACACGCCGCTGTTCCAGAATGTGAAGCAGTCTCTGAGGAAACGGATGTCATCTCTGTTGCTGATTTTTTAAAGAGATTAAAATTTAATGGATAAGAGGCCCCTAAATGGTTTTTCTTTGAGTGTCTGCACATATATACAGATACTTTGTGTGAGTGTAAGTGCTGCACAAGTGACCGGAATTGTTTTTAAAACACGATTCAGGACAGAGAAAGCAAAAGAGGCTTCATTTCACTCTGTGCTTCTCTAGGAGGGAGTGAGGGGGAATCCAAGAACACGAACCTTTTCACAAAGAGATGAGCTAGGTTCTGATTTTCCGGAGAGCTCACGGTTTAAACGGAGGAGTCAAAACAAAACAATAAAATAAAATAAACACAACTGAGTAAATAAAATCAAACCAAGAGACTTTATGGATGAAAATTCAACTATAATTCGCTTCGGTGTATTTGGGGGGAGGGGGTGGAACATTCCTGTCTTTCATCATCCTGCCATCTTATTATCATCATCATCAAAATGCATCCTGGGACATTTCCTATGAGTTGGACACTCTGCCCTTCCGTGATTCCAACGTTTTGATTCTTTTGTGTGTTACAGAAAAATAATGGCACGTTCAGTTTCGTTTCACTGGCTTCATCAAGAGGGCGATGTATTTCAGAAAGCTAAAATGCCATACGATAAAACTAAGTCAGTAGCTGACCTGTAGCAGATTCTGATCGAGTGGGGTGTTTTGCTGGGGTTTTTTTTTTCATGACATGACTGAAGTTCCGTTTCTCATCATAATTTGTTTCTAGCTGATACCTTTTGATTTGTTCTTTTTCTTTTTTTTTATTTATTTAAAAAAAAATTTTTTTTAACGTTTGTTTATTTATTTTTGAGACAGAGAGAGACAGAGCATGAATGGGGGAGGGTCAGAGAGAGGGAGACACAGAATCTGAAACAGTCTCCAGGCTCTGAGCTGTCAGCACAGAGCCTGACGCGGGGCTCGAACTCACAGACCGCGAGATCATGACCTGAGCCGAAGTCGGCCGCTTAACCGACTGAGCCACCCAGGCGCCCCTGATTTGTTCTTTTTCATGTCCTGTGAAAATCAAGGCAAGGGATTGTAGTGTTGACTTGTGTTTATTCACCCAACTGTCCCTCACCTCACTTCGAGCAGAGACCCATTTATACTTTAGCATTTCCTTACGTCTCCGTTTGTGTATTTTTTTTTTTTTTTTTTTTTTTTTTTTTTTTTTTGTCAGTAGCATCTCGGGTCTTCTGTAAAAGCCTAAACTTGTTGATGGGGTTTTTGCTCCTGTAGGTCTCTGAGGGCAATGGGAAGAGAGCACAAATGATTTGCCAGAGCCTCCCCTGCCCCTGAAATACAGTGTTGAGAGTTGGGATCTCTGAGCAGAGGGGTCCCTTGAGTAATTCAGTGGCATTGCCTGGGGACACGGCAAGACTTCCGAGGATGCTCTAGCAGGAGGCTGGACTCAGACCTGGGTTCTTAATTGTAAAATCAATTCCTGTACCTCATCATGGCACAGAGCCAGGGGCTCTGAAGGCAAAAGCCAGTGTGGACAGCAGGCAGGACTCAGAGGCGGGGGGGCAAGGGGCTCCCTCACGCTTTGGTTCTATGGGAGACACCAGGACCTCGGAAAGGCCCCAGTCATCATTGAGATTGGTATGGTTGTGTTATTGTTATTGCTTGAATTTCCCTGCTGGGCTGGCAGGATCAGCTGGATCTTTGTTGAGCCAAAGAAAATCAGAAGTGTGTTTTCCTTGGCTTCTTTGCATCTTGAATGTGCCCTGAGATACATCCGTACCCAGTACCTTTGTGTTCTTCTGAAACTGGTATCATGAAAAGGTTGCTGACTGAGCACTCGGGAGACGGATTCTCAGCCTCTCGTCTCGGCTCTGTCTTTCGATCGCACCTTTGTCTCAGGAGAACGCGACACATACGTGCCTCCGAAACTCTGTTTTGGTTGAAGTGGCATTAAACCAAGATGCTTCATCCATGCCCCCCAATTTAAAATTTTTTTTATGTTTATTTATTTCTGAGACAGAGAGAGACAGAGCATGAGTGCGGGAGGGACAGAGAGAGAGGGAGACACAGAATCCGAAGCAGACTCCAGGCTCTGAGCTGTCAGCACAGAGCCCGACACAGGGCTCGAACTCATAAACCGTGAGATCATGATCTGAGCCGAAGTCGGTCGCTCAACCGACTGAGCCACTCAGGTGCCCCATGCCCCCCAATTTAAAGGTGGGGCTCCTGAATTAAAGGTTCCCGATTTAAGGATAAGGCACAACTGTGGTTCATTCAAAGAGCGAGCGGAGTCACTGGTCAATCAGAGCGGGGTTCGCACCTGACTCGTTTGGGGAAGCAGTGACAAAGTTTTCAGTGTTTCAAACTTTCTTTGGGTTTCCTGATTTTGAAAGTCTACAAACTGTTCTGAACCAAATTTTCTCCTTTGCACACCAACATGCTTCTTGCCTTTCTCCCTCTCCTCTCTCTCTTTTTCCAAAGTGGAGAGTGTGGGCTCTGGGGCGGGAATAGGTGAGACTATGGACTAATTGTGCTCCCCCCACCCCCGCCGGCCCCCAGCCCCAGCCCCAGCCCCATGCACCATCAGGGTCTGCACAGAGGCCTCCAAGCATGAGCTACTTCGACCCCCCATGATGGATGTCACCTGAAATTGCATGGACCACCTGCTCATGTTTTGGCTCTTCCCTCATCTGTTCCCAGCTGCTCCCTCCTCTTGTGACATCTCCCTGGGGATCTAATTTCTTCTCTGTGTTTTCAACCCCTCTCTTAGCCCCCTTCCGCAGACTGTCCTCAACTGTTATTTTGAGAAGACATTCCCCCGCCCTTGGTCCTGCCTCCCACTGCAGGCACCTGCATTCCACAGCTGCCCAGCAGCAGCAACCTTCTCAAAAGGTTAGAGGACTTTCACTTTCACTTCTGGGTCTCCCGTGCTCCGCCCTACCGATGGCGATGGATTCTCCCTCGGTCGCCCCGGATAGCTGCTCTTCCCAAGGTTGGCATGACCACCTCCTCAGCAAACCCACTGGATGCCCCCACACCCTCTTACTTCAGTTATCTTCCACGGTGATGCCCTGCACAGACCTCTCCTTCCTTCTACAGTTTCCACCACTTTTCATCCTCTCTCGGTCTCTTTGGCAGGCTCCTGGTGGCCTTTTTCCTTTCTTGGAGTCAAACATTAATAATGTTCCACAGGGGTCCTCCCTGACCCCCTGCTTTTCTTTTCTGATGTCATATCCACGGGCTTTGCATCCATTCCCTTGGCTTTAACTTCTGTCCATTTGATGATTATGCCCAAAGCTTATTTCCTACCCGTGCCTACACTGGGGTACTGCAAAGGCCAAGAATGTACACTTTATGCCCACTGGGCTGCTTCTCAGACCTAACATGCACCCGGAAGAACTGATTTTTTCCTCTAAACTTACACTGTAATGTATGTGCCTTCTTCTGATTAAAAGCAGTGCCCCCACCCCCAAAACCAGAAACCCCAGAGTCATCTGTGAATGTTCCCTTTCCTCCCTCCTCACATCCAATTCAGAACTGAGTCACACGGACTTTAACTCTCACATAATCTCTGCTGCCTTCCCCTTCCTGTCTGTCATCACTGCCGCTCTCCTTGTTCAGACCCCTGGCATCTGTCCTGTGACTCTATCAAGAGTTGTTTGGATGGTTAGTTCCCACCGGCCACCCCCACCCCAGTACATTCTCTGCCCTTCATCTGGGATTGCGTCCTGGGACAGTGACCTCCATGTGGGCTCTTGTGCTTGAGCTAAATCCATAGGAGGCCCTAGAAGATGGCAGAGGGCATGAGGGGAGAGATCGGTCCCCGTGGTTCTGGCTTTGGTTGTCTTCCTCCGAGGATACGGCTCATCTGGGGAGCTGTTCATCCACCCCTGGCTCTCCCCAGCCTCCAGCTACAGTGTCCCTCCTTCCCCTTCTTCTTCGGGCTGGCCACTTCCCTGGGCACTTCACCCTTAGTGGTCTTTTACCTCTGTTTGGGTGTGCCAGTGGGTTTCCTGCCGGGACTCGGGCTGATGCACCTTCTAACCGGTCTCAGTCTTCAGCTCTGCCCTTCCCCCATTCGTCCTCCGTGCTTTTATGCGGAATGAACTTTTAACTGTAAATCTGTCATCCACATGCTTAAAATCCTGCCATGGCTTCCTTCAGTTGGAGAATGAGGATGGGAGGGCGGTTTCTGCGGCAGTGTCCTCCATGACCTCCTGCCTCTCCAGGATTCTTCTACCCTGCTTGACCCTTCGAAGGGTGGAACTGGCTAAGTCTAAGTGCTTATAAACCTGAATTGGTAGGGAGAGCCCTGCTCCATAGCCCTGAGGACTCTACACTCTGGCCATGCTCTGTTTGACCTGCTTGTTCACCTCTCCCTGCGTTGCCACCACCATGTGAACCGATAGGGAGTTTTTCAGATTGTTGTCACTTAGGTGAATGTTCCAAAAAACAGTTGAAAACAAGAAGTTTGACTGTTTTTCCCGATGGACGGCTTGTTTCCTCCAATTTGTTAAGTTGGAAATAAGGCACTTTCTGTTTAAAAAAATTTTTTTAATGTTTATTTATTTTTGAGAGAGAAAGAGAGAGAGAGAGAGAGAGAGAGAGAGAGAGAGAGAGACAGAGTGCCAGTACGGGATGAACAGAGATAGATGGAGACACAGAATCCGAAGCGGGCTCCAGGCTCTGAGCTGGCAGCACGGAGCCCGACACGGGGCTCGAACTCGTGAAACGTGAGATCATGACCTGAGCCGAAGTTGGATGCTTAACCGACTGAGCCACCCAGGCACCCCGAGGCATATTTTATTTTAAACAGAGAGGAAGTTTGAAATGATGGGTTACTCATGGAAGCTCAAGACAGGTATTTTCCCATATGTGCAGTGACCTCTGAACATATTAAAGGAACATTTCCCCACATTGTACGAAGTATATTTAAGATTTTTGAACCCGTTGACTTTGAAGTATGTGGGCTCAGGGAGTGGGAGGGGGAAGAGTGATTTTAAAGCCCAGTGATAGGAGGCTGAACTCATCTTTCTCATCTGAAATATTGCCTTTAAGAATCCAGTGGAGAGGATTATGTCATTCCTTAAGTGAAACTTCATATTTCAGGAAAGCTAATTATTAATTATCCCAAGGGACTGAATCCCATGCTGGAACAGCTTTCCCTCATCCTCCGCTCTCAAATCTTATGTTTTCCTCGGTTAATTCGCTGAGGTCTGTGCTGTTTGGTGATTGATGGGAGACCGTAGAGAGGCCCGGGATGTGAGTCGTGGTGACATGACCGATGGCACTGTAGGGTTGTTTCCTGATCCATAAAACAAGCAAATAATCTTTGTGACCTGATTGATCCTGTGTGATGGAAGTGGTTTTTAAACTGTGTCTTCTTCAAGGAAATGTCAATATGCATGAGCTTACTGAGTAATAAAGTGGGAAAGAGTAAGAGTGAGGTTAGAGCCAGATCAAGTTACATGCATTTCAGAAGAACGTCCAGCTCTATCAGTTTGATAGACCCCAAGACCAATTAGAAAAAGGGTGGTAGGCTCATGGATACCAACTGTGTGACATTGGGCAAATTACTTAAATTCTCTGGTTGTCAGTTATGCTTCTAGAACATGGGGGCAACAGTCCCCCACATGTGCTTATTGTGAGGAGTAAATCAACGGATAACCTATCAAGTATTGAATACAGTGTAAAGCATAAGGGCTCAATATATGGATAGATGATGACTTCTGCTGTGTTCCCGTGGCTGCTTTCATTGCTGTTGCTTAGACATTTCTATGCTTTTTCATGTGTTCCATTGTTGTGCTTTTTATGAAATCCACTCACTATCCTTTGTTCTTCATTGTGCAATAACTGTTTTCCACTCTGTTGATCGGCAGGTTATGACTCCCATGGTAGCCTCCTTCCTTCTTTTGTTGCTCACAAAACTTTCAATATATAAATGCCCACAATGCTACTAAATTGGCCTTATTTTTTTTAAAAAAAAATGTTTTTTTTAAGTGGGAGGAGTCACTTTGGACTTTAAGAATGTGATTTTATAATTAGAAAAAAAAAAAACCCATCCTGGTAACAAACCCAGACAATTTGAGGTATTGTTGGAGATGAAGTACCCGTTTAAGATCATGGATTTTGGTGTGAAAAGAAAGTAAGTAACTGAGAATGTGAAATGCTGAACTAATGAGAGATTTCCATTACTGAAGAGTTTAGATGAGAGAAAATAGACAGTCTCTCTGTGCTGAAAAGCCCATCCTGAGCTCTAGAAAAATTAATGAAAGTGTCTATTGATAGCTCTTTATGCAATAAAAGTAACATTTTCAACAACAGGCAAATACTAGGAGCTGAATATGTATTTTTTAAATTAATGCTTAGTGTGCAAATAATTATTTTTGAAACCTGCTGGAAGTGTGTCCATATAAAACTAGAAGCATTTCCCTAAACATCTGTAGGACAATTCATTTTTAGAGCTATTTGCAGTGGCAACGTGAGAAACATTTACCCTTTCTAAGTACACAGTTCAGTTATGTTGAGTACATTCACATTGCTGTGCAACCAATCTCCGGAACTTTTCCACTTTGCAAAATTGACCCCTATACCCACTAAACAAAAATTCCCTATCACCCCCAACCCCTGGAAACCACCCTTCTACTTTCTGTCCCTGATAAAGACTACTCTAAATACCCCACCCATATAAGTGGGATCACACAGCATTTGTGTTTTGGTGACTAGTTTATGTCACAAGCATAGTGTCCTCAAGGTTCATCCACATTGTAGATGTCAGAAGGCTGAACAGTACTCCATCGCGTGTATATACCACATCTGCTTTTCCATTCATCTATCGATGAGCACTTTGGTTCTTCCAGAACTTCTGACTATTATGCACAGTGCCGCTGTGCACATGGTATGCAAACATCTTTTTGACATTCTGCTTTCAATTCTTTTTCATATATATGCCCGGGAGAGGGGTTGCTGGATCATATGGCAATTCTATTTTTTTAATTTTTTGAAGAGCCTTCATACTCTTTTCCATGGTGGATACACCATTTTATACTCCCGCCAACAGCACACTCTTATTTCTCTACATCCTCAGCGACTTTTGTTATTTTCTTTTTTGATAGTAGTCACCTTAATGGGTGTCAAGTGATATTTCATTGTGGTTTTGATTTGCATTTACTTAATGATAGTGATATTGAGCATCTTCTCATATGCTCGTTGGCCATTTGTATGTCCTCTTTGGAGAAATACATATTCACGTCTTTTGCCCATTTTTAAATTTGTTTTGTTGTTGTTGACTTGTAGTAGTTATTTATATATTCTGGACATTAATCTCCTATTAGGTTATGAATTACAAATATTTTCTCCATTCTTTTTCACTCTGTTGTTTATGCTCTGTAATGCACAGAAATTTTAAATTTTAGTACAGTCTGATTTTCTGTTTTTTATAATTATTTAATTTTTGTTTTCATTTGTTGTGAAGAAATATGGAGTCATTATAACACTTTCATTTGTTATTATTGTTTGTTGTTAAAAGCAGTAAGAATATTTAAAAATCCCTTATCATAAAAGAAATTTTTTTTTTATTTTTTTAATTATTTTTTAAATTTATTTATTTTTGAGAGAGACAGAGCACGAGTGGGAGAGGAGCAGAGAGAGACAGGGAGACACAGAATGCAAAGCAGGTTCCAGGCTCTGAGCTGTCAGCACAGCGCCCAACATGGGGCTCGAACTCACCAACCATGAGATCATGACCTGAGCCGAAATTGGATGCTTAGCCGACTGAGCCACCCAGGCGCCCCAGAAAATGTTTTTTAAAAATATAATCCTTCTTATTTTCATCTCAAGTTTTTGTAGGGAATTCCTACAATCAAAGGCAAGAACTTAGACAAGTTAACTTTTTGGAATGGATAGGTAAAGGAAGAATAAATAACATGGCAATATTTCAGAAATAACTGGGTTTTTCTGAACAGATGTGAATGTTATTACCATTCGGTGATAGGGCCATTTATCCTGTATCCTGGTAGGCATTCTGTCTGCTTGGACAAAGAAAGCACATGCTATTGCTGTGTTCTACCGGAGTTGATTGTTCAGACTTTCTCAGCCTTTGTTGGTAAGTTTACACTAAAGTAAGCATGGATCTTGAGAAACTTAAGAGAAGACCATGGGGGAGGGGAAGGGGAAAAAAGTTACAAGCAGAGAGGGAGGGAGGCAAACCACAAGAGACTCTTGAATACAGAGAACAATCTGAGGGGGGTTGGGGGAGAGGTGAAAATGGGTGATGGGCATTGAAGAGGGCACTCGTTGGGATGAGCCCTGGGTGTTGTATGTAACCAATTTGACAATGAATTATATCAATCAATAAATAAATAATTTAAGTAAGTAAGTAAGCATGGATAGTAAGCCAATGAGCTCTGAGTTTGACCTTCTTATAACCAGTGGTTTTTCTTTTGTTCTTTTTGAATCTGCATCTAGAAACTGACTTTCTTCTTTACCAGAGAAAATATATTAATTCCCCATGAAAGATAGCCTTATATGATTAATGTAGACAGACTGATAGGGAACCTCAAAGGTAAGCTGAGTTATGGGTGCATGGGTGTTTTTCTTTTACCTTTATGCACACATACACACACACATGTAAACACACATGCATGCACACGTACACACACACACACACGCACACACACATTATATAAACACATTACGGACAGTCTATAGATACAATAAATTTCATAATAAAAAATGAATAGCTTTACATTAAGTTCTGTTGGGAGTGAAAATTAGAACTATAAGTAATTTTCTATAACTTAGACATTTGCTACTGGAGATGGTAGTTTATGGCCCAAATTCTGTTTGATTTTCCTCAATGGTATTATGAGGCTTCAACAATGTAGTAAAAGATGAACTCGAATAAGAACCACAGGTTACCTAGTTATATGTTAGTAAAAATGAAGAAGATCCATAATACGTAAATTTTTAAATTGAAATACAGTGTTAAAAATTTCTCTCCTTGGGAAAATCCTTTTCCTTTGAATTAAACATTGTGAGGGGTGCCTGGGTGGTTCAGTCAGTTGAGCATCCAACTGTTGGTTTCAGCTCAGGTCATGGTCTCATGGTTCAAGGCCCATCTCGCACTGGTGGTGTTGAGCCTGCTTGGGATTCTGTCTCCCTCTTTCTCTGTCCCTCCCCTGCTTGCTCTCTATATCTCTTAAAGTAAATAAAAATAAACTTTAAAAACAAACAAACAAACAAACAAACATCTTTGTGGTTCAAGTTAGAGATTCAGATGATGGATTAAACATTTCCTGCCTGTGCTTTTGTGCTCTGTGCATGAAAGATGGTGATTATTTGCACCTTAAGAAGTAGCATTTATTAAATTGGAAACTTAATGAAATTCAAGTGGAATAGCAAACTCTTAGCCCATCTGGGAAAACTGAGGCTAGTTGTTTTTTTCAGTCAAGGAAAAGCAACCAGAACAAAGTCAGTTTCACTAATTACAACTTCAGAATACTGTCATGGTGTTTGTCCATGACATTCACTTCATCTAGCCCCTTCCTGTATTTCCCGGGCTTGATGAATTCTTGAACATATTTCCACCTCTCTTCAGATAGGACTGAAATGATTAAAAAATGGTAAGATCCTCTCCACTCTCTGACAATATGTCTAACATTATGCTTACTTGTCTAAGACTCCTGTCTAGAGCCACGTGCATATTGGCTGGCTCTCTGCATGTCAGACAGCAACTGCCCTCTCATGAAGTGACAGACTGTGGGTCTCCAGACAGAGGCTCGGTTTCTGTGGCTTATGGATAGTCCCAGAGAAGTCGGTCCCAACGTAGATGTCCTCTACAACATTCTAGCTTCAGAGTACTCGGATACGTTTATTGTTCCTTTAATCCAGGGATTTGCAGCTCATTTTCCTCTGAAATGGTACAGTTGGGGAAAATGGAATGCCAAATGATATTTTTAAATTTTTGTGCCGTTTAAAGATTGTTAGACTGTTTAATTGCAGAGTGAATTCCTTCCGTTTTACCTTGTTAGTCTATGATTATATGCGTTAATTTCATTAAGGTCTCTTTATTTTCAATCAAAGTGCTCCCTTTAATGACTAAGATTTTTAATAGAAAAATTTGATTTAATACTATTTTTATAAAGCTAGGATGAATTCTGTATCTCAAGAGATCACATATAGGTTGAGTAACGCTGGTTTTTATGCCAGGAAGAGCTACATGAGTAATCCAAAATTTTATCAGGTATGAGTTTAAATACTTGTACGTTTGCATAGTCCAGATAATGTGGATGAATGAATTATTTTCAAATTCAAAGGTCCTTAGGTAAGAAGACATTTACATAGTTTAAGATCCAGTCATATTCAAAATCCAATCAAGCCACCAGCCTGTGTGAGAGTATCAGACTTTTCAATAGAAGGAAAAAATAGGTCATGCCCATGCAGGGTTATGGGCTGCATTCTTTCTCCTTCTTGATGGTACAGAGCCATTGATATATTGACCATGTGGAGTCTAGTACCTCTCATAAGATCAGCTAACAAAATCCCATGAAAACGTTGGCCAAAGGAACATGTCAAAGGGAATCCCAATGAGACTGAGAAGATGGTTGTCTTCCCTAGAAAGTAAGCACTTTTCACCTCTGAGAAGATAGGGAATTAAAATATAAATGTTTAAGAGAATCAAAACCATAATGCTTTAAAGGAGAATCTGTGAACAACTGGTAACTTACAGACATGTAATTTTAAGGTCACCCTAGTGTAATTACAGCCTGATAATTCCAGTTTAAAATATATAATCATTTAAACTTGGGATTTGGGGCAGAAATCTCAACCAAGTTTATGTTCTTCATTAGAATGTTTAAGATAACTTAAGGTTTGTGGCATTTATAAGGTTAACTTATTAAATGCATGAGAACTACTTATGTGCTTAGGGAAGTTTCTCATCTGGGCATTTGTGACACTTAAAAAGGATTAGACATATCAGTTGGTAACAAACAGCATTCAAGGTCATCACTGCTGTGAGTTTCCAAGGCGTGCCTTGGGATTCTGTGGGGTCCCCAGGTCCATTAGGGATTTCACATGGTCAAAACTATTTTCATAACACTGCTAAAATTTTAGACTATTTGCCTTTTCACTCTTGCTGCCTCAGCACATGCAGTGGACTCGCCCAGAGGCTTCCCCAAGTGCGATATTGCAACAGACAGAATTCGGAAGCAAATAGGAGAATCCAGCTGTCTTCTGTTAAGCCAGTCATTAAAGAGATTTGCAAAAATGTAAAACAATGCCACTTTTTTACTGAAATTTTTTTTTGCTTTGGAAAGTCGTTATTTTTCACTGAAAGATAAATCATTCATGCTAATTTGGGGGGTCAATTTATTTTTTAAGTGAATTAATTTTTTTAATTTCTAGTTTTTATTTCTACTACAGTAAATATTTACAGGTATAATTAACATAAAGAACAGCTGATTGGTGTTATTTTTGAGCATATAAACGCATCCTGAAACCTACAACCTTGAGACTACTCTAAATTAATTGCTAAAGTTACCACATTCATGGGGTGTAGAGGTGGTGGCTAAGTAGAATGCCTAAGAAAGCCATGATTTTGATTTGTAACTCTAATGAGTCAAAAATTAAATCTTGGGGTGCCTGGGTGTCTCAGTTTGTTAAGTGTCCAGCTTCAGCTCAGGTCATGATCTCACAGTCTGTGAGTTTGAGCCCACAAGCCCACGTCGGGCTCTGTGCTGACAGCTGAGAGGCTGGAGCCTGTGTCAGATTCTGTGTCTCCCTCTCTCTCTGCCCCTCCCCCGCTCATGCTCTGTCTCTCTCTGTCAGAAATGAATAACGTTAAAAAAAAAAAGAAAATTAATTCTTAAATCCAAAGTCAACCTCTAAGTAGTCTCTTCTATGCACCCTAGATGCCCTTAAGACCATCAAACAATGTACCATTACATAAACAGGATTGCACCCAAAAATGTGAGCCTCCTGACTGCAGTCCTATCCCACACGCCCTCTGAGAAGGAACACTGGCTTCTTACTCTCATCCACTTGGCCTCTCTTCCCTCTTGCCACTCAGGTTTCATTTAGGTGGAAATGTATTATTCTCTAAACTTAAACAGCAAAAAAAGGTTTCCAGATCAGCAGAATGATAAAAAAACAAAAAGTTCATGTGCTATGGGCCAGCCCAACAGGCTAAACTCATTCTTTCCCTAGAGCCAGGGATCACTCTGGGCCCCTGGCCTCACCTGTGCAAGGAGAAGAGTAAGGCAGTAATCCTGCATCGGGTGGTGGTGAGAGATGAATTCATACATTTAAGGAGCTTAGAATAATGCCTAGCATAAGACAGCTGTACAGCAAGTGCTGCTAGATCTATTTTGATTGTTAAAAAAGAGTTGTCTAGTTCCCTTTAACAAATACATAAGCATCTGGCTGGAACAACGGCTTCTTGGGGTGGAGGCTGCCTGTATCACTTGCTTTTATGTCCCCAAGGAAAAGAGAAGTACCTGTAGGACCCTTATTAATGGTGGGATCAGTTTCTTCAATAACTTAGAATGTTGGCAGAAAAAAATAAAATTCTGACTCAGCTTCTTTTTGTTACAAGAAAGTGATTTTATTTTTCCATTTAAATTATCTATCTCAGTGGAATGCCACCAATATGAAAAACTAAAATGAAAAAGACTCCGTTTAAATCAACCTTTCTGTTATATGTGTGTGTATCACAAATTAATTTTGGAATTTATTACTTGACCTGAAAAATACACAAAAGTTAGCATGCGTTCCTTAGATTTATTTGAAAAATTTTTTTTTCACTGCAAGTCATGGTTGTAAAATTTGAAAGTATAAGATCAAGTGGGATTTATTCCAGGCATGCAAGGATGGCTCAACCTCATCAACCCTCAATGTGATACACTACATTAACAAACTGAAATATAAAAATCATATGATCATATCAATAAATGCAGAGCAAAAGCATTTGACAAAACTCAACATCCATTCTGATAAAAACTCTCAACAAACTCAGTGTACAAGGAAGATCTCATAACATGATAAAGCCCATATATGACAAGTCCACAGTTAGCATCATTCTCAACATTGAAAAAAAACTGAAAGTTTTTCCTCGAAGATCAGGAAGAAGAGGAAGACACCCACTCTCACCACTTCTACTCAACATAGTACTAGAAGTCCTAGCCAAAACAGTTAGGCAATAAAAATAAATAAGAGGCATCCAAATAAGAAAGGGAAATATAAAATTGCCTCTATTTGCAGATGAAATGATGTGATATATAGAAAACCCTAAAGATTCCACCAAAAAAAAGTCAGAACTAATAACTCTATCAGTAAAGCTGCAGGATACAAAACCAGTGTACAAAACCCAGTTGCTTTTCTGTACACCAACAACAAACTAAGAGCGAAATTAAGAAAAAAAATCCCATTTATAGTTGCATTAAAAAAATAAAATACCTGGGAATAAATTTAACCAAGGAGGTGAAAGATCTATACACTGAAAACTATAAGACATTGAATGAAAGAAATTGTAGAAGACACAAGCAAAAGATATTCTGTGCTCATGGGATGGAACAATTAAAATTATTAAAATGTTCATACTACCCAAAGCAATTTGCAGATTCAGTGCAATCCCTATTCGAATTCCAATGGCATTTACCAAAAATGGAACACACCATTCTAAAATTTGTGTGGAATCACAAAAGACTCTGAGTAGCCAAACAATCTGGAGACAGAAGACAAAGTTGGAGAGATCACACTTTCAAATTTCAGACTATATTGCAAAGCTAAGTTATCAAAGCAATATGATATTGACATAAAAACATAGATATAGATCTGGGGCGCCTGGATGGCTCAGCTGATTAAGCGTCCTACTCTTGATTTTGACTCAGGTCATGATCCAGTAGTTCATGAGATCAAGCACCATGTCAGGCTTTGTGCAGCCAGTACACAGCCCACTTGGGATTCTCTCTCTCCCTCTTTCTATGCCCCTTCCCTGCTTTCTTTCTCTCTTGCTCTCAAAATAAATAAATAAACATTATAAACATTAAAAAAAAAAAAAACAACACCGGCATAGATCAATGGAATAGAATATAGAACCGGGAAATAAACCCAAGCATATGTGGTGAATTAATTTGCAAAAAAGTAGCTGAGAATGTACTGGAGAAAGGACAGTCTCAATAAATGGTGTTGGTAAACTGGACAGCCATGTGCAAAAGAGTGAAACAGCCCTATCATATAAACAAAAATCAACTCAAAATGGATTAAAGATTGCATGTACGACTTGAAACCAAAAGACACCTGGAAGAAAAACATAGCTGGTGAGTTCTTTGACGTTGGTCTTGGCAAAGATTTTTTGGATTTGATGCCAAAAGCAAAGGCAACAAAAGGAAAAATAAACAAGTGGACCTACATCGAACTACATATACAGCTTCCACACAGCAAAGGAAACTATCTATTCTGTTAACTTGATAATGAAAACATGCTTCACATTATTCCCTGCATTCTGTTTTAAGATTGTAACATAATTATGCCTTCTTTTATTTGTGTTTAGAATTGGGGAAACCTTTCATTAGGTGGCTTCCCATGGGCTCCTAAGAGTTTATGTATTTACTTTTAAAGGAAGATGCTTTTTCACTGGAAGAAATGACCAAGTATGTATTAATAAACAAAGTAGTTTTCAGACTTTCTGAGGTCCCGAGTTCCTTTATTTAATAAGCCCCACTCTGTATGATAATAAACAGAATAAACTGCACCTTAACTTAAATATAATTTTTGTTGTGGATAAACTTTGAAGTTTATATATAATTATATTTTGAAACCATTTAGTTATAAATGAATCAAACTCATTTATCACTCACTGGCTGAAGTTTCTTGGTAAATATCATGGTAAATGCAGGATTAAATAATTCTTCCAGCTTTATGTGCTTATCACATGTACCTACTTTGTTCAAAGGTTGTTCTGGAAAATGTTCCCCACATACTTATTGTTTAAATAAACTTTTGTGGACTTTAATAATTTTGAGTTTCAGAAAAGAGCAGCTCTGACAAAATCCTTGCTGGCAAGAATATGTCCTTCTAAACACTTCCATCTGTTTTAATTGTTCTGTACGCTCTAAGAGAGCTAACATAGATACTTTCACCTGCAAGAAAGTGCCAGAACTGACTTGCCAAACCATAAAATAATAAACCTTGATAGTTCTGTGGTTTAGAATATGGACAGGTTCGTTTGGTACTTTATTTTTTTTTTAATGTTTCCTTATTTTTGAGAGAAAGACAGAGTGTGAGCAGGGGAGGGGCAGAGAGAGAGGGAGACACAGAATCGGAAGCAGGCTCCAGGATCTGGGTTGTCAGCACAGAGCCCCATGCAGGGCTCGAACTCCAATGGCGAGATCACGACCTGAGACGAAGTCAGGACCCTTAACGGACTGAGCCACCCAGGCCCTCCGTTTGGTACTTTATAATATCACCTTGCAAATGCAGATAGTGACCATGGGTACCAGTAAGCAGTAACACATGGGCAGAAACATTAATGAAAGTCAAAGTTGATTAGTCCCATTACTCAGTTCTGGGGAAAATGTGGCGATTTTCACCAGGACAAAGGTTTTTAGTACAAAACTGTTAGGCATACATATGATTTGCTTAAAGAAAAATTTTAACCTCACAAATAAATTTGACATACTATATAGGTAGCAGTTCAGCCAAAATCATTTTTCTTATAGAGCCTCACTTTTTCTTTATTTTCTATCGCATACATTGCAGGACATTGGAAAATACAATAAATTGAAACATACAGTGGATTTATTATTTTTTTCCAGCTGTATTGAAACATAATTGAATCTCCGAACTGCACATATTTAAAGCAACCAGGTTGAAGTTTTGACATAATATATACATTTGTGAAGCCATCAACAAAAACAAGACACCGAGAATGTTTTGTCACTTTGTAATGTTTTGTAATGTAATTTTTTGCAATCTTTCCGTTCTCCATTCACCCTTAATTCCCTGTCATCAACCAACCACTGATGTGCTTTCTGGCAGTATAGCTCAGTTTGCATTTTCTAGAATTTTATACACATGGAATCATATAATGGGTACTCTGTTTTGATCTAGCTTCTTTCACTCAGAATAATTATTTTGAGATTTCCTCATACTTTTATGCGCATCAGTAGTTTCTTCTTTTCTGTTGCTTATTAGTATTCAAGTATGCTGATATTCTACTATTTATCCATTCACCTCTTAGTAGACATTTGGGCTGTTTCCAGCATTGAGCTATTAAAAAAAAAAAAAAACTATTGTGAATAGGTGTGTACATATCTTTGCATAGAAAATGCTTCCTTTTCTCTTAGGTTAATACCCAGGAGCAAAATGTCTGGATCATATGGTAGGTATATGTTGAACTTCTTAGGAAATTGACACACTGTTTTTCAAGGTGGTTATAGATTTTACATTCCCAGTAGCAAATGAAAGTCCCAGGTGCTCTACATTTTTGCTAATGCTCACTGTGGTCAGTGTTTTTCATTTTAGTCCTCCTAGCAGATGGATACTGGTATTTATTTTTATTTGCATTTCCCTAATGGCTAATGACCTTGGGCATCTGTTCATGTTGCTTATGTGCCATTCGTATATATTTTTTTAGTGAAGTGTCTGATAAAATCTTTTTTGTCGTATTGTTCATATTTTCTCTTGGGCTGTTCATTCTATTATTGAGTGTTAATAGTTCTTCATATATTTCACGTAAAGTTCTATAAGCTAGAATTTACAGCTAATTTGATGCTATTTAAACTTTCACCCATAAATTCATCAAACTAAAGTTCTATAACTTTTTTTAACGTGTATTTATTTTTGAGAGACAGAGAGAGACAGAGCATGAGCAGGGGAGGGGCAGAGAGAGGGAGACACAGAATCCAAAGCAGGCTTCAGGCTCCGAGGTGTCAGCACAGAGCCCGACATGGGCCTCAAACTCACAGACCGCGAGTTCATGACCTGAGCCAAAGTTGAACACTTAACCAACTGAGCCACCCAGCTGCCCCAAAGTTCTATAACTTTTAAAATTAATGCTTTTTAAATTGATTCTACATATGAATCATCTCTTGTTTTACTGTGTATGCTCCAAGCACTATGGTATCAGGAGGCACCTGGTGGCTCAGTCGGTTAAGCATCTGACTCTTGATTTCAGCTCAGGTCATGTTCTCAGGATTGTTAGATCAAGGCCTGAGTCAAGCTTTGTGCTGGGCATGGAGCCTGCTTAAGATTCTCTCTCTCTCTCTCTCTCTCTCTCTCTCTTTTTCTTCCTCTACCCTTTTCCTCTACACTTGCATACTTGTGCTCTCCGTCTCTCTAAAACAGAAAAAAACTGTGCTATCATTATTTATGCCTCTTATTTTTTTAATGCCTATGTCTTCTATATATTAGATTACAATTTCTCATGAAATGGTGTATTTCTGTCCCCTTTTTTATGCCATAGTTATCAAGTTCTCCTTGATGCTGTTCCTGATCTATTATGTATTTATAAAACCTTGTAGCTTTATATAGATATGGTAAAAGCTAAAAGTGAATAGCACTTTTCCTTGCCAGGCATTATTCTAAATCATTCTAAGGTCTTTACATACATTAAATACTTTGGTCCTCACAACACCATGAGTGTACTAATGTGACCCCATTTAGAAATGAGAAAGCCTAGTAAAAGAAAGGAAAGACATTTGCCCAAAGTCACGAATGAGTAGGGGGCAGAGTTAGGACTCACTTCACATCTGGACTGTCTGGTCTGAGTGTACAAACTCTAGATCTCTGTTAAAGGCTTGGAAATTTTCTTTTAAAAAAAGCTATGGATGTTAATGATTTTTCTGTCACCAAATTAACCTTTGTATAAATAAAATAAACAAATTTGAGTGCTAGCTTTGTTGCCCTTTCTAAGTAGTGGAAATATCAAAATGTATAGGAGAAAAGAAAACAAAGTTAAGCTTACTGGAAAAATCTATGAATTCTAAACCAAGCTCTTATCCATTAAATTCACTGAGTACCATGCACTCATGTGCTAATTTTTCTAACATGTAAATAGAATAAATAGACAATGGAAGTAGTATAATATCATATAAATAGACAATTCTTTAAACATTGGATAAATCCAGACTTTATTTTTTCAAAGTAACCATTATGCCTAAGGTGGGGCTCAAACTCACGACCCGGGTATCAAAAGTTGCGTGCTCTGGAGACTGAACCAACCAGACGCCTGTAAATCCAAATTTTGTAAGTGACATGTTTTGCATCCAAGAGAAAATTTAAGATTGACCATTTCTGTAGACAAAATTTCATAACATGGCAAATTCAGACAAGTCTACTAAAATTTATTGTCAATGGGTTATAATTAAGAAGTGTGTGATATTGGGGCACCTGGGTGGCTCAGTTGGTTAACCATCCAACTTTTGATTTTGGCTCATGTACTGATCTCACAGTCATGGGATAGAGCCCCTGATGGGGCTCTGCACTGAGTGTGGAGTCTGCTTGAGATTGTCTCTCTCTCTCTCTCTTTGCCCCTACCCTACTCATGCATTCTCTCTCTCTCTCTCAATATTAAATGTGTGATATTGATGTTGATGAAAAATGAAGAGAAAATTCTCACATATTTAAAGAATTCTAAGTATAATTTATAAAATTCTAATTTACAGGATTGAGAATTCCATACAGGATTTACATGGCCAAACAAAATCCTGTAAAAATCTAATTTACAGGATTTTTATATATATATAAAAATATATTTTATATTATTATAAAATATAATAATATTTTATTATATTAAAACAAAATATTGTTTTAATATAATAAAACAAATATTATAAAAATATAAATATTTTATTTATATATAAAAATGACTTTATACACAATGAAGTCATTCGTAAAATAACTTAATCGTTGGGTCATGGAGGTGGGATTGCTCTCACGGGTTTCTAAATTGGTTCTTTCCCTTTACCATGTCTTCATGAATCTGACAATAAACTCTCTCTGCTTAAAGATATTCAGAGATGGAAACACCATGTCTTTATTTTAAATCATAAATCTGAGTGTTTTGTCATATCAGAGGGATAATCATAATTCCTACTGCCCTGACTTTCTTAGAGAGGAGACTCGTAGAAGACATGGGCCAGATTTTTAATTTTTATTTTAATTAGTATGTCACGAGACATAATACCACATCTAATTTAGCAGTTCTTGCCTAATTATTAGGTGATTTTATTAATTGGCATATAGCTGTAGAGAGCATTTTTGTGTCTTGAACGGCCACTTCTGATGAATCAAGGGTATCAACATTTTCTGAGTTTTGCATTTAGAACTCTTCCTTAAAGCAGAAAATATGTTTTTCCCTCTACTATAAATTGCATGCCGTCTTCCTCAGACAGATAAGGAAAAAGCAATCAAACCCACAGATAACAGAAACCGGCCTATTCCTCACTGCCTGCCAACCCCACTCTTCATTACACATTGAGAAATGTCAGTCTGACAGGGTATCATTCACAAGCAGTTTGATTTCTAGTTGTTTCATTTTTTCCTTCTCCATCATTTTTTTTTCCATTTCCTACAGGATGCACTTAAGGAAATGCTGCCCGTTGTCTCACATTAAATGTCTGGATCCACTATGGAACTTTGTCCCCACTGAATGTTTCCCTGTGGTGTGAGCTGGCAGTGGTATGGAAAAGCACAGCGGTTAAGCGCCCCAGCCGTGGAGCCACACGGTCCGGCTTCAAACTCGGCCACTGGCACTTACTACCTGGGTCATCTTGAGTAAGCTTCCCTTCCAGACCTTGATTTTCCCTTCTCAGGAGCAGGGAGGATAAGAGCACCTTGGCATAGAGTTTTTATGAGAATTAAAGGTAGTTCCTGAGGACCGTCTGGAGTACGTTAGATGCTATACGGCTAAGCTAATCCACTTCTCTGACCATGAAGTCGAGACTAGGAGAATGCGCCCTAAAAGCATAGCACAAAATAGGCCAATGTGACTTGGGGCGTCCTCACCTCATCCTCCCTGTGGCTGTCCCCGTGGTGCTGGGAGGACGTGACAGGCAACAAAGAGCTGATGTGATAGCTCATCAAACACAAGTTTTTGCCAAGCTGGGTGCAGATTTCACCTCTGTGCACACAGGAAGCAAAGGCTGAACGCGCTGTCATTCTTAAGGCCAGTTCTGCCACTTTACTGATCATCGCTAAGGAGCCATGAGTGAGCTGGAGGAAAACGAGCCACTTCGGAGCAACAAAGTGCTGTGATTTTTTTTTAAGTAGAATTAAGACAACATATAGCTTTATGCATATTTAGACATAGGGTTTGTAGTCATAGAAAAATGAGGATCACACAGATTATATATTCTAAAAATCTCCCAATCTCAGGTACCACATAATGCAGCACTATTCACGGTCAGCCTCATGCACATGCGCAAAAAGTTGAAGCCTAAGGAGTTACAGGTCTCAAAACAAGTGATGTTAGTTGATGAAAGATCTGTAGGTAAAGAGAAATGAAACTAAAGGGGCCGTAAGAGAATAAAAACAAATGTCAGTCATTGGGTATGTGTGCATCTGTCTGTGTGTCAGTCTCTCTCCCTCTGTCAGTCTTTCTGCTTGGGTGTTTCTTACTCTCTGTTGCTGTCTCTTTCTTTTACACATACATGCACACGGGCAATGAGACCCACTCTCTCCACATTAATGACTCTAATCACTAATCAGAAATGTAAAGTCATGACAGCAGTAATTAAGAAGTATGCAGTATCTCATTTAAGAGAAAAAGAAGAGTCAGGTCGCTGCAGTACCTCTGTGTCTGGCCTGTACTTTCTTAAAGACCAAGTTTCTAATTATTTCAAAAGTATGTGCAATCTTACTGATTTCTTACAACTAAGCAAATAAAAATATCAATTGGATAACATTATTAGAATGAATAACCAAAAGATGCAAGACAACAGTATTCTCTATAATGTGAAATTTCAAATAAAAATCCAAGGTGGGGCCTGGGGGGCTCAGTCGGTTGAGCATCCAACTGTCGATTTTGGCTCAGGTTATGATCTCATGGCTCATGAGATGAAGCCTCTGCCCCTCTCCGTTGCCCATGCTCGCTCTCGCTCTCTGTCTCTGTCTCTCTCTCTCTCTCTCAAATAAAAAAACAAACAAATAAAAATCCAAGTTAAGGATTCATCACGTTGTATATGTGGGAGATTGGTTGTCAAGTCCCGCTAGGAAGACACAGAAATAATGGTTATAATGTTAATGCTTATGCACAGAATAGGTTCACACTGGGCTTGAGAAAAATAAATCCTGAACCTAAGTTTAAATGTCTTGTCTTTTGCTGTACCCCAGATTCCCAGTGACTCCTCTTGTCTACCACAGGCAGTCAAAATGTCCAGTTTTTCCCTCATCCAGTAAAACCTGTGCTCTCCCAGAATGGGTGGCACTCCATGTGGTTGAAGGAAAACTGTGCTTTAATTCATGCAAAGGTGGAGATGATCTCATGGATTACGGAAGCATTTACATATAGAGTATTTTTAAATCCCTAGTTGAGTAATTAATTGCCAAAAATTCATGTCATCTTTTTCAACGTAATGAATATCTCAGATATAATAGGATCAACAGAATTTTGAAAAGCAAAATGGAATACAAAGATATTAGATTCAAATAAAAATACCCTTCTATTAGCTTGAAAAGTATTCACTTCTGTCTAGTCTTCATAATATGGGAAAAGTTGATATACTTTTTCAAGAATTATTATTTGGTTGACTATTTCTTTTTTTTTTGTCTTTTTAAAAATTATTATTTTAATTCCTGTGTAGTTAACACACAGGGTTGGTTGACTATTTCTTAATAATTCTCATGGGTTTTTTTTTTTAATGACTCGTAGTTTTATTTCAGTCTAATTGTTTTCTTCTCCCCCCCATCTTGCTCACGTTTTTAGGGGGCGATCTCAATAAAATGGGTGTTACTAGAAGGAAACCATCTCTGTGAACTCCAGATGGCCCTCTCTAGGGAAAAATACAAATGCCTTCATGCCATCAGCCATCAGTCAGGAATAAGCTCCTCCCATTGCCCAGCTCCCTGGGGAGAAATGACACTTCTTTCTAATGAAAGAACTCCCTTAGTCTTGAAGCATCACCGTTGTGACTCTGGGGATCCTTCAGGCTGCTTCTGATCTGGAAAGACAAGAATATAGCCTTGGTTATGAGAAGGCGGTATGTGTTAACATTTTACCTACCAAAGATACTGTTCAATCCAGTAGGGAAAAGCCATACTAACTCAGAACACTTGAGCATTTTCTGAAAGATATTTAACAAGAAAAGCTCCAGGGGAGCTGATTAAATCTGTTGCTTGCACCCCCAACAGTATTCTATTTCCCAAGAACAGCTGTACAATAGGAATTGCCAAAATTGTAATTCATCACATCAAAATTGACCTTTCCAAATATTTAAAAGGTTGAGATTTTAGCAAACTACAGTTTCAGGAGCTCATTAGATTTTCAAGAGTGTATCCTAGAATATCATGGTTACATTTCAAAATGTGGCATTTAAAAATATGTATTTTGAATATTGTTATTGAATTTTTTTCCTATCCCAAATCAATTAGTTTTTGTTGTGTAACACAGCAGGCAGTATTCTCTTTTCAGAAAGACAAATTTATTTTTCATGATGTTATAGAGTCTATGAATTTGGAGAAAATACCAGTCCAGACTCAAGAGCAAATTCATTTTCAAGCTAGGCTAGAAAAGAAATAGATGTCTTTTTCTGTAGTGAAGTAGAAAAGAGTCCTGAGCTGTGCAATGCAGCACTTGCCCTTGTCCTCCTAGGAAGACTTCACATGGCCAAACAAAATTGGACGAGCAAGTATCAGAATGCATCTGTCTTTAGGAAATTCATGACGTGTACCTCAGTTTTAATCTCTGAATGACTCTGTTGTAAAGATAATGGTAATGTAGTATTTAACCCAGTAATTTCCAAATTTATTTGAGCACCAGATCTCTTTTTTAAATACTGTGCAGCTCCTAGATGTCAGGTGCAGTCTAGAAAAGGTTGTAAACACCAGTGCAGAGTCTTCTGATCGCCTGATTTTGTCTACTCCAAACACTATCCTCTTGGTCACGTATCAGAATCTAGACAGTTAAGGTGGCTCACTACAGCAATGCCAGCACAAGTTAACTTTTATAAAATTAGATAGTTTTGTGCCAAAAAATTTGAATCTACAGTGTGGTGTTAAAATGTCTATATTTTTAGGGGTGCCCTGGTGGCTTGGTCGGTTGAGCATCTGTCTCTTGATTTTGGCTCAGGTCATGATCTCAGGGTCGTGGGATTGAGCCTTGTATCAGCCTCCACACTCAGTGTGGAGCCTGCTTACGATTCTTTCTCTCTCTCCCTCTGCCTACCTCCCCTGCTTATACAGTCTCTCTCTCAAAAAAAAAAGGTCTATATTTTTATATGTATATTATATACAGTATGCTGTATATACTAATATTAATTTCCTTTGCGTGCCACACACACACACACACACACACACACACACACACACAAAATGGATAACAGTCTGTAGCTAAGAAGACCACTGTAGTGGTCCACTGGAGGGTCCTTTTGTCCTTTTGTGTCTGGATTTGAATAGTCTGTGATAGTCCCTTTTACATCCCCAAACTATTACTGTTTCAGGTACCGTGTCCCTAAGTATTGTGCTTCTCTTGTGTCTTATAGAAGCATTTAGAAATCTCAGACTCTGCCTGCAGTTGTTAAGTGTCTGCTTTTGTTTGCTCATTTAATCAGCCACATCCCTGAGGAATCTGGCTTAGCTGTAGTATACTCTGAGAAGTGTCGCCATTAAGAACTTACCAGGCATGACTTCACTGTTTCCTCTGGTCTTAGCTGTATGTCTACCTGAGAAGCAGTGTCGACTTAAGGGAACATTTGGTGCACGAAGTCCTTATCTACAATCCTGTGGAAGAGCTAGACACAAGAATAGGAAGTAGGGCTGATTTTTAATTACAGACAGCATGGTAACCACAGATGAAGCACAAAGCAGGAATGTTGGGAAGAGAGGAAGCACAGAGAGGGCGTCAGGCATGGAAGATCCTGTCAGACTTGAAGGTGAACTCAGGCTTCATATTGCAGAGGATTTGTTTCAGATTACTTTTGCATCAAATGCATCTGCTTATAAAAAAAGAAGTTGAAAACAAGAGTGATACAGAATACAGAACACACATTCCCTTTATCCAAAAGACAGCCATGTTGTCATTAGGATGTAGTATTTCCTTCTCTGTCTTACAAGTTCTTTTATCACTTCTCTGAGCTGAGTTCATGCTTTTAACTTCAGGCTGTGGATGAGAAAACCAAAACACTGAATCAAGCGCCTGCCCAAAGTCCAGACTCAGCGAGGGCTCAAGAACATGGAAACTTCCTGAGTACTGAAATGAAGACTAAAGAAGGGGGGAAAATGGGAAAAAAACTTTTCTCCAAACGAGCAAATAATAGGCATAGAGCAAAGTCTATTTTCATTATTATGTTTTAAGGAGTCTATCTACCTGAGGTGTGGTAAACTAAGCTGGCATTATGACTAATTGTTCATCACAAATCTGTTCCAAAGTATAGTCAGTGAGTGTGGGTGCCCCACTACTAAGAAATCTTGGGCTCCACATTCACCAGTGGTCTTTTTGGGTATCTCTCAGATGCCTAATGGAAGTCCCCAAAAGAATATCCTTTATAAGAATCTAGGCTGTAGGTACATTTTCCCCCTTAAAATTCATCCCGGTAAACACAATTATTTGCTCAGGCTTTGTAAGACTGGTTTGACCAAAAATAAGAAATACTCCTTTCTGGCTTTTACAGTTGTATTATGACCTAACTTCAAAGAGAGAAAGACTGAGCTTTAAGGGCTATAATTATAAGCCACCTGAGTAAGGACTCCTGAAAGGTTACCTGAAGAAAAGGGTGATTAACATTTCCAGGCATGTGAACTGAGTCATTTCTGGCTGAAGGGTAGCATTTTAAAGATATAATATTGTTTATAAAATTAAGGAACTTCAAGACTGGACCTTTTCCTTTGTTATATATTTTTTTGAACTTTTAGAGAATACAGGAAACCATTGGGTGGGTTAGGCATTTTTAAAATTATAGTTTTATGGAGAAAATAATAGCAGTGGCTTTTACATCAGAATGGTTTTTCCATTCTGGGCAACTCACTGAATGGAGCATTTACTTGTTTTCACTCAGTACAAAAATTCTATCTCTGAATGGTAGTTCCTGTTGTTTTTCCTAAGATACATTTTCCAAGGATTATCTCCCTCTTATGCCACCACATTGGAACATTGGCCAAAGGTGCCCCTAGAACAAAACTATCTCTGAATCCCAACAGATAGAGGTAACACTGAGAACACTGGTTTTCTTGCCAAAAATAAGATAGATTTACTGATTGATCGAAAGATAGAGAGAGATAAATACACAATTATGGGAAACGGGAAACAAAACTGCTACAACCTTTTTGATAAGTAACTGGCATGATTGACTTAAACATAAAACGTGAAGACCGTATGATCCACAAATTATAGCTTTAAGAAGATATAACTACCAAAATGAACATACTATATACAATGATGGTTATTGCTAAATTGTTTTTAATAGAAAAAAAGGAAACAGTCCTAATCCCATGAACAGTAAAAGGATTGAATAAATTATGGCACTTTGTGCTGAGGTGGGTTCACCAGCTCTTACAAAGCATGAGTCAGACCTAGACCCACTGATGAGGACTAGTATATTTTGGTTTATTAAATGAGCTTTATGACTTTATAAATACAAAATAGACAACATTTTGTTATGTATTATTGTGCATGAGTGGCCATTGAATCCTGTTTCTAAGAGGTTAGGTTGCCTGGAATTTGGGCTGACCGAGATGAAGTCTCCAGAACAAAAAGTTAATGGTGGAACCCAGGTGAACAAAACTACCTCCTGCCCCCACCTTATTCTTCCCACTCAATTTCCACAGACTCCTTGGAATTATAGCTAGGTTATTGTCCTAGGCTTATCCATAAATACATGTCTCGACTCATAAATACCTCTGTATCCAATGGGGATACAAAGGCGGAAAACTGGGGCGCCTGTGTGTCTCAGTCAGTTAAGCATCTGACTCTTGATTTTAGCTCAGGTCATGATCCCAGGGTCATGGGATCGAGCTTTGCCTCGGACTCTACACTGAGCATGGAACCTACCTGGGATTCTCTTTCCCGCTCCCTCTGCCCCCTTTTCTTGCTCGTCACTCTCCCTCTCTCTCAAATAAAAAAAAAAAGGTGGAAAATAATAGTTTTTCTGTATAAAAGGAAAAGTGGAAATGTACAAACCCATGGCTCTTTTTCCTTCCCACCTCATTTCTTTTTTTTTTTTAATGTTTTATTTATTTTTGAGACAGAGAAAGACAGAGCATGAACAGGGGAGGGGCAGAGAGAGAGGGAGACACAGAATCCGAAGCAGGCTCCAGGCTCTGAGCTGTCAGCACAGAGCCCGATGCAGGGCTCAAACTCACGAACCGTGAGATCAAGACCAGAGCCGAAGTCAGACGCTTAACTGACTGAGCCACCCAGGAGCCCCCTTCCCACCTCATTTCTACCAGCAATACAGATTAACTACTTTTCGACCAACCTACCTCACAAGTTTTAGAACTATGTTGAGGGGCACCTGGTGGCTCACTTGGTTGAGCATCTGACTTTGACTCAGGTCATGATCTCATGGTTCGTGAGTTCAAGCCCCACATCCATCTCACTGCTGTCAGCTTGTCAGCACAGAGTCCCCTTCTGATCCTCTGTCCCCCTCTCTCTGCGTCTCCCCAGCTTGCACTCTCCCAAAAATAAATAAATATTTTTAAAAACATATGAAAATAATCATGAATCACATGTGATAAATGACTCTTTCACTCTTTAATTCAGATATAGGCCACACATAATATTCAATGTGGTGCATTGGCTTCAAATTAATTATGTTACAAAAGGAACTGATGTTTAAACTTTCTTTTTTTATCCTTCTCCTGAAAGATGCTAGCAGAGGAAGATATTTTGTTTTGTCATCATACATACTCCACATAAAGTTCAAATTTCATTTTAAATCCACCACTTGTGACCAAAGGACAAAATTCAAAAATGGGAAGTTTCGCTCTAAATTGTCCTTTAATTCTTGTTAGCTTCAGAGTTCTCGAATTCTATGATTATAAAGAAAAATTAAAGCCAAAACTACCGGTGAAGCCAGACATAATCTCCAGTAGGTTTTTGCTCACTGGAGACCTGAATGGAAGTGTATCAGTCTATTCAAGCTGCTGTAATGACATATCCTAGATGGGGTGTTTTATTTTTTATTCTTTTTGAAAAATCTTTTAATGTTTATTTTTGAAAGAGAGAGAGAGAGCGAGCATGAGTGGAAGAGGGGCATAGAGAGAGAAGGAGACACAGAATCTGAAGCAGGATCCAGGCTCTGAGCTGTCAGCACAGGGCCTGATGCAGGGCTTGAACTCACGAACTGTGAGATCATGACCTGAGTCGAAGCCAGATGCTCAGCTGACTGAGCCACCCAGGAGCCCCTGCTCTCACAGTTCTGGAGGCTGAGGGTCTGTAGTCAAGAGGCCAGAAGAACTTGTTTCTGGTGAGGCCTTTCTCCTTGGCTTGTTGACAGGGCTTTCTCACTGTGTCCTTACATGCTGTGTTCTCCGTACCTAAGCAGAAAAAGAGAGTGAGCAAGAGAAGAACAGTCAAGCTGAGGTATCTCTTTCTCTTCTTATCTCAACACCAATCGTATTGGATTAGGGCCCCCCCTTATTATTTAACCTTATTACTTAACCTTAATTACCTCTTTAAAGACTTAATCCCCAAATGCAGTCACACCTGGGGCTTAGGGCTTCAACATATGAATTTCAGGGGGAGAAAATTCATCCATAACAGGGAGAAAAACAAACAAAAGGTACCACGGGATACAAAATTTGTGTATATTTTACATTATGCTAAGTTTCTCCCTTCTAAGTTTTTTGTGTCTTTTAGTAAAAGAAACAAATTGAACTGACATTTAACAGCTTGCCACAGCCAGCAGGTATAATCTACAGGGTCCAATTTAGGAAGGTCATGAATTATTTCATTACATTGTTAAAATGTCTTTATATTGAACATAATATGTGAGATACGTACGTACATCTTTTTTGAAAGTGATATTTGAAATGATGCCTCTTTAGAATTATTTCTTCTGCTTTTAAAATAGCTTCTGGGGAAAGCACTGGTTAGCCTATTACATTCTAGCCATTTCGTGGGCCCCGTAGAAACACTAGTTAGTTTATATGAAAGACATTTTCTTCTAATTTATAGAAACAAAGAAGTACACAAGAATCACATCTAATTACAGAAAGAGCCAGCCAACAGGCGTTAATATTATTGGTGAAGCTCCTTTTTGTTACTTTTCTGTGTACAGACGGAGAAAGGCGAAATTGTAAAGTCTGAGTAATACCCTTCACACTGTTTTGTACGTCTAGTCGAATCTAGCCTCCAACCTTTATCTCAACGGTATGAGATTAGGTCTGCGAAAATTGGACTGGCAGGCGGTCCTTTTCCACGAACGTAGGAGAGTTTTCTTCTCCCATTACCGCTTTCTACCAAAACTGAAATTCTCTTCATTCAATTGTCTGCTGATGCTGCCTCAAATTTCCAGAACTCTGGGTGTAATGAGACTTTATAAGAATCTCAGTAGCCACTCCTACTGACCTCAGGCTCCGGGAGCCATGAGAATTGACCACTGCCAGCCACCAAGACTCAGCCGTGCCCAGGTCCCAAGCAGTAAAGAAGCAGACTCGTCCTCTCCAGTTGGCAGCTTCTGAGAATCCTGTGACCTCCAAGAGGTCCAGGGTGGGCCTTGGTAGAGCCAGTGTTTACAGTTCATCATCCTCAAATCCTGGTTTGCTCTTCTCATTCTTATTTAAAATAGATGCCCCACCCCCCAATTCAACACACCTCTGAAGGCTAGGGACCCAGGGATCTGCTTCACCACGACCAGGGCACTCGCTCCAGACTACTAAACCTTGCCCGTGTTCCCAGCCACTGGCTGAGGTCTTGTCAGCTCAGATGAGCCACCGAGTCTGCTCCCATCCTGATGATGAGTACGGAACCTGCCTTGAAGGCTTCTAAGACTGTGTCCCCCATCAAGCGGGCCCACTGCCCACCATCTTGGCTTTGCAATGGCTCCTTAGACACTGCAGTGTGGCAACACTCTCCTGGACAGCAAACCCCCAAAGTGGGAGCTTTTCTTCAGCTCCCAAATGCCATTCCCACTTACTGCCCTTCCCCTTCCAGAGTGTTCTGTTCTCAGGAATATGAAAGTAGAGCCTATCTATCTTAGAGGGCTCAGGATCCACTAAAACTTCTCACGGTGCTGCCCGGATCAAGATCCATTGACCGTCAGCACAGGCAAAGCAACATCTCAAAAATGTTTTGGATATTGCTGGACCTGCTGCACCTCTACCCATTCAAACCGAGAGTGGTGTTAATTGTATGTCTTGGATGAAGTAAAATAAGAAGGAAAAGACAGAGAAGGGGAATGGTAAATGGAAAAAGATGAAGCAACGCCAAATTAGGTCTCAATGATCTCTGTGGAGCTGGGGCGCCCCAACACAGAGCAAACAGGCAGCTGTTTCTTTATCTATGAAATGTAGACAACAATAGTTAGGGCTGTGGTGATTAAATGACCGGGTGTATACAAAGGGCTCGGGGGGGCGCCTGGGTGGCTCAGTCGGTTAAGCATCCGACTTCAGCTCAGGTCACGATCTCACGGTCTGTGAGTTCGAGACCCGCGTAGGGCTCTGGGCTGATGGCTCAGAGCCTGGAGCCTGCTTCCAATTCTGTGTCTCCCTATCTCTCTCTCTGCCCCTCCCCCGTTCATGCTCTGTCTCTCTCTCTCAAAAATAAACAAACGTTAAAAAAAAAAAAACGGGCTCGGAATGGCACCTGCAACATGGTGAGCATTCGTAGATACTTGTCGCTGTTGTGGTTACCGCTACAACTATGTGCGACTGGAAATGCAAAGGAGCCAAGCTTGGACAGCAGCTCTACCCACCACTCACAGGACAACTCTGAGACAGTGATTTGATCCCCGAGCCTCATCTGCAAATTGGAAAGAGTAACAAAAGAATGAATCATTTCATTCATAAGAACAATTTCATGTTTTAATTATCTGTCTTTTCTTTTTCTGGATAGGCTGGCTTAAAAATGAGAAGACAGACTTTGAAAGGAACTAGTGAGGGTCCAACACAACATCTGAATGAATGCAGATACTTAGTGAATCCTGTGTTTAGATAAGAACTTAATGCAAACCAGACTTAGCATAATATATACATTTTTAGAACCATATTTATCCTATTCCCATAAAGCAAGCTGTCAGACACAACTTTGTCAAAACACGTGTTATTTTGGTCTTTGATAAGCAAGTTAAAAACTAAAGCTATATCATGAAATTAAAAAGGAAAATATTCTAGATCTTTCCGAAGAGGCTGGGATCTAATTTCAGCTGAATACCAGAAGTTAAATTAGTTAATTAAACTTATTTATTTCGGAGCTGTGAGCAGGTATGATGCTGTCTAAATCAGATGGCTGTGGGGCACCTGGGTGGCTCAGTCGGGTAAGCATATGACTTTTGATTTTGGTTCAGGTCATGATCTCACAGTTCATGAGTTCGAGCCCCGCGTCGGGCTCTGTGCTCACAGCACAGAGCCTGCTTGGGATCCTCTCTGTCTCCCTCTCTCTGTCCCTCCCCTGCTTGCTCTCGTGCTCTCTCTCTCTCTCAAAATAAATAAATAAACTAAAAAAAATTTTAAACATCAGATGGCTGTGGGTTCAGTTATCACTCACTTAGATTGCAAAACATCTGCTCAAGTGTTCTGTGTCTCCCAGGAGATCAGAGCAATATGCATGCTCACAATAATTAGGAAGTAGGCAAATAATGTGAGTTTTTGGAAAAGATTGAAGGAAATGGGACTGTTCAGATGGTTATACTAAAAGTCCAGACCTGCCACCTTGTTACTATCTCATTACCTCTGTAAATACCCACTGATACGGCACAAAGAAACAATTAAAGACACTAACAAAAGAGCCTACACATCCTAAAAGTAATGTTTTGTTGGCCTGTTGAAAGAATCTTCTCATCTGTGCTTCCTTAATTATTATTCTGTGTCTGGCTTTGTGTTTCTCTTTATTTGGCCTACTGCAAGACTACGACAACAATCTCTGGAATCGCCAATCATATTTTCATCATATAACCCTTTGAGCCGTGTCTGCTGGGATTTGGTAGAGCCTGTCATCTACACTCTGAGAGCTGACGCTCACCCTCAATGAATGTCATGTGCGGTTAATTTGCGATAGAAGTAATTTGAAGTTATGACGGAAGCCAGCTCCCTCACTGGTTCTCACAATGAGTGCTTTGCCTAGTCAAACACTAGAGAAACTTAGAGATTCTTCGAGGTATTCAGTCTCAGTTATTGTTCTCTGATTCATGTAGTGAATGAGATATTTTTATTAGCAGACACTTGAATGACTGGATCGTGTTTATTTTATCATTAAATGTGTGACTTAATTTTATTTTATTGAGATACGTATTTACATATTCAAGTGATCATAATCCTAATACATAGGCATGTTAGGACTTCTACTTCAACTGTGTTCTGGAAAACCGTTCATTTGAATGATAAAATCCATATGACAAATACGTATGGAGCAATTACTGTGCGTGGGGGACTTTGCAGGTTACAGTGACAGGACTGACACGGGCCTCAGTGAGATCCACTTGCCCTTGGGTTCCCTAGATTCTATAAGGAATCAATGGTGAAAGATGAAGTCTAGGCTCCCTGGCATGCCCCACTTGGCAGAAAACATCCGGTTTGTTAGAGACCAGAGACAGAAAATTCTGCATCCTCCCACTGACATGCTAGTTGATGCTTTTCCTAGCACTTCTCTAGTTACAACAGGAGTGTTAATGCTGCCGCACATTCCCTTGAAGTGCCATAATACATGTATTATTTCCTGAGGAGATGCTGGGATCTACCAGAAGCAAGGCCATAGGTGGAAAAGGCCAGAGAGCCTGGATTCAAGTGACCTCTGTTCACTCACAGCCACAGCCTCGGTTTCCCCATGCTCTCGGGAGATGATCAGCTTCAGCTGTTCCTTCCCGAGGATGCCCTCCTCTGCTGGGGCTGCAGGGAGAGGAACCGTGTGAGGCTTCACTGGGGTCCGGGACCCTTTTCCCAGAGTGGGAGAGGTCCCTTGATTGAGAGCTCTGCCAGTGCAGGCAATAGCAGAGTGAGAGGCCCTCAGGGAGAATGAGACAGCAAAGGAGGAATGTTCTCTAGGATAAAGCTTCTCAGACTGAGGCAGCACCAGCGACTTTTTCCTTTCCTTTTTCCCAATCTTCTGCAGATCGATACTTTCAACAAAAGATACACACAAGACACGCATCTATTTTGCATTATGAATGAAGTATTTCTTTCTGTCTCCAGGCTTATCTTGCAGACCACACTCTCGGAGGCTGCCCTGAGCTCCTCTCGTCCTGCGCACCCTGGGAACCCTCACCCTCTCACCTCACGGCCTCTTCCCCTCCTATGGTCTGACCTCACTGTCACCTCTCAGGAAACTGCAAGGTTCTCCCTTTAAAAATCCAGCCACATCTTGTCAGTCCCCACCCCCAATTCTGCCATAGCACTTATGGTTCCCTCCCGACCCCGTGTTGTCCGTGACGTCCTTCACAGGAGCACGCTTCCTTCACTCTCTCCCTGTGGAACGTGGTGTCTCTTTTTCTTTCTCTAGTCCACCTTCTAAAAGCTTTCCTAAGGTTCTAGCCTAAATGTCAGGCTCTATGCACTTTAAATATATGAATGTCAAGGGTGCCTGAGTGACTCGGTCAGTTGAGTGTCTGACTCTTGATTTTGGCCCAGGTCATGATCTCACGGTTTGTGAGTTTGAGCCCCGCATCGGGCTCTGCACTGAAAGTTTGAAGCCTGCTTGGAATTCTCTCTCTCCCTTTCTCTCTGCCCCTCCCCCACGTGCACTCTCTCTGTGTCTCACAATAAATAAATATACTTTTAAAAAAAAATGTGAATGTCAGTGTCTGAAACGGGGTTGGGGGATGTTAAGATTTGACTCTCTCCCAATGTGAAAAGGGGGCTAAGCAGGAGTTAACTGCGTGTATACGTGTCCATCGTGTCTGGAGAAGGTAGCCGACCAAAGCTTCTGAGGAAGGTAGATGGTATTAACCCATTTGCTAACAAAGGAGGGTACCATTTGTTAACCCTTTGCTAACAAAGGAGGGTACCATCACTAACTTGTAAAATGAAGGGATGTGCAATATCTTTTGTTTTCTGTTCTTCTCCCTTTGTGTCCCTTCACTCTGACGGGGGCTTTGATGGGTATGAGGAGTGGAACTGTACAAAGATCCTTTTGTAGAAAGTCAGTAGATGTGTTTCTTCTGCCAATGACAGGGATCTTAACTCTCTGACCACCTGTATCCTCATCAGTGATATGCGGTGGTTCAGTACCAGGATCACATTCCCTAGAAAGTTCTATAATTTTCTTACATTGCCTCAAATCTTTTGTTTAACCTATTGATTTTTTTCATCTCGGGGCTCTATGTTAACCTTATGTTCTTAATTCTCTTCTAGCGACTGTGTTCTGCTCAGAGGCCAAATAAATGACATTCAGAACTTCTACTGAGGTACTATGAGGTAAGATCTTTTTCTGGGTTGAGTTCTTTGGTTTAAAAAAAAAAGGATGTATGGCTTGATCAGTGAAACAGATTAATGAGGAATAGGAATTTCTAAGTTGGTGTTTTCAAGTATGATGTATAATTGCTCTCTGTGCATCTCAACATAGGTAACACAGTCATGCTTGATTTTTGTCTTAATACAGATACTTTTTTTTGGCTTTTTGCTCATAATATTCAAAATTACAATGAAAGCATGTCGGTTAAAATATGAAATGTTGTTTTCTTTCAAATACTCATTTGTCTCTTAAGTGTAGCAAGACGGGGTTACTGGAAATTAGTGCCAAATGTTTGAATTTTTAGCGTCTATAAAATGTTATAGCTTGTCTAATTTACAGAAGCTTACATATTATCCCTTGATTGATATCACCTTATATAAAACGCCATACAAAATCTGATAGTGAATATAAAGACAGAGCAACGTTGTGAAAAAGCTCCATTTCCTCTCAATGTTATTGTTAATCCCTTCTCTATTCAGCAGACAGTGTTATTGTCCTAGTCAATATCCCTTCTCCTTTCTTCCTTCCAAAAATCGTCATCATCACCATCATCATCATCCTGGTATTTTGAAAGGCAGTGAAATACCTTGTTTAAATACCGTCACGTTCCCAGACTCCTTTACTGAGGCCACGTAACCTGGTTGTCACTAATGACCCTGGATGGTGGGCCCCAGGGAGGGCTTCTCTTCCTGAATTTATTCCCTTCCTGCACTCATTCCCTTCTTGACTTAAAAGATCAGAGCTTCAAGAGCAGAATATTTTGGGAATATTGTTACTACTTCATCTTCTTACCTGGAAAGCTGTTCTAACATTTGTAGTCGCGGATTTTAATTTGTGGAGGTGACTGAGTGTTGACATGGAGAGGTCAATGCCATTGAAAGGAGAATTTCTTCCGTACATATGCTGAGAGAAGGGCCACTCTGTGCCACCAGGAAGCACCGGGTTTGGTCAAGAGGCAGAAGACGGGAAGAGGAGAGAGTCTGAGTCAACAGTCTCTCCTGGGAGTGTCTGTGGGAACAGCTGTGCAGAGTGGGGCATACGGTTGAGGATTGGCCAGTTAAAACCGTGTGAGGGGCTCTGGGCTGTAAGGGCGGTCCCTGGCCGCTGGGTGACTTAGGGCTGAGGAAACACTGGCTTGGTGTGTGAGTTAGAGGAGAACTGGGACTGTG
Source organism: Neofelis nebulosa (assembly GCF_028018385.1). NCBI lineage: Eukaryota > Metazoa > Chordata > Mammalia > Carnivora > Felidae > Neofelis > Neofelis nebulosa. The sequence goes on from NC_080794.1 coordinate 10,159,780, forward strand.
GATCCAGGGTTGCTTGGTTTACACATGAAAGATGTGCTCTGGGCCACGCCCTTCGCTGTCTCTAAGACCTGGGTAGCCCTCTTGTTGGCATGAGCGCTGGGAGTTGTATGCAAGCGATGAAACCTAGGAATCTACTCCTGAAGCCAAGAGCACACTGTATACACTGTATCTTAGCTAACTTGACAATAAATTATTTCCAAAAAAAATAGAAAATAAAAATAAATGAAAAGAACTGGCTAGCCTTGACAGAGGCAGGCTCTCCCTCAGCAGCAAGGTTTTAAGATCTCAGAACATCATAAAATACAGAAAGGAAAGAAAATGCCTGATACACAGCACAACCCCCCCCCCCACCCCCCATCTTGATATCCCAAGGACGAAAGCCACAGCCAGAGATGTTAGAGCAGGAAGGTAAAATGAACTTGACTCCTTGATGACATTCTTGCCCTCCGGTGAGCCTACCATCAGCTCTCCTGTGGGATGACTCAGATAAATCCCTGATTCTCTAGATCTCTTGACACTCGGAGCCCAGTTCTTACAGCACTGATTCACGGGCGTTCGTACCCGGGGGTTGTGCTAGACATGCCTGTCTTTAATCTTGGCAGTAGTGTGCATTCAGGGTAAGTGTTATTATCCCCATCTACAGATGGGGAAACTCACACACTGAATGTTAAGGTTGAGGTTTGAGCTGGACCTTCCAGTGCCCTTCCCTGTCCTCTGTTACCCTGATGCCTGTCCTAACAGTATATGCCAGGAGCCTGTGCTTTCGGTATTCACATCTGCTGGCTAGTCAGCAACATCGCCAATTCGTTACCCCTTTGAATGCTTGCTCTTCGATAAGCCAGAATTTCCACTGGATTATCCACTTATAAAACCAAGTGAACTTAGGCTATTCCACATTTAAAAAAAAAAAAAAAGAGAAAAAACTCTAATTTGGGGGGATCAGATTTGATTGGAATTGCCTGTGAAAGCAAGTGAAGGAAATATTAATTCCAAGGTGGGTTTTTTTTTTTGTTTTTTGGGGTTTTTTTTGGCAGTAAGAGTTTAGAACTCATGGTCTCAATAAGGCCACCACAATTCAGCTTTTAACCTATGGTCCAAATATTAAATGTTCTCCTTCCAACGATCTCTGTTCCTTTACTCGCACTTGTTGGGATCGGGGGAAAATGCAGGTAAGAGATAAATTATATAAAGAACTCCTTTCCAAAGAAAGTCATGCACGATATTGAATAAGGTACTGAGCTGAGTCAGGGAAGGAGGTGTTTGTAATGGAAAAGTCTCTGGGCTGGAAAATATGAGAGGGGCAGTGCAGGTGACAGCCAGCTCTTCCAAGGCTTGAAAAACGCCAGCTCACCTCTCTGGACCTTTGTTCTTTATTTGTAAATGGAGGGTGTCAGATATTCTGATATTCTCTTCGTGTAAAATAATAGCTTTCTTTGTCAGATCTCCTTTGCTAAGGCAGGGAAACGCTGCATCTACTGAAGTCAAACTTTCCTTTTGGCCACGGAAGCTATGATTTCTCAGTACTTTCCCTTTTCCTTTCCTTTCTTTCAAATAGATGCGAAATCTCTTCATTTCTTTGTGTCTCTTCTGTCACGACCCTGCCCTAGGTCATCATTCTGTCTTTCCTGGACAACTGTGTGAGCTTCCCAATGGTCTCCTGGCTTCCAGGAGACTGGGGAGCCCGGAGCACATCTCATTACTCTCCTGCTGGAGACCTGTTGCAAACCCTTCAGCTCCTTCCTCTACATTAAGAGCAAAACCCCCAGTGCACAACAATGACCTATACATCCCATACGATCCGGTTTCTACCTGTACTTGACTCCTTGCTTCCCAACTCCAGCCAGTGTCCTTTTCACTGTTCCTTGAATGTTTCTTTGTGTTCTTTCCCCCGACACCCCCTGGGTCCTGGCAGTATAGTCCCCTGGCTGGCATTGTGTGTCCCTGGTCCTTCCAATTCGGATCTCAGCTGCTTCAGCCTTCCCTGACCACTCTCTGGATATGAGCGCCAGCCCAGGTACCCAAATTGAATTCCCTTTAAAAACTAGAAATTTTATTTTGTAAAGCATACGAAAATACCCATGTATGGCAAAAACTACGTACGCATAGAACTTAAGGGATCTAGGAGAGACGTGAAAAATAAGGGATTTAGGCCAGACGTGAAGAATTCAGCCATGTTTGTTTATGGTTTATTATCTCTTGCCATAGTGTGATCTAAGCTCGGTGAGGGCAGGGCCTTATCTGTTCCTTCCTTGCCAAAGCCCACAGTGCCTACAAGGATGCCTGGTCCCTGCAAGAAGCTTAGTAAATATTTAGTGAATGAATGAATGTAGAGGCAGAAAATGCCGTAGATCAAATATCCCCCCAAAATTAAGCAGTGCTTACAGATGTCCCTGAAGAGTTTATTGCTTAGGAAGGAAGGAAGGGAAAAAAAAATAAAAGTAAAGATGGAAAAAAAAATTCTGGGGAGAGGGACAGACAGCAGGGCACAAGGAAAGAACAGTAAATCTTTGGGAGGGATCGCTTCAGGTATTTTTACGAGCAGTATTTCTGATCTGTGGTGATGGGTGGCGGAGGCCAGTTCTTTGGATCTTACAAAGATTTATTAGCTAAGCCTGACATGTGGACGATCAGAACTGTTTGTTGAGTGAAGGCCCAAAAGAATGAAATAATAAATTATTGAACTGCTAAGAGCATTTTGCCTTTTTTTTTTTAAATGGGCAGGATAACATTCCCTTGATGCCAATATTTAGTCCGTGTTAGTAACAGCCATTCCAAATACACTGAGTGTGAAGAATGTTCCATGAAGCAGAATTCGGTTACTGCGCTAGGCATCTCCCTGAGAGCATTTCAGAATTTATTCCATCTTCAAGTAAATTGTCACAGTGACTCTCCAGGATGGCATACCGTGGTAACGTATTAAAATGCTGATGGGAAAATGGAAACTAGAAAAATGTCTTATCTGTCAATTAAATGATGTAGCCTCGTGGGTCGATTACAGCAATTCGGGGGCTTTTTGTTTTCTGCCAATTGAGATTTGACAGCTGTTTATAAAATATTTACATTCTGATTTCAGTCACATTGACAACACTTTTGGGTCTTTGGAAGATGATAATTATATGTTAGGAAAACGTTAAAAAAATTCTGAAGCTGATCTGTTGAGGGGAAAAAATATCTGGCTTTTTTCAAATTGTACAAAGGAAGGAAATCTACTTTATTAAAGGATGTATTTCTAATAAAAGTCAGGAATAATAGACATTTGTGATCCAAAGACATATTGCGTGTAATATGAGGGAGTATCTTTCTTCACCTCGCCTGTTCTGGGAACCTTATCTTTTCTCAGTCAGCTCTGGCTAGCTAGACACGTGTTTCTTCACCTTTCTTTACTTTATTAGGCATACATAATGTTTGTATGGTACTTGGGTGAATTAGACAAGATTTGAGAGCATCTCTATGGAATTTTACAGAAAAAGAATTCAATATATATTCTTAGTACTTGAAAGAAGAGAAAATAAAAAGTATTGGGGATAATACTAACTATTGAATTTATATCGAATTTTCAAATAAAATCATTTTAAATCTTTTTCATGAGAAGTGTAAATTTACATGCAGCTTTTCTTTATCAGGTATCATGTTAGAAACAGTGACCTCTAATTCTTGATCAGTATCTGTCTAAAATCTTGACAGCCACTGTCTGTGTGATGCTTTGTAAGAACAAGTAGGTGATAAAAAATTTGAAACCTAGTTTATAGCCATTCGAGGGTTTCCTGTAACTGACATTGTGTTTGAAGCATCTAACAGCTATTACTTTCTTTCACTGATGAATGTTATGTTGAAGTTTCTTAAGGTAAGGCAAATGATTTTGGAATCCAACCTAACTTTTTAGTATCAAGTATATTAAGTTTGTATAAAACATATATTCTTTTATAGCCATCACCCTGCACATAGTTTGGACCCCACTAAAAGGGCATGCCAGTCATAAAGGGGCCAAAGTGGGCTTGAGTTTATCTGTGGAACCAGGAGAAAAAGTGCAGTTGGAGGCCCAGGGCCCACCCCCTTCCCGTCCCTGGCTCTTCCCTGTCTTTCCAGGGGCCTTGCTCTGGGACCATTCATGCAGACACTCCCTGTGAAAGTCTAACACGCCCCCTCCCACTGTGTCACAGCTGTCCCTTGGCCAGCCATGGGGTCCCAGCGGCACCTAAGGATGCATCTGGAGAAGCCACCACGTGAGCCCTAGAAGTGAGCAGACCTTTGGTGAGAGATCCTAGGGACCTGCAGAGATTAAGCCTGGTCTAGGAGAAACCCAACTCCCTGTGGGCAATTCCCATGCAGAGGGTCATGGCCAGAGGAAGTCCAGAGTGGTCACAGATACAGCGCTTCTCCAACACTAACGTGGACGCACCTGTTAAAATCCAGATTCTGATTCGGAAGGGCTGAGGTGGGCCCGAGCTTTGGCGTTTCTGATACGCTCCCAGGTGAGGCTGATGCTGATACTGACTAAACTCTGAGGAGCAAGACGGTGATGCACAAGGTCAAGGCCAGGGTCCTACTGTTTGGGCTGCAGGGCAGTACTGGACAGAAGTATCTGCTTTGGGTGAACACAGAGACATGGGCCTGCCACAGACAGCTGTCCTCACCCCCAGGACCTCCCAGCCCAATTCTATATCATGTCCCTTGGCAACCTGTGTCACCAGTTGTCTCTCCATCAGCTCCCAGCCCCTTGTCCACGTGGGCAGCAGCCCACTCAGGGGCTGGGCACTGAACTTGATGTCCAGGTGTCAGAGCCCACCTTGGCTGTGCTCAGAGTGTTGCAAGGCCAGGTGTCCCCAGCATGCTGGCAGCCAGGGAGAGCTCAGCACCAGACCGGGCTCAGGCACGCCTGCCCCTGGGGATTGCCCCCCTCCCCTCCACCACACAGGTCCCTGAGGGCATATGCGCCTATCTTACACCCTGGGGCACTTCACCCAGCTTGTGGGAAGTCCTACAATCAGGCTCAAAAAGGCACATTAGGGGGAAATGGTAAATCTAATAGTTCTCTAGCAAGATTATACCTCATTATATGAAATTGGATTACAAAGTTTTCAGAAGTGACCCAAATAAAAGCAGTGCATAAAAAAATGATTAAGTTCTCAAAGGAACCTTTGAACCAAAGAGAAAAGAAAATCCAAATTAGGAACAAAAGAAAACAAACAAAAAAAAGAAACATTTCGGGGCACTTGGGTGGCTCAGTTGGTTAAGTGTCCAATTTCGGCTCAGGTCATGATCTCACGGTTTGTGAGTTCAAACCCTGCAGCGGGTTCTGTGCTAACAGCTCAGAGCCTGGAGCCTACTTCAGATCCTGTGTCTTCCTCTCTCTCTGCCCCTCCTTGCTCACACTCTGTCACCCTCTGTCTCAAAAATAAATAAACATTAGAAAAGAAACATTTGGGAAGTAAATATAGGTGTTACGCCATATACAAAAGAAATAAAATGCTACCCAACAATTGATCAAATCATCAAAATATATCACGGAATCCCACTTTAAATTTTTTTTTAATGTTTATTTATTTTTAAGAGAGAGAGAGAGAATGAGTATGAGCAAGGGAGGGGCAGGGGGAGAGAGAGAGAGAGAGAGAGGGAGAGGGAGATTCCAAAGCAGGCAAGAATCCCAAGCAGGCTCCACACTGTCAGCAGTGAGCCCGATGCCAGGCGCAAACTCAAGAACCATGAGATCATGACCTGAGCCGAAGTCAGACACTTAACCGACTGAGCCACCAAGGCGCCCCTCACAGAATCCCGTTTAAGACAAACACACAAACAGTATCAGGAGATGGGAATCAAAAATTAAAAAATATTATGGGATGACTATAAAAACTTGTAACAAAAGAGCAGCTCTAGAAAACTAGAGTAAATCAGATAAAGTAATAAAGGTGATTAATTTCATTAAAATCCAAGTTTGGAGTTAGTAGGTGATACTTTTTAAATAAAAGAGGGTTTTAGACATAATTCCATAACATGGAGAAATTCAGTTACATTCCAAGAGAAATGAAAGAGCTCGTTAGAATAAAAACATCATAGGGGCTCCTGGGTGGCTCAGTCAGTTACACGTCCAGCTCTTGATTTTGGCTTGGGTCATGATCTCAGTTCCTGGGATCAAGCCTCACATCAGGCTCTGTGCTGTCAGCACAGAGCCTACTTGGGATTCTCTCTCCCTCTCTGCTCCTCCCTGGTACATGCTCTCTCTCTTCCTCTCTCTCTATCTCTCTCTCAAAATAAATAAATAAACTTAAAAAAAATTGTAGAGGGGCACCTGGGTGGCTCAGTCAGTTAAGCCTCTGACTTCGGCTCAGGTCATGGTCTCACGGTTCATGATTTGAGCCCCATGTCAGGCTCTGCGCTGACAGCTCGGAGCCTGGATGGAGCCTGCTTCGGATTCTGTGTCTCCCTCTCTCTCTGCCCTCCCCTGCTCATGCTCTGTCTCTCTCTGTCTCTCAAAAATAAATAAATGTAAAAAAAATTTTTTAAAACCCATAGAAAGGAACATCAAACACAAGCCACAGTCTTCACACCAGACAACATGTAGTGTACATGGAAGTATAAGAAGAAATAAATTCAAAGTGCGTATAAGGATGACTTGGAAAGAAAAGATCTCATAATGTGATCAAAGGCAAAAGCTGTCGAAGTGCTATATTTACATTCTAGTGTGTCAGAGGGGAGAAAAAAAGAAAATCCATCTACACAGTTTCTTATTATTCCAAGACTGCAAACTCTATCCAGTTTTCTTTACAGCAAAGGAGTTATTCAATTCCTGCTGGATGTTCCTAAGAAATTTTAGATGATCTATACCAATGCTTTAATACACAGGGTCTATCCTCAAAGAACGTGCAGTTCCGTTTAGACAGGAAGCCATATACATTTTTTTTTTTAATGTTGTAAGTGTTAAATACAAGACGGGGTATTAGCAATGTAACTAAGTAGTTTAAGTACCAAACAGATCATTGACTTGTTGTGGTCATGGGCTATAGCCTTAGCGTGTTTACTTCCTTGATGCTTTTCGCAGTGATAGACCTATGTGAGCTTGTAGAACATGTTTATGAAAAGGATGTGTTAATGACATGCCAAAGCAGAATAAAAGGTAACATTTTTCATGGCTTCAGGGGCACAGAGACACCCCTCAATAAAAAAGGATGACATATATAGAGGCTGGAGAGAGAGTAGGACTTACATAGGCAGAAAGAAACCAGAGAACATTGCAAAGAATCACAGGGCAGAATGCAGGTATCATCCGTGTGTGTGTGTGTGTGTGTGTGTGTGTGTGTGTGTGTGTGCAGGGGGTGGTTTTCAAGGATGGTGAGAGAAGGGGATGAGCAGAATGAAGAGGACTTTGTAATTCTAAAGCAGCTTGGATTTTATCTGAAAAATCACGGAATACCACTGAAAGAATATGAACTAGGGGATAACGTGAGAAAAATTAATTAGGCAACACTATGTGGAGCTAGATGGAAAGTGGGGAAAATATGTGGGTGACTTTAATCAGGAACCAGAATGTCAAAGGCTGAAGAGAAAGCTACCCCCAGGAGGGAGGAAAGCCTGGATTCAGAAAACAGCACAGCGAAGTCTCTGTCTTCTTTCCTAGTCGGTGTGGTGTTTGCTCTCTCCTGTCTTCACACCTTTCTGTTCTTTTGATGATTTGCCTTTCATATGTACATGTCAAATGGGTTCAAATCATAAAGAAAAAGCAAACAACACCCTGCCTAGGTTCTCTTTTGATTTCTGTCTCTCCCTCCTTCTCTTCCTCCAACCCACCAGTGACCCTAGTTCCTTCCTTAGGTTTCCTCCTCCTCAGTCCTCAACCCTCCATAGCCTGGTGGCTGGTCCCCCTGCCTCACTGGAACTGTCGCTAAAATGAGCGAAGATCTCCTGGTTGATGAACCCTAAGAATTTTTGATCCACAACTTTTTTGACATCTCTGCAAGTTTTGCTGCCTTTTTGAAATTTTCTCTTTGCTTGGAATGCAAGGAACTTCCTCTCCTTGAATCTCATTGTACCTTTTTTTTCCCTCATTGCCATTCTCCCTCCCTCCCTTCCTTCCTTCCTTCCTTCCTTCCTTCCTTCCTTCCTTCCTTCCTTCCTTCCTTCTCTCTCCTTCTATCAGCTGCCTAAGTGCAAATTCTCTCCTCTGTCCCCGCAAAGCTTTGTTCAGAATTCTCCTTATTTCATTTAACTTCCAGGCTTAGACTATGACCTCAAATCTGTGCCTCTAGCTTAGACACCTTTCCCTAGTTCACATCTATCTTTATCTGTAGAGACAACTCTCTCTACAGGGTTTTACCACATGCTCCAAAGTCAGAACAGCAGAACTGAACTCCCCTGTTCCTCTTTCCACTCCCTGCTTCTCCATGTCTCTGTCTCAGTGCTGTGTGTGTTATACAGGTGCAACCCAGAAACTAGATAAACCCTTTCTGTTTCTGAAGTGAAAATCTAATCTTAATTCCACTGAGCCACTTCTTAGCTATGTGACCTTCTACGTTACTTACCTTCTATGGCTCTCAGTTTGCTTATTTATAAAATGGACAGAATAGTAACACTTTTCTCACAGAAGGGCTGTGAAGATAAAAAATGGCACATTGTAAGCCCTCAATACGTATAGCTATTGCATTGTTTGAAATAATCTGACTGCCCATAGACTTGAAAAGAAAAAAAAAACCCTAGTTTTCTTAGCATGTGATTTGATTTTTGCCTAATTCTCAAACTTCTTTCTCACCATTTCCCAACTTCCACCCTGCTCTCCACCCTTATAGAAGACACTCTAAGGTGCCATTCTCTGCCCACCATCCCCCAAGCTCATGAATGCCTCTTCCTGGTATCAGATCATGACTTAACCGTGATAATTTCCCCTGATCATCAAAGTGTATGTGGGTAGGGGTGCCTGGGTGGCTCACTTGGCTAAGCGTCTGACTCTTGATTTCAGCTCCGGTCATGATCTCATGGTTCATGAGTTCCAGCCCCACATTGGGCTCTGTGTTGACAGACCGGAACCTTGTTGGGATTCTCTGTTTCCCTCTCTCTCTGCCCCTCCCCTGCTTGCTCTCTCTATCTCTATCTCTCTTTCAAAAATAAATAAACTTTTTTTAAGTGTAGGTGCTTAGCTCTTCTTGCATTTTTCTCTTCGATCTCAACTAGTTTTCCTCCATGTGCCTCTGGAAAGCCATTGCCTCAGAGATTGTTCCTTCTATGTTGCCATCAGGCACAGATCTTTATCTCTACTTCTGTACTATCAGCTTCTTGGTGGTAGAGGATGTCCTATTTATCTGTAGGTGGGAGTGGTTTTGAGAAGAAGTATAACCAATAGGGTGTGGACAAAAGAGAATAACCGTTGGATGTGCCAATTGTGCACCTAGAAATGGCCCTGAATATGGTTGAGTGAGCCTTCACCTCAGCGGAGTCTGAGGTGGCTGCAAAAGGGAAAGTTTGAAGAGGACAAGGCAAAAGGGATATGGGGATCCTGAGGAAAAGCTAAGTCAAAGATGTGAGGAGAAAAATGGAAGCCAGTTGGTACATGGTTCACAGTGGAGGAGAGGTCCATGGGGCCCAGTGGAAGGGGTGGCTGGCAAGAAAGGAGAGCTCATGCTGACCTGTGATGGATTTATATCTGCATAAAATCTTCCGGAAGAAGATTCCAAAAAAGAGAGGCTTTCAGTGTCAAGAATGAGGAAAGGACAAAACATACATAAATTTGTGATATATAGGAAGTTGAGATATAACAATATACACACAGTTTTAATGAGTTACAGGGGTTTTTTTTTGGTTATGGTATTTGTGGATGTAATGCCATGTATAATAGTATATTATAAATATACATTTTTATATGCAGCTGACCCTTGAAAACACAGGGGTTAAGCGTGCTGACTGCCCCATGCAGTCAGAAATTCATGTATAACTTTTGACTCTGCAAAAACTTAACTACTAATAGCCTACTGTTGACTGGGAACCTTACTGGTAACACAATAGTCGATTACCACGTATTTCATATGTTATATGTATCCTGTACTGTATTCTTCCAATAAAGTAAGCTAGAGAAAAGAGAGTGTTCTTAAGGAAATCATAAGGAAGAGCAAATACATTTCTCACTTATTGTCGCCCCAACCCTAAGAGACTGGGCAACAGGGCTCTGTGTCCCTGAGTTCAAGTGGGGTGCAGATTTAAACCTTCTGGATTTAGAAGAACAGGTCTGGAGAAAGCACGCCGCGTGCCCAGCAACTGACCTCAGGGGCCTTGTTTTCAGGCAGACCTCTGTTTCCTGACTCTGCCCCCTTCCTTCAGCTTCAGGGCTCTCGTCACAGCTGGTGGTGGTGAGGACTGGACCGGGTTGGTCTGGACTCTGGAACGGACTCCTGTGCCAGCCCCATCATGACTGTCCCTATCAACTTGGGCCAGGCACTTAGCCCTTTCCACCTCAGCGCTTATCATGTAACATGGTGATTAAAGCTGGTCGTGCAAATGAGCGACAAATAAGAATGCTGCTATAGGAGCGCCTGGGTGGCTCAGTCGGTTGAGCGTCTGACTTCAGCTCAGGTCATGATCTGAGTTCAAGCCCCACTGCTTCCGATTCTGTGTCTCCCTCTCTCTCTGCCCCTCCCCCACTCATGCTCTCTCTCTCTCTCTCTCTCTCTCTCTCTCTCTCTCTCTCTGTCAAAAATAAATAAACATTAAAATTTTTTTTAAAAAGAAAAAGAAATTGCACATAAATTTCCCAGCACACAACAAGAGAGTGTAAAGAGAACGGACAGCCAGACACTGGTGACATCCTAACAGAAATGGGGGAGAGAGAAAGTGATTAACGGTTTGAAGGCAAGGTTTTTAAAAATTTAATTTTTAGGGGCGCCTGGGTGGCGCAGTCGGTTAAGCGTCCGACTTCAGCCAGGTCACGATCTCGCGGTCCGTGAGTTCGAGCCCCGCGTCGGGCTCTGGGCTGATGGCTCGGAGCCTGGAGCCTGTTTCCGATTCTGTGTCTCCCTCTCTCTCTGCCCCTCCCCCGTTCATGCTCTGTCTCTCTCTGTCCCAAAAATAAATAAAAAACGTTGAAAAAAAAAAAATTTAATTTTTAACCAAATGGCAGCCAATTAAAGCCTGGTGAGGTGGGCAAGGCCCAGCTTTTGTTTTAAAGCTGATAAATTTAATAAAAATGTCTTCATTTTCACTTCAGTAAAGGCCAGGGGAGATTTCGTGTGTGCGCAGGCACATTTCCAAACACGTATCTATAATTGAATGAGATTTTGTACTGGGAAAGGACATTAATTACCACGTTATATCAGAGCATCATGCAAAACACTCAAAACTAAGTAAACTAACTAATTAAAATACTCTGGGTTTTTTTTTTAATGTTTATTTATTTTGAGAGAAAAAGAGCATGAGCCAGGGAGGGACAGAGAGACAGAGAAAGAGAATCCCAAGCCGGCTCTGAGCTGTCAGTGCAGAGCCCAACTTGGGGCTCAAACCCATGAATCGTGAGATCATGACCTGAGCTAAGATCAAGAGTCGGATGCCCAACAGACCCAGGCGCCCCTAAAATATACTGTTCTGTAGCATCATGGATATAATATAAAAACAGGGTGTTTAAAATGTGCATATTATGTGTCTTGATTTCCAGATGGAACCACCAGTGTCCAAGGGCAAATCTAGAACAGTGCCTGGGACATGAGCTACCAGATGGTGGTGGATGAATAAATGAACAGATAAAACCCCTGTTTGCAACCTACGTAGCTTACATCGGAGGGTCTCCATCTTAGGAAAAAATAGCCAATGCATTCTATTTCGATTCTTACAAACGAATGTAACACAAAATTGTGCTTAATGCTAGAAAGCACTATAATGAAGGAATTTTGTATGAGTTGATGTATCAAATCCAAGAAAAAGGGCAAGGCATTCTGAAGTACATATCATGTAAGCGTAGGTAGGATTGTGTTCCAGACTGTTGGAAAAAGGTTTATGGTACAAAATCATACCATTAAAGTATTACCTGAAATAATGTTGTATTTATTGCAAAATCAAAACATTCCTATGAGAGAAGAAGGAAGGCAAGATTTTAAATTTTTTTAACTTATTTTTTGAGAGACAGAGACTGCTAGCAGAGGAGAGGCAGAGAGGTGGGGGACAGAGGATGCAAAGTGGGCTCTGTGCTGACAGCAGAGATCCTGACGTGGGGCTCAAACTCGTGAACCATGACCTGAGCAGAAGTCGGATGCACAACCACCTGAGCCACCCAGGCTCCCCAAGGAAGGCAAGATTTAAAGCTGGAGGTGATGCAGCACAGCATGGGAACAGGGAGGGGGTGTTCAGAGAAGCTTGAATAGTAGTCCTGGCTAAGACAGAGTTGGGGATTCTATGTCCTTCCTTCTTCCCCTTCCCCAGGCTAGTCTCCAGAATGAGAACGTCAGTGACCTGAGTGACTAGCTTAGTACTTTCTGAGGGGAGTATGAATAAACTGGTACTTTGGGAGTATGAAGAAACTGGTACCCGGGTGGCTCAGTCGGTTAAAGTGTCCGACTTCGACTCAGGTCATGATCTCATGGCTCGTGAGTTCCATCCCTGCATCAGGCTCTGTGCTGGCAGTTGAGAGGCTGGAGCCTGCTTCAGATTTTGTGTCTCCCTTCTTCTGCCCCTCCCCCATTCGCACTCTGCCTCTCTCTCTCTCTCTCTCTCTCTCTCTCTCTCTCAAAAATAAACATTAGAGGGGCGCCTGGGTGGCTCAGTCGGGTAAGCGTCCGACTTCGGCTCAGGTCATGATCTCATGGTTCGTGAGTTCGAGCCCCGCGTCGGGCTCTGTGCTGACAGCTCAGAGCCTGGAGCCTGTTTCAGATTCTGTGTCTCCCTCTCTCTCTGACCCTCCCCCGTTCATGCTCTGTCTCTCTCTGTCTCAAAAATAAATAAACGTTAAAAAAATAAAAATAAATAAACATTAGAAAAAAATTGAAAAAAAAAAAGGCAACAGGTACTTAAAGTGTGATCCATGGACAAACATCAGCATCACCCAGGAACTTACTGCAGATGCTGAATCTCAGACCCCATAGCAACTCTTTACTGAATTGGAATCTGCCGTTAACAAGTTCTCAAGGTGTGTGGGCTTCAATCTTAAATTAAAATTTGAGACGTATTGTTCTAGGGATTAGAAACGTGGGCTTTAATGCAAGGCGATCTGAGTTCAAATCCTGATTCCTCCTCGGGCAGGCCAGTTATATAATACTGTTTTATCATCTGCCCTCTGCACTTATAGGTAAGTCATAAATACCCTTATCTTGCTGTAAATCAGATAGGTACACGTAAAGAATTTGTGTAGTACCTGCCTTTCAGTAAGCAATCAATAAACCTTAGCTATGTTTATTATTTCTCTAATGCAGAGCAGGAAGAAAAGGAAATAGTGAGGAAGGGTTCTCACTATGACCTTACTCTCTCCTTTCCCAATCCCAGACTCAGCAGGAACTTGCAAGCAGATCTGATAGTTTCTCAGAGTTTCCTTCTGCCACCACAAGGTTTTTTTTTTCTATTTACATTCCTATGGACAAGTCACTTAACCTCTTTGAGCCTCAGTGTCCTCCCCAGTAGCATGGGATGGCCACATTAGCCTGTATCACAGTTGTGGGGAAAAAAAAAAGTGAAGGGGTCCATAAGACAGTAGATTCTTTTCATTGTTCAAAGAGCGAGTCTGGAGAAGGTAGCATGATGGATTTCACAATTAGAAAGAATCCTCTCGGGTGCCCGGGTGGCTCAGTCAGTTAAGCATGTGACTCTTGATCTCAGCTCAGGTCTTGATCTCCGTGTCATAAGTTCAAGCCCTGCGTTGGGCTCCATGCTGGCCATGGAGCCTACTGAAAAGAAAGAAAGAAAGGAAGGAAGAGAGAAAGAAAGAAAGAAAGAAAGAAAGAAAGAAAGAAAGAAAGAAAGGAAGGAAGGAAGGAAGGAAGGAAGGAAGGAAGGAAGAAAGAAATAAAGAAAGAAAGAAAGAAAGAAAGAAAGAAAGAAAGAAAGAAAGAAAGAAAGAAAGGAAGAAAGAGAGAAAGAAGAGAGAGAGAAGGAAGGAAGGAAGGAAGGAAGAGAGAAAGAAGAAAGAAAGAAGAAAGAAAGAAAAGAAAGAAAGAAAGAAAGAAAGAAAGAAAGAAAGAGAAAGAAAGAAAGAAAGAAAGAAAGAAAGAAAGAAAGAAAGAAAGAAAGAAAGAAAGAAAGAAAGAAAGAAAGAAAGAAAGAAAGAAAGAAAGAATCATCTTACCATGAGAGGCTAAATAACTGAAGGTGGTGAATTACATCACTTTAGAGTAATGCAGGGTGGAATAAATGATAGGGCGTTCCCTTTTGATAAGAGGAGAGCAGGTGGATTCTACTGGCAGATGGGGAGGAGAGGGAGTTAGTTCCGTCTTCAGAGACAGAGGCCTCTGAAGTTTGTTCTTGAAAAAATAACGTAGACTTTCAAGGGATACTTAAGTATTTTGCTCTTTACCTATGTAGCAGCAGCAAAAGAGCGAGACAAAATTAAGGAAGTAGGCATAGAGGAAAAGTTTCTAAAGAGGATCAGAGGAAGGAATGATTGCATCTGGTTGGGTCTCAGCAGAGCTTCTGAGAGAGAAGATTTTTATGGTTGGCCTTGGGGGATGGAGAGAATGTTGAGAGGGAGTTGCAGTCTTATTGGAGGAAATAGCATGAGAAGAACAAGCCAGAAAAGCTTGATCCTCATGATGGAAGAGTGAAGATTCTAATTTGGAGGCTCCAGATTGCACAGGGTTGGAGAGGAAGAATCAGTTGTGAAGGTAGGTGGGGATCAGATTCTGAAGGACCCTGACTGTTCGATTCCTAATTTCTGCGTGACGGCTGGTCATAGATTGTTCTTGATTTGGGAGCTGACATGATCAGGGATGTGTGTCAGAACATTTATTTGGCATCCATGTGTGATGTGGCTTAACCCAGGAATAAGTAGAGAGACTAAATCCGTATTGGAGTGGCTCAGGAAAAGTAATCAGGCCCTGAGCTGGATTTGTAATGCTGGGAATGAAAAGGAAAGGACAGTTTCGAACAAATGCCTTTGTAACATGACTCTTCCTCGTCAGCAAGAAGCATCAGTGTTAGAGGAAAATAGAAATCACTCACTTCATAGTGAGCAATGCTCTTGCCAACTTCCATGTTTCAATATGTTTTAAAGTCAGTGTGAGTAGAAGTGCAAATATACTAGTTTCTTGTTCTATTTTTATGTCCCTGTGTAAGGAAAAGAGAAAAAGGAAGAGCTCTTTTGATGTGTCATACTCTGAGACTTATGGTAGTTTGCTAATTATAAGTTCTATTATAGTAAGGTCTCCCAGACCCCAGTGATTACACAGCTGCAAAATCTGTAGCCGAAATGTCAACCTGACTTAGTATTTTTGCAGGCCAAAAGGCCAAGCAAAGTAAAGTCAAACTGTTTCTCGTTTCTCACCAAAATTTGCAAGATCTAACAATAGATCTCAAGACTGCATCAAAAAACTTGCATCCATTCTTTGCCCTCCTGGACTGTTGGCTGAGCCGGGGTTTTTCCATCTGTTGAATGGGGGATAATCATACTCTTCATCTATATCCCTGTCTTTGTAACAAAGGCTTTTTGAGTGCCTTGGTTTCCAGGTATTTCCAGATACCCAAAATTAAACATAATTCGGATGTCCTCATACACATGGTGGCAGACCAGCTTTCTTTCTTGGTGTAAATTCTTGAAACCGATTAGCCACTGTCGTCCACTTACTCTCAGAGCTGGGTGCCCACCTGACTTGTCATTTCCTTGACGTTTGTTAACCTGCCCCTTCAGGCTCGATCTTAGATCTTAGTGTCATCTCGATGTCTTCTCTATAGGGGCAGTCTTTCTAACGGCTTACCAAATAGTTTGAAATGAAACATTTAACTTAATGCGATCTCTTTTTGTTTGTTTGTTTGTTTGTTTGTTTGTTTGTTTGGTAAAAGTCAATATTAAGAAAATGCAAAGAAAAAGTACTGCCACGTAAAAATATTGATTTGTGATTGTAAGTGATTTGTAAAATGTTTTCATTTTTTCTTTTCAAATCTTTGTAATGAGAAAACCATTTCTTAGAGCTACGAGAGATAACTGACATATGAGTGATGTTAGTTCCTGGCGTGTAACATAAAGATGCAGCATTTGTATATACTGTGAAATGATCACCGTATTAAGTCTAGTTAGTGTCCATCACCATACCTACTTACAGAATTTTTGTTTTCTTGTCATAAGAACTTTTAAGATTTACTCTCAGCTACGTTCATATATGCAGTATGGTATTATTAAATATAGTCACCATTCTGTACATTACATCCCAGTACTTACTTATTTTACAACTGGAAGTTGGTGCCTTTTGACCACCATCACCCATTTCACCCACCCTGTACCCCCACCTCTGGCAACTACCAGTCGGTTCTCTGTACTTCTGAGCTTGGTTTTGTTTGTGGTTTTTTTTTTGTAACATCTTTCTGTTTTTTAGATTCCACATATAATCGAGATCATATGGTATTTGTCTTTCCCCATCTTATTTCACTTAGCACAGTACCCTCAAGGTCCATCTGTATTATCACAAACAGAAAGATTTTGTTCTTTTTTATGGCTGAGTAATATTTCATCATATATATGTATACATATACCTATCATCTTTTCTTTATCATTCATCCAATGATGGGGGAAAAAATCTATTATTTAAAAAGCTTTTTCCTAAGCATAACCATCATACTTTATTTTTATAATTTTGATGTTTTTTTTTTTTTGAGAGACAGAGAGTGTGCTTCGGTGAGGGAGGGGAAGGGTAGAGGAAGAGGGAGACAGACAATCTTAAGCAGGCTCCATGCTCAGTGTGGAGACCGATGTGGAGCTCGATCCCATGACCTTGGGATCATGACTTGAGCCGAAATCAAGAGTTGGATGCTTAACTGACTGAGCCACTCAAGCGCCCCTTGATGTTTTATTTCTAAAAGACACATCCTTTGGTACGTTTTGGTGATTGTGCACATTATTTTATTCTATAGTAACGATTCTTATGAATTTTTGGTTTTGAAAACGGAATAATGTTTTAAAAGCAACTAATCTTGTGCTGTTAAGTTTTAAGAAAAGGAAAGGATATTTTAATACTATACTAATATAAAGGACTTGGTCTAAGAACAAAAAGGGCCCTTCAGGAGAAGGGCCAATAGGTATATTTTTACAAACTTTTATGAGGGCTATATTAACACGTATATACACCATTTCAAATCCATTGAAATTCTATTTAATGACATTAGTGTGAAATAAAGTTATTTTGGAGACAGCCATTTTACAGTGAAACATGGAGATGGAGTGCCTACAATGTCTCATTTTCTCTCTGTGTCATTGTGACTATAAAATTACCCAGCTCTGCACAAGAATATTGAAGAAAATGGAACAATACTCTGTAATATTTACTGCACTCAATTTGGAACGTTCCAGGTAAATTGAGAGATACCAAGGTACAACCACACATCCTGCCAAAATTTTCCCCTTGAAGAACCTAGAATTTCAGGACTCAGGTGACTGGCTGACAAGGTGGCCTCAGCAGTTAAGGACTCTGCTGATTCAGCACAGAAAAGTCAGCAGCTTATATGAACGATTCATCAAGGTTGGTACCAGACAGGCATTTGAGAATCCTCTTCTTTCACTGCCTTTTTATCCTCAGTCATTTTCCCCCTGCTGTCCGAAATATATTTTAGGTACTAAATCTCATGATAAAGCCATTTTAACTCTAGCTAGATTCTGTGATTTGAAGTATGGACAGGCAAGTCATTGGCCCTCACATCGGTAGGTTGCTTTTTAAAATAAGGCAAAAGCGGGGCGCCTGGGTGCCTCAGTCGGTTGGGCGTCTGACTTCGGCTCAGGTCATGATCTCACACTCCGTGAGTTCGAGCCCTACATCGAGCTCTGTGCTGACAACTCAGAGCCTGGAGCCTGCTTCCAATTCTGTGTCTCCCTCTCTCTCTGCCCCTCCCCTGCTCGTGCTCTGTCTCTGTCTCAAAAATAAATAAAAACATTAAAAAATTTTTCAAATAAGGCAAAATCCCATTAAGAATAACATCTGTCTCCACTGCCCTTGGTGCCTTTGTCCTTTATAGAGCTAATATGTCTATGTTCTTCCCTCTACGGTCCTTGGAGAGAAATTACAAGATTTATCTTATTACTCTGACAGCTGTGTTATTGCATAAGTACCGAAAAACTGAGAACAATGCAGTGTACTTCATTGGGGTTATTCTTAAGGGGTCTAGTATGTGCCCCTTTGTTAATATTAATTTGCAGTTCTTAGTATGCTCTGTGTGTGGTTCTCTCAAATGAGGAAAAGTCCCTGATTAGGGATTAAATGTCTAATAGAGTGAGACCAACTGTCCATATCTACTTTTTTATTGCAGGTGAGTGATTAACTTTTGGATTTTTAATAATGAGATGAGTTTATTATTGGAAAAAGAAGCTGTTGCTTCACCAAGGGCTTCCTTTGTGTGACTCACTACACAATTTTAATATTATTTGTGCTAGATTTACAAATAATCTTTAGTTCTCATACTAAGTGGCAGGCTCCATAATGGGTATTATGGGGCCCCTGGTGGGAGCTCAGTTGGTTAAGCATCCAACTCTTGGTTTCAGCTCAGGTCATGATCTCACAGGTTCATGAGATTGAGCCCTGCATCAGGCTCTGCGCTGACAGTGCTTGTGATCCTCTGTCTCCCTCTCTCTCTCTCTCTCTCAATAAATACATAAACATTCAAAAAATGTTTTTTTAAGAAATAATGGGTATTGTGTTGAAAGGCATCCCAAGGCTTCCTTGGGCTCAACCAGAAAGAATATCAAGATGGATTCATACTGTCTACAAAAGACAGGAACCACGAGGTGCACCCGAGTGCCAGGGTGTTGTTGTGCCCAATTTGAGGTAACATTTTCAAACTGTACTCTAAAATTTAGTATCTTTATGTTGTTCTCTAAGCTTCTTCTGTAAGTCCAGACTTTTCAATTTCGTTGTACGTTTTCCCAAAACAGCTGGTATGTTAGGAACCAGTAAGCAATGATAATTGATTGGTTAATTAATGGACTGACAAACTAGCAAATATTTAGCACCTAAAATTTGCCAAATTGTACAGCATATCTGTGTGTCCTCGTAGCTTCTTCAAAATAATACTACAGTTTTGCTTTTCAGCAGGTGCATTTATTCCATGCTCTCTTTGTGTAAACACTAGCAAAGTCTAAATCTTTCATCCTCCATGGTGGTTTGTTCAAGGTTAACAGGTGTGAGTTCTGGGGCGCCTGGGTGGTTCAGTTGGTTAAGCGTTCGACCTTGGCTCAGGTCATGATCTCACAGTTTGTGGGTTCAGAGTCCCACATAGGGCTCTGTGCTGACAGCTCAGAGCCTGGAGCATGCCTTGGGTTCTGTGTCTCCCTCTCCCACTCTTCCCCTCCCCTGCTTGCACTCTGCTTCTCCCTCTCTCAAAAAATAAATAAAAATTTAAAAAAAATTTTAAACAGATGTGAGTTCTGTGTCTTTTATTTCAAGCTCACTGTTTTTGTACCTGCTGTCTGCTCCTTATGTCTCTGGGGCGAAGGCGCTTCTCTCCTTCACCTCTAAGTATATACCCGCTCTGCTCTTACCTTCTCCTGCCCCTCCTGGGATCTTGTGCCTCAGTTGTTCCCAAGATTTGTAGTAACCGCCCTGTCTTTCTCTTGTCTGGAGCCTTTCCCTCTCCTTAAAGGTCTACTAGTCTCTCTGTTTCAGTAGAAACTTCACTTCACTTAGCTCTGTCCCTCACTTCCAGCTACCATATCATTTCTGTCCTCTCACAGGACAGGCCTCTCTGGCCTCCTGACCTTCTTTCACTCGAGGTACTTCCTGAAGTAACGGAAATGTTCTGTACCTGTTCTGTCCAAGCCACTCAGCACTTGTGGTTCTTGAACAGTTGAGATGTGACTGCTGTAACTTGAAGAAATGAACTGTGATTTCTTGGCATTTAATTAATTATTTATTTATTTATTTTTAATTACACATTTTATTTTATTTTTTTTTCACTTTTTTTATTGAAATGTCTTTTCCAAATTGCGGTTAAAATGGTATAGTCAAACTTTAAAAATGTGGCATTTCCATTAAAAAAAGGTATAGTGCATTTATATCAAATATATATTTTTTTATTTTTTCATTTTCTTTCCTCTTTATTTTTTTTTATTTTTTGTGGTTTTTTTTTAATTTAATTTTTTTAATTTACATCTAAATTAGTTAGCATCTAGTGCAACAATGATTTCAGGAGTAGATTCCTTAGTGCCCCTTACCCATTTAGCCCATCCCTCCCCCACACCCCCTCCAGTAACCCTCTGTTTGTTCTCCATATCTATGAGTCTCTTAGTTTTATCCCTCTCACGGTTTTTATATTATTTTTGCTTCACTTCCCTTATGTTCATCGGTTTGTCTCTTAAAGTCTCATAAGAGTGAAGTCATATGTCTTTCTCTGACTGACTAATTTCACTTAGCATTATACGCTCCAGTTCCATCCATGTAGTTGCAAATGGCAAGATTTCATTCTTTTTGATTGCCGAGTAATACTCCATTGTGTGTATGTGTGTGTGTGTGTGTGTGTGTGTATATATATATATATATATATATATATATATATATATATAAATCTTCTTTATCCATTCATCCATCGATGGACACTTGGGCTTGGGCTCTTTCCATACTTTGGCTATTGTTGATAGTGCTGCTATAAACATTGGGGTGCATGTGTCCCTTCGAAACAGCACACCTGTATCCCTTGGATAAATACCTAGTAATGCAGTTACTGGGTCGTAGGGTAGTTCTATTTTTAGTTTTTTGAGGAACGTCTTCGCATTTAGTTTAAATTTAAAGCAGTCATACAGGGCAAATGGCTGCAATATGGGACAACGGGTAGACTTTCTAAGCCAGAGTCCCTCACCTGAGCCACACAACACAGAAAATTATTTGAATGTACCGTCTCCATTCTCCCAGGGATAGTACATAGCGGGTATTATCCCAAGATGCAGAGAAGTTAAATCAGCACATGTAGTAGGTGCTTGAGGGCGTCAGGACTTTGTTCTTTCTGCTAAGGTAACTGAAGTCTTCCTTTCCAGCCCCTTGAAAGACGAAGTTCAAATATATATCATTTGCAAAGGTCATCAGCATCTCTAAAAGGCAGTCCAGTGCAAGTTTCTCAATCCTGACTCCTAATTCTCTGCCTTAATGGAATTTATCACTATCCTCCAAATGCTAATTTTACTTGTCTACTTTCCAGCCTCATATTATACTTTATCCTCAGACTGTTGTACTCTGCCTCCTCTCTATGCTTACCAAACTATATAGATTCTCGGAGGCTCACATCTGGGTTTTTCTAAAAAATGAAGCCTATGAAAAATTGGAATCCTTCAGTCTTTTCAAGAATATCTATTGAAGTTTTGCTACATTCCAGGCAAGGACCTCCCCCTCTCCCTCCCCCTCCCCCCTCCCCTCCATTTTCCCCTCCCCCTTCTCTTCCCACTCCCTCCCTCCTTTTTCTTCTTTTGTTAAATATCTCACGTAGATTCATGTGTTTGGGGAATAGAAGGTCTTGATTCAGTAGCTAGGCTGTCATGGTGCTGAGACATCTATCAAGTTGGAGCTGAGGAGGAGTTTCTGCCCCTTTTGCTTCATCAGGGCTTTCAATCTCACCTCTTTTGCTCTTCCTTTGTCTTCCCCCTTCTTTCTTTTTAAAAAAAAAAAATTCAATCTTTATTTTTGAGAGAGAGAGACAGAGTGTGAGCGGGGAAAGGGAGACACAGACTCCGAAGCAGGCTCCAGGCTCTGAGCTGTCAGCACAGAGCCCGATGAGGGACTCAAACTCACGAACTGCGAGATCATGACCTGAGCCAAAATCAGACACTAAACTGACTGAGCCACCCAGGCACCCTCCCCTCTTTCAATACAGATCACCATGAGACCTGTGACTTTCATCTTAACACACTTACAAGGATATCAAAAGAATGGACATACCGAATTTTGTCAACAATGTGCCAAACTCCCGGACTCCGTATAATTCACTTTCGACACGCTCACATTTATTTTCTTTGCTGTACATCCCCAGGAAGAGGAAACATGAATGCCTCCTTGAGGCAAATATGCTGGAGGTGATCTCATCACATATCAATGTCATAATAGTCAATGGAGTGGAATCATAAGAGAAAGGAAGAACATACAGTAAATTTACTTCTTGTTTACTGCCTAATTATCTTTAAACCTATTTATATTTTTAAGGAGGAATAACTAAAACCAGAACCATACATACTGGATCTCCAAATGAAACAAGAAGCTAATCCATCTGGGATGGTAGTTGAGCAATGTCAATTTACTCTTACATTTTGTACAATTCCGGAGTGCCTAGGTGGCTCAGTCAGTTGAGCGTCTTACTTCCGCTCAGGTCATGACCTTAGTTTGTGGGTTCGAGCTCTGCGTCGGGCTCTGTGCTGACAGCTCAGAGCCCGGAGCCTGCTTTGAATTCTCTGTGCCTCTCCCCCATTTGTGCTCTCTCTTTCTCTCTCAAAATAATAAATAAACATTAAAAAAATGTGTACAATGCCAGTCAAAATATATTTTTTTTTTGCGGCTGATTAATTATAGTCAGTCCTTACCAGTAGAAAACTCTTTCAGGATTCCTTTGGAGACTTTTTTGAAAAATACATATTCCTGTGGCCTGCCCCGCACCCCTTTAATTAGAGTCTCTGAGCGTGGTACCTAGAAATCTTTCCTTTTCAAGGAGTTTCTTCTTCAGAGTGCCAGGGTGGCTCAATTGGTTAAGCATCTGACTCTTGATTTCAGCTCTGGTCATGATCTCATGATTTGCACTGATAGTGCAGAGCCTGCTTGGGATTCTCTCTCTCCCTGTTGCTCTGCCCCTCCCCAGTTCAGGCTCTCTCCCTCTCTCTCTCAAAATAAATAAATAAACTTTGAAAAAGAAAGAAAAAAGGAAAGAAAGAGAGGGAGGGAGGGACGAAGGAAGGAAGGAAGGAAGCAAACAAGCAAGCAAGCAATGTCTTCTTGAAAAGGGATTCTGATGATTTCATCAGGTTAGGAAACCAGTGGCATGCAATCTTGGGTGGTAAGTGAAAACTACTTAAATATCAAAAAGCTTTTAAAATATATGTAACCCTTTTTAAAATTCGCTGATTTTTTTTCTTAGTCGTGAACCCAAGTTTTACGAATGTGATGGTTGGCTTTACCCTCTGGGTGTCCCTTCTGGCTCCCATGAGGAATTGAAAGCTACCAAAATCCTAATGCAGTCTTCATTCAAAAAATATTGTCATGACATCAGAAAGCAATAGACCACCAGTCACTTGTCCAAGAACCCTCTTTGTCTGTAAATATTTACAGAGTTCTTTCTGAGCATAAAGCACTATCTTCAGGGAAGTCATCCTACTTACCCAGCTCTGTTAGCCCGTGCACATAGTCTGGGAGGCAAAGTAGCTTCTGATCCATGTTTGATTTATTCCTGATTGAACACTATCAAAAGCATTTTTTAAATTCTTGCATGTATGGCCCTGTTCTTTGGGCTCTACAGTGAAAGTCACAAGCACCCTGGTTCTTGCTTCCTTAGAACAAATTGGGCATCCTACATATATCCAGATACTTTCCACACATGCTTACGTTTTATTCTGTGAAATGGAGAAGACATTGCCCTTGCCCCTTGGGCAGAGGGACCAGTACAGTTTAAAAGTTTATTTTGTTCTCCTGCACCCCTTATCTTCAGAATCTCTCCTCACAAGAAGATTGCAGGTCCTTTCCTTCCTCAGAGTCCGTGGAGACTGCTCTGAGAGTCCCTTTCAGACTACACAGGTGCCTCGTCCAGCCCCTTCATTGCCCTTCTCTCACACTCCAGCCTCCAGCCTCTTTCCTTCCTCTGCCCAGCCCCCCTCCCCACCCACCACTCAGGGGCTTCCCCTTTTACCCTCCTTGAAGCTTTTCTCATGTTTCGGTGGCTTGAGAACACTGGAAACTCCCACAAGCCTTGTAGACAAGTCCCATTATAAATGTGGGTCTGCCCACTGTCCATAATGGCCGAGTCTACTCTTCACAGTGGCTTTTCCAGTTCTCCTTCACTCTTTGCCCCCAGTCCTGTACATTGCCCTTCCAACCTGAGTTCTCTTGGAATGGGATACCTCATCACCTGCCTGACTGAGAAACCCAGAGCTCCCACATCTGCCCTCCAGGCATCTTCAACACGTTGGTCCCTTATTCCGCTCCTGTCTCATGTCTCCCTCTGTCTCTGGAGAAGTGTCCCTTCCAACTAACCGATTTCCAACGTAGACTCTCCGTCCTGTCTCTCTGGTCCTCAACATCTGACCTTTTAGCCAATTACTGAGTTCTAATCCTCCTATCTTAAGCATTAAGAATTTGTTCTTAAAAGATTTAAAATGCGTGTTGACCTCACCTCCCTGTCTTTTCTCGCTTGTTCAAAAAGGCGTGAGTGCCCTAGTGCGTGCCCCGTGCTGTCTCCAGCGAGCATGCGTTTCCTCCAGACTCCACGGTGTCACCTGCCCTTGCCGTTCCCCTCTCTTCTTTAGCTCACTGCCATTTGACTTCTCCTCCTTCATTATCTAGAAACATTGGTCTTAAAGGTTTTCAGTGAACCCTTCTCTTTTTAAACCTATTTTTCTCCAGCTTTTCTACCTGAAAACTTTTCAGAAGTTGAGGCCATAGTTACCTATTTGTTTGACATTGCCGTCAGTCAGATCTGTGAATCCTTGTATTTTTCCACTTTCTCCGGTTGGTTCCTGGATTTTGGCTGGAGTCTTCTTTTCCACCTCCTGCCCTCCTAAAATAGTTATCCCCTAAGACTGAGTCTGCCTCTCCTGTCTTACATGCTTTTCTTCCTATTCTACGTGCTCTGTTAACATAACTCTCATGGCTGTTGGGCAGGTAGGTCATCTTCATATTTTAATCTTTAAACTATCTCTCCAAGGCTTAATTCTTGTGCTATTAATTGTTTCAATGGCTGAATGAGTAAAAATCAGCACTTCTGAAACACAGAACTATTTACCATTTTTCTTGAAATTTACACACACACACACACACACACACACACACACATTTCCTTCTCCTTTTTATCTCAAAGAAATTGCTATTCTCCTAGTAACTTGGCCTTATCAAAATATGTGAATAATCTCCTTTTTCTTTTATATCCAGTTAGTTGAGAAGTTGCTGTGTTGATCTCTGCCTGAGGGACTCACCTGGGCCCCTCCTACCTGTAGCCATTGAGCCAGGGGCTTATCGAGCCCCCCTTGACATTTCCCCAGTCGGAACCTGTGTTGGGGTTGCACTGGCCTTGTGGTTCTTCTCATTTCTAAACACATCTCAGCAACAAGGTGAGGGAAGTTTGAGGAAGAAGACTTATTCCTCACAGGTTCTGGAAGGTGGAAGGCACACCTAAGGGCCATACATTGAGGTCACAGGTAGAGAGAGATGGAAGGAGCATGGCCTGAGGCTTGGCCTTTTTTGGAGTCCAAGGGTGGGGGGCCCATGGTTTAGGGGGTTCAGTATTGATAACTTGAAAATATAAGAGTGGGAATTAGAATGTAGGAAGGGAAGAGTGGGGTCACCCAAGTGGTCAGTTACCTAGGTTCCCCGGGGCTTTCTGGAAGGGGAACTTCATGCGTGGGAGAGGCCTGGCTCCTTATCTGGTGGTTTTATTAGCATCTCAGTCACACAGCAACCAGTATGCTGAATTGAGATGGGGGTCATTGAAAAGGAAGCCTCAGCGATCAAAATGTCTGGTCAGGTGCTTGCACTACCAAAGCCTAGTCAGCTGTGTCCTTCATGAGGCCTTTTGGCATATTCAGTCCTTCATTTTCCACCCCAGCCTCAGCACCTGCATCAGTCACTGTGTGCCTAGACCCTTTGCATCATTCTCCAGATTCTACCAAGGCCTCATTCTTTCTCATGATCCCCAGTGTGACTGACTCCCATCATGACTCTGTTTCACCTCTCTGTAACAGATTGATTACCGTTCAACTTTTTGACATGTCTTCGGTGTGAATTCAAGCCATAAAAACGTAGAGCTCCATGAGGAGACTGAGGCCCAAAAGGGAAAAATAATTTTCTCAAAGAAGCATCGCTTCATTCTTTCCTTTTGCATGTGCCACCTTCCAGAAGTATAGATGCACCAGGAAGGCTACCTGTCATGTTCCGTGCTGCAGCCTGTGGACATTTTCCTGTGTTCCTCTGTACCTGAATCCCATGTCTCCCATGTCTTCCTGCCAAAACTCTTCCCCACCTTGCAGGATCCAACACAGATCTGCCATTGCCTTTTCATGCCTGATGAGAACAGAACTCATCCTTCTCTGTGTTCAGGTAGCTTTGTAATTCTGTCACAAACCCTGTTGTCTTCCTCCCACAATATGCAGTTAGTGTTTTGTGTTGAATTGCTCTGAAATTCAACAATATGTGCAGACTTGAAGCACCTAATTTTATTGGAAGTTTACCGCTACTTAGAAATGTTATTCATTCATCACTCAAGGATACACTTTCCAAATTTAATTTGGCCTCTGCTTCCTTAGTCCCTTGTTCTTTGTATCTACTAAGCATTGCTTACAGATCTTTTTTCCCAGAAAGACCATCTCTATCACATGAACCTTCTACTCAAAACATTCAGTGACTCTGCTTTGCTCTCAGGATAAAGCACAAATTCCTAATGACTAGCATTCAAGACTTTCTCAGTCTGGTTCCAGCCTAGATGCCTGTAAATCAGTTCAGTGTTATCCTCCCCTTGGTCTTACAGTATATCATCTTGATTCTTGATTCTGAGCCTTTTTTATTATTGTCCACCCCCCAATCCCTGAACCACTTTCCTCCTCTTATTTTATGAATTACATTGAGAATTTAAGATCTAGCATTTTCTTCCTTTTTAGTTTATTCTTTATGAATCTACGCCTTTCCCATGGCGCCGTAAGACTCACTGCCAATAACGCTGAGCACCACATTAGAAGATGGATGGATGGATGGATGGATGGATGGATGGATGGATAGGTAGATAGATAGATAAATAGATACACACCATATACACATTGTATGCATATATGTAACTTTCTGTTATTTTCCCAACATGATTATCTTTTTGCTGAAAACATCGTGTAACCTTCCCAAAGGCAAGGATGATGACTTACACTCCTTTATATCCCACAGAGACACTAGATCCCTAGTGTATCATACTCTCTATTTGAGTTTTTTTTGGAATAATTAAATCTAGAACATCTTGAAAAAGAAACACATGCAATGTCTCTATTCTAAAACTTTTCTGACCTTTGTTCTATATAGTCACACTCTTTCTATTGGACTCCTTTAAGCTCCTATTACTAAGATGAAACATTTTTCAAGCAGATAAAGTCAATTTTTTAAAAAAATTGTGTCCACAGGAAAATTAAAGCTCCAAAATAGTGGGATTATGCATTACTTCTATGCAACTTGCACTCTTAAATATCCTGGTGCTTGATTGTTCTAGTTCAACAATAAGAACAATTCCCAGTTCATCCATAATGTGTTGGCTTCTGGAAAACAGAATTCTAATTTATCACATCAGAGTGTGATTGCAGAAGCTTATGTTCTTTGCTGGTAATTAGTACATGTTTTTTGTGTCCATTCTTGCTCATTAGTAAAACAGTTTGGGGTCTTATTCACAGAAAGAACGGGTAGTTCTAGAGATAATCAGATCAAGCAGGAAGTGCCATATTCCATTTTATACAACACTGAGAAACTGAAAGGGACATTAATTTCTCTAAAGGGCATCCCTGCCTACATAGCTGAACACCACCTTCTACATCGTTCATCAATTTCTATTCTGACTGACCTCATCCTGAGCTTCAATCTCCCTGGAAAATTCAGGAGGCTCTGTCAGCATGGAGCCTGTTCACGCTCCTGTTAGTCAAGAAGGGGCTCAGCACTTCCGGACCCAAACCCCACTCATGTGACTGTGAGCCTGCAGCCAGCTTTCCCCAAAGTTAGCAAGCATTCTAACGCCTTAAAAGGGAAAAGTAAGATGAAAACAGTGAAGGCCAATTTCCATTCCCTTTAACAAAAATTCTTTGCACCGGCTCTTTCTTGATGTTCGTTGTGTTAAATTGGTGTCTTGGTTCTGTTTGTTTCGATCAACTGGTGAAAGCAGACTCATTATTCCCCTTCATTTAACAAAGTGGGCGTTTCTCTGCACCTTGCTTAGTTTATTCCTAAAAGGACCTCTCTTCTGCAGGCCAAGCTTTACTGAAATTCATTACTGTTTAATACAAAGAACCAGACTCTGACTTAACCAATTTCTCCTCAAATTATTCCGAATCTCACGTGTACATGTGACACACGTTGATTCTCATCTGAGAGCTGTGGTCGACTAAGCTATGAAAGGAGATAAGGAAAGGACAGTAAAGAGGATGTGAGAAAGACCCAGAAAGACTTCACCACATAATCCAAAAAGAAGAATTTGGAGAGGAGGGCATTAAAACATACATCTAATGCCACCTGCTATATCGATGATACTCTTTTAAAGAAATGCAGTCCTCTAGATGTTTAAAACATTTTAAATTAAAAAAAAAAACTACAGGCTTACTCAAAACCAGGCAGAACATAACCAACCCCCTGTACTCACCGCCTAATTCAGTAATTAGCAGCACATGGCCAGCTTGTTTCTTGTAGATGGCCCTCTTTTCCCATAAACACTGGATTTATTTATTTACTTATTTATTTAGAGAGTGACGGGGGGCGAGGGGCAAAGGGAGAGAGAGAGAATCTTAAGCAAGCTCCATGCTCAGCACAGAGTCTGACGCAGGGCTCGATCCCATGATCCTGGGATCATGACCTGAGCCAAAATCAAGAGTGAGACACTCAACTGACTAAGCCACCGTAGCTCCCAGCACTGGATTACGTTAAAAGAAATGCGAGATATGCATATTTCCAAGTGTCTCTAAATTGATATTTTAATATTAAAAATTAATTTTAAAAAAATATTTAATCTTTAAGAGATCATCTCTGATATTATATAAGAATTAAGAAGCCAGTTAAGGTTCTGTTTAATGAACTATAGTCAGGTATAATGTATATACAATACTAAGCACCCATTTAAATGTATATTTGGATGAGGTGAAACACATTCATCTAACCATGTTATTACCAGTAAATCAAATCTTAACAGTGCACTTCCATCACCGCACCTTGTTCCTTTTATGCCCCTTCTTTGTCTCTTGACACACGCCCTCAGCCCACCTTAAGCCCCAGGTGATCACTGCTGTGCTTTCTGCTTTCTAGATTTCCTTTTTCTAGAGTTTTCTAACAATGGAATCCTATGAGGGGTGCCTGGATGGCTCAGTTGGTTGAGCATCTGACTGTAGCTCAGGTCACGATCTCACGGTTCGTGAGTTCGAGCCCCACATTGGGCTCTGTGCTGACAGCTCAGAGCCTGGAGCCTGCTTCGGATTCTGGGTCTCCCTCTCTCTCTCTGCCCCTTCCCCACTCATGTACTGTCTCTCTCTGTCTCTCAAAGATTAATAAGCATTAAAAATTTTTTTTAAATGGAGTCCTACGATATATATTTTTGTGCCTGGCTTCTATTGCTCAGCGTAATATTTTTGAAGTTTCTGCATAGTATTGTGAATATGAGCAGTTCATTCCCTTTCATTACATTTTTTCTTCCATTGTATGAAAGTATCTAGATTTGCTCCTCTGTGTCCTCTGATGGACATCTGCTTTCTCAGTTTGGTATAATTGTGAATGTAGTTACTCTGAACATGGGTGTAAAAGTCTCTGTATTGATATATGTTTTTATCTCTCTTGGGAAACTAACTAGGAGTTTAATTGCACAGCCTTGTACTAAACATGTTTAACTATACAGTAAACTGCAAACCCGTTTTCCAAAGTGGTCACATCACCTTACATTCCCATCAGCAGTGTATGGAGACAAGAGTGGCTTCCTGTCCTGTCTGGCCAGCACGAATATAGTCAGTCGTTTTAATGTGAGCCATTCTTGTGGGGGCTTGGTGGCTTCTCATGGAGGTTTTATTTTGCGTGTCCTGATTACTAATGGTGTTGAGCATCTCACTCGTCGCCTTACCGGACTCCTCAAACTCGGGTCGTCACTTTCTCAATTCAGTGAGGCAGCTGTGCTCTGCCCACTTCCTCTGTCCACTTTCCAGAAATCTTTTCCAAACAGGGAGCCCAGATGTTGTCTTCCCTCATTGGTTTCCCTTCCCTCAGTCATCACAGTCCTGTGTACCTGTTGTCTGGTTCTTGAAAACAGTTATTTCGTTTGTTTTGCACAGTCTTCTAAGGTTCTTTTTTTGGGGGGAGGGGGAAAGCCGGTGCCGTGTGCAAAGGATCTAGGTTACTCTCCATCCTTGTTACTCTGTCATGGTGATAAATAGAAGTTCAGGTTATTTTCGGTAATTTTCTATATTCTTTTTTTTAGTTTATCAAGGGCCAAGCCCAGAAAACTCAAGTCATATTGTATGGGAAAAAAAAAAAAAACAACAACCAAAAACCCTTCAACTTATCACTTCTGGGCTCACTGTCTGATGGTAAAAGAATATGACACCAAGAAAGAGAAAGGAAAGCGTGCCCCTTTGCTGAGCCTGGGGAACTCTGCCAAGCAGGAATGGCAGTGGCAGGGAGGAAAGTAAAGCTGTAGAATGTGTGCCTGCCAACTTTCTCTCTTGGGGTTTTAGCCCAGAAAAAGAGAGGTGTGTCAGTGAAAACGAGGTGTGCACAGGACAGGGAGCTATTTCACGTACAGCCCCGTGCAGCAGCATAGTGAACTCGGCAGTTCAGCCTGCTAGGTCACAGGGAGGCCTTGGAACTTAGGTTCCCGTGTGTCACAGAAAGGACCCCGAGATAGCCGGAGAACCTGTCACTGGGGCTGGGGTTCCATCACGTGGGTGAGGGTGCTTCTGACCTGAGGGCTGCAGCACTCGAGGGCTGAGTTTGCATCACAGCCACACCCTAGAAAAGGCTGCATTGTCAGCAGGAGGCAGGATGAGTTAAATAGAGATGTCTACCCACCGTAGCAGGGCAAGAAAAAGCAGATGGCATACCTACCAGTGGTGAATTGAACTGTAAAGTCCACCAAGCCTGGAGCACTCAGATGGATAAGGAGCCTGGTCCCGTAGGTCAGAACAGATAGAAAAAGTCATGTCTGGAGACAGAGACCCTTTTTTCTGTTCCTAGATTTATTCTTTTGCTGTTGTTCTTTTTAAAGTAATCTCTACGCCCAATATGGGGCTTAAGAACCCTGAGATCTTGAGTTGAGTTTTGGGAGCTCAAAACCCTGAGATCAAGAGTTGCCTGCTATACCAACTAAGCCAGTCAGGTGCCCCTGTTCCTAAATGTATTGAAGGCATACCTCTTTCCACTCTGCATAACACACACACACACACACACACACACACACACACACACACATTTTAGAAAAGAAATAGAGGAAGTTGACGGAGATGCTAACTTGTCCAAAAAAGATTAATGGTACCTGAATTACACTTAATTTTGTGTTTCTTTTTATACACAAATGCATAAATACAATGCAGACAGAGGGGCAGAGATGCGGTTTGTGAATTTCTAATGATCTGTAAGATTTATACACTTAGGAAGTGCCTTTGCTTTCCAAGAACTGTTGACATGAGATGGGTAATAGTTTCTCTGCATTCATCTCTAGAAGACAAGGAGTGTGTTGGAGCAGCAAATGCCATGACTTTACTGCCTGGAACCAAGAATGAGACCAAGAGTGGACAGGGGTGAATATGACACCATCTAAGAACTTGCTTTCTCATCCTTAGTCTTACACAAGGCAGAAGGAAGCACCAAGACTGGCTCTTTTTTCTTCAAATGCTCCTTCTTCTTGCCCAGCCAAAGACAAAATGTCTTCCCAAAGATGGAGGAGACCTTGCTGGGGCCAAGGGTGATGTCTTAGAGCAGAAGATGAAGGGGAGAATTCTCCAGCCCACCTACTTTCCCTAGAACATGGGATGGAGGGAATGTGAGAAGATGAAAGCATAATACATAGTGGGAAAGACTACTGGTCGTAGATCCATTTCAGATCACACTCATTAGCAATTATGTCAACAAATCTTGTAATCTCATCTTAATTTCCAATGGCTGCCATAATACTAAAAACATTTGTTTACACCATTGTGTTAAAATATGTGTATTTTGTCCCAGCATTATACAAACCGTGCCTCCTTCCCTCTTCCTCTACTATCAAATAGTTAATTATGTAACAAAATAATATTGTGTATGTGGAAATCATTTAACCATATAAACACGTACTCCAACTGTATTGTGTTTGTGGGTCTATATTTTAATTTAATGGATACTTTAAATGAGTACCGTTTTAAATTATATGGTACGAAGGGGATTAGGATTTCTTAAATGTATTCATCCCTACTCTAGCCCTAGCACAACTATTTTCTTTTTCTGGTCACCAACTAGTATTTACTCACATATGTAGTTTGTTCCTACTTATAATCAGAACATGTAATTTTGTATATAGCTTTCTTTATCATTCTCCATATTGCAACTTAATGGAGTTAATCTAGCAACATTTTCTTAGAATCTCCCCTGTTGGACACACAGATTGTTTCCATTATTCACTATAATGAATAAGCCTGCAATAAACATTTTCCTAAGTATGCCATTTTCTAATTTTGAATTATTCCCTTGGGATAATTTGTAAGATTAATAGTCCAAAGATATGAATATATTTAGGGACTCTTAATATAGAGATGCATCAGATGGGGGGGGGGGGGTCCATGGGCTATATATATGTATAATACCACCAGAACTATATGAATTTATCAATTGTTTTCCCAGTAACCTCATCTGCATTTATATTTTCTTGCTTATAATTTTAACTAACATAATATGTGTCACTTTTTAAATTTATTTGTATTTCTTTAATTGCCATTCAGATTTTGAAAGTTTACATATTGCTTTACACATGCCTTACTATTAGTGAGCTTAATCAGGGAAATCACTGAAGTATCATTCAAGCATATGTTCAAGTTCCAACTCTGAATTAGCCTCTCAAAAAAAAATAATCATTTCTTCAGTTACGACTTAGTGACAATGAGGCTTGCATTACAAAGTTGTTGAAACGATTGGATGAGTTAATCAATGCCTCATGAGTTAGCAGCACATGGGGAATTGTTACTTCTCTCTCTGTCTCTGCCTCCCTTATCTCATCTACCAACCCTCGTGCCCCTGACTTCCTCTCGCATGGATTATGCACTCACGCTCTCTTGGTACACAGTTTTATAGGACCCTCCTTGTCCTTCCAGAGTTTACATCCATGGGAGCTCTTTGTCAGCGTTTTCTAGAGAACCGATCTCTGACTTGCCAGCAAGTGCTGACTTATATTGCACATCACTGAAGCCAGATCTGTTGGACCACGTCTGAACCTACTTGAGTGTTCACACAAACATGTGGGTAATACACTCAGTATGAATGTCTTTCTATAAATTACTCACTTTAGGATTCTGTGTATAGTCCAGTTTCTCTTTTAAATGTCTCTTCTCCGAGTTTCCTTCCACTAGTCTTTTCAGAGATATTTTTATTTGTTTATTTGCCTCTTTGTGCTGGTTTCGGGTAATACTTTATCTTAATCTTCCACTTATTGTGTCCCACCTGAGAACAAGCGTCCTTCTTCTGGTAACAAGTGCAGTTGGTCAAACAGTTTTAAGACAAGCCGATCGCTAGACGTTGCATTCTAGATGATACTGTCATCTGGATTTTGTCCATCTTACGTCTAGTGTGTTTTCCAGGCATTATCGCCCAGCGGTTGCCTGAATTGGTTTCCATCTTGAGGACCTTTGTGGCAGGAGCTGTCTTTTCAAGCAGTCATTCTCCCTTAAACCCAAAATAATTCCAAATACATTATAAAGTATGAGAAAGCCTGTGAGCAAGCATATGGTTTCTCAATTGGAAAAGCATCAAAATTGTAAATTCCTGTCCTCTTCCATGAGGGCAAGGCGGTTTGGGGTCTACCAGAAGATCTTCCAATCTCTCACCTTCATGACGAGAAATCAAACTGAGTAAGATGTGTTCTAAGCAGTTCCACTTTGGGATTTTAAAAAGAGCAAAAGGGGAGGAGGGAGAAGAAGGGAGAAGAGTTCTCTACAGTCTTTTCCAGCCTCAGCAACTGTATTTCTCATCCTCTAGAGAATGCCACGGGCTCCTTTCGATTTTTTATTTCTTACATAAGCCTTCTCTTTATGTGTCACAGGCAAGGCTTCATTTTTGCATTGCTAAACCTGCTTTCCTGCATCTCTGTGCCCACTCTCCCCATTTTTAGATGTTACACATGAGTGCTGGCCTCTTTTCCTATCTGAGCAGATGCAACAATTCTACCTTCTTACCCACATCCAAGCCCTTCATCCGCACACTGCACCAGCAAATGTTCAAGTACTGATGATTTCCACCAAGCCTGAGAGAGGCTCCTGTGTAATAGTTAAATCAACAAAGGGAATTCAAGGATCACAGCTGGGTTTAGACACAAAGACCGGTTTTTCCATTGCTGGTGAGTGGTACACAGCAGCCACCATGCCCGCAATATGCCTGCGCAGAGACATCTAGCACTGAAATTCCCAAACTCACAAGGTGAACGAAACGTGCACTTACAATCACGGTCTTGTTTCTCTGCCCCACACTTGCATTCATGAAGCTGGGACCAGAAAGGGTGATATTAGAAACGCTGTACTTGTGCCCAGAGCCCAACTTGCACACAGCAAGAAAGCTGTTGACATGAAACAGGACAGTGACTGTAATGGCCACACCACGTTCATCGCTGTATCTCACGCACTTCTTCATGAACCCTGGCATCCTGAGCCTCTCCCTGCGGCTGACGGAGGACTGGCCCCAGCTTGAACCTCAGTCTGCATGACTCGCTTTGTGGTTTGATCAAGTCCCCTTAGCCACAGTTTCCCCTACACAGTGCAGGTAAGGTCACACTGTCCTGCAAAGAGCTCATTAAGCTAGAAGGAGATAATGTGCATACAGGATTTTGGAACAGGGTTCAAATTCTCTACAATTACCAGGGTAGTTGTTTTTGTTAGCGCCGTTAGGCTGATTTACAGTAATTTAAATCTGTAAAAAGATGTTCTGCCATTTGTTTGTGTATGTTCCACTTTCCTCACCCTGTTGTGCACCAATTAAGGCGGCTTTCAGAACATGCCGTTCTCCCTCACAGCTTCCTGCGTTTGAATATGCCGCTTGAATATCCTTCTCCTCCCCTCCACCCCCATGTCCCTTTGTCTGTCTGCCACTTTCCTACTCAGCATTCAAGACTCAGCTTAAAGACCTCCTGACTGGTGATGCCCACCTCTGTACCCTCTCTGTACCCCAGTCGGGCAATTACTTGCCTGTATTGGGGTGATCTGTGTCCAGTGTGGTCTCTTCCATTTGACTGGACCAGGTTTGTCGAAGGCAGAACCAAATCTTACTCAGTTTTCACCCCAATACCTGGTTCATGTTATTCACTCAATAAATGTTGATCAAAATGGTGAGTGAATGTCAAATACTTGGTGCCATGAAATCAATTGTATTAATCAGGTGAGCAATTCTTTGCTTCTTTGCTATAAATTTATGAAGGAAACTCATCACTCAGCTTTCTATAAGTGGTATACATATATATTCATTTTGTGTACATATTAAAGGGGAAAGCTAATAAAATACTCCCGGGGCTCCTGGGTGTCTCAGTCGACTCTTGATTCCACCTCCAGTCGTGATCTCACAGTTTGAGAGTTTGAGCCCCACATCGGGCTCCACAAGGTGGAGCCTGCTTGGGATTCTCTCTCTCTCTCTCTCTCTCTCTCCCCCTCCTCCTCTGCTCATGCGTTCTCTCTCTCTCTCTCTCAAAAAAAAATATAACTTTAAAAAATACTCCCAATTATTTGAAGTTTCAAACCGAGGACATGTGACCATGTGACAGAGACCATAAGATGTGATGTTTATGTGGAGAGGTAAGTTATACAAATTCATTGTTTCCCCAGTAGC
Source organism: Neofelis nebulosa (assembly GCF_028018385.1). Taxonomy (NCBI): domain Eukaryota; kingdom Metazoa; phylum Chordata; class Mammalia; order Carnivora; family Felidae; genus Neofelis; species Neofelis nebulosa. The sequence goes on from NC_080794.1 coordinate 10,195,806, forward strand.
TGCCATGAATCACTCATTCAGCAAGACACCAACACATATTATAGAAGAATAGGGTTTCTTGATGAACATTTGGAAAATTCTGGGAAAATCTCTATTTATAAAATTTATCATTTAATTACAATGTCATCTCTGGAGGAGTAGGAGAAGGCTGGTCAAAAAGTAACAACCTTCCAGTTATAAGATAAAAAAATACTAGGGATATAATATACAGCATGATGACTGTGGATAATATTGCCATATGACATATATGAAAACAGTTAAGAGAATAAATTCTGAGAGCTCTCATCACAAGGAGAGAGAAATTATTTTTCTTTTCTTTTTTGCTTTGTTTTTATTGTATCTATATGGGATGATGGATGCTAATAACTACACTTACAGCAATAATGATTTCACAATATATGTAAATGAAATTTATTAGGCTGTACATCTGAAACTTACATAGTGATGTATGTGAGTTATATCTCAACAGGACTGGAAGAAAGTGAAATGCCATCTCACAATTTAGCTTTCCGAGTATCATTTCGTCTTTTGTTTTGGTTTAGATTAACTTCCTCTTTCATTATTTTGTTCGATTTTCAGCTTTCGTGGTAACATGGCCCCTGTTTTCCTTCTACAAGAGAAATTCAGCACACAGCAGAGTCCTTGATAAATTGGGTTAGTTTGATGATCCCACTTGGAATAGGTATGTAGAACTTCAATATTTTCTTACTTAGTGTTTTGAACCCTTTTTATGATTCAACAGGAACCATTCCTGCTCACTGAGAATGGAATTTGCTATGAGGAGTAAAACTGATGGGTCAGAGATGACCTTTGTCTTTTCTGCTTCGAAGTCTGTGTTTATGACTTGCAAGGCTCCGGAAGATGCCTTTCTTTTCTTCCTCGTGTGATAAATACACATTGAGAATACAGTCATTCCAGGAGAGGGAGGAAATTCTATGCTCGTAGGATTCTGAAAATAATATTTATCTGCAACTCTTTGAACATCAAGTATATGAAATATGACTGATGCTCTGGTATGTTTATGAGTATAATATCTGTAGTTCAGTGCTGTAATGGAAATATACAAACTTCTTTTTTCCCAAAATTAGGCCAGGCTTAGACAAAACTGAATACTAAATTACAGACTGAATAATTGCACATGTGAATTAATTAATCATCCCCGGATCACTGAGGTTTTGTGACAATTACTCCCTTGGTGTATCATCATATAAATATGATATAAAAACCACAAAATACAGTATCTGACAGTTTTTCTATATACAGAATTCTTTTGAAGGAAATATTCTATAATTAGATTCTTATAAGGTATAAGCCTTGTAACTCTTGATTTGATCCAGTTAAGACTACTTGGATAACTACTGTGTGTGTGTGTGTGTGTGTGTGTGTGTGTGTGTGTGTGTGTATGAGAGAGAGATATTATCACTAAGGGATATTTTATTATAAGATTCATTGCTTTCTTGTATTCGACTTTTAAAATATTATTAGGAATATGGTAGGCTTGTTGAGATGCTGGCAAAAATTTAGAAAAGTGTCCCATCTATATAAATTGTATTTTCAAAAGTAAAACTCTATAACAACTCTTCCGTGCCCCGCCCCTCAAAAAAAAGTGTTGAAAACCACATTTCAGAAGTAGCACAGACTTGAGAGTTAATGAGACATGAGGACCTAGCTTTACTACTTAACCCATTACCCTAGGAGAATCTTTTATGTTTCCTTAGGAAGAGTGTTATTACTTAATTTGAATGGGAGGAAGAAAATAAATTAATTCACAGGTACAATGTATGAAGTCCACGAGGTCACTTTTATTCTTAATGAAGTATCCGGTAATTAAGGATTGTGTTTCCAAGAGTCTCCAAAGAATTTCATTCCTACGTTCTGTGAGCGTCTGAAATCCATAATGAGAGTTTAACTGCCTGATTTAAACAGAATTTGCAGCTGGTCACCTACATGTTAGATCTGTCTTCGTTTGTTTATTTTTACAAGGTTTTGTTTTGGGTTTTGGCCCACACAAAGTTGATACGTATGTATTTTAAACAATTACCAAATCAAAAAACCCAGGAGAGTTCACATAAAAATCTAGGTTCCCAGTCTTCTCTTTCTTGGTCAGTGACACTACAATTAAACCAGATACTTATTTAAGAAATCTAGTTGCCATACAAGAGACTTGCCTCTTCTTAACCTCTCCACATCTACCCCATCAAGTTCTCCAAGTTCAGCCCTGACTCCGTGGTTCCCAACCCTTATGGTGAAAAGATGCTGGTTCCCAGGTTGCCCCCAGAAAAGGAAGGCAGAATTTTTTTTTAAAAAGCTCCTCAAAAGATTCATACGTGCAGTTGGGGTTTAGAGCCACTGCTCCAAAATCTTCATTTGTGTCTGTGTCAAATGCCACCACCCCTCCCCCCACGCAAGTGAGACCTTCCCGTCTCACCAGTGCCCTGCAGTGGTCCTGAATTCACCTTCTCACTTCTATTCTGATCCCCAGTCAACCCATTCTCTGCCCAACAGCCAGAACGATTGTCTGTAATAGAAAAATATCTGGTGAGTGCCTGCTTACACCTCTTCAGTAATAACAGCAATAATGAAGATCACGGATAATGATCATTTATGCTTTGGTGGGATGAAGTTCAGGTTTGTTGAAAGACCGAGTCACCGAAGTGGTGAATTTCAGGACAAATGGGGGAAAGGACATAAAAGGTATAACTGAAAATACCAAGGCAGTTTTGTTCCACCCCCCCCCCCACCCCAAATCAGGCTTCTGGCCGAATCTTCTGCTGGCCTGTTCCTCTAGGCAGTGACCCAGAGGCCAAAAATAGTGCTGACCTTTCCCACAAATTGCCACCCAGTCCATATCCTGGTCTCCCATGACCATCAGGAGGAGCAAAGGGATTTCATAATTTGTCAGTGACACTATTATAAGATTAATTTCATGGCACAGCCACCAAAGTTTATTAAATGTCACTCCCTCAGAGTTGCACGATTCACCCAGCAAAATACAATGATATTGGTAAATTTTTAGGCAAAATAACAGAATTAAGGGTGTGTATTTGTTGGGGGGCGGGGGATGATGGTTACAGCTAGGATCTTTTTTCCTATAGCTCATACGTGTAGGTCTTTCTTTTCGCCAATAAAGAATGTAAATCCAGCTATTTATTTGAGCTGCAGTGGAGACATTTTTTCCTCATGTGACTGTATCGCGATTTTATAGACCACTGTATCAGCCACTGAAATCTTTTCTTTAGATTCTAAGCACCCCATCACTGTAGATGTTGCGCTTTCCACTGGGAGGGCAGAAGATAAGGTTTTCATCAAAAAGTACACTCTTTGAGGTATAGTGATGTTGTTTCATCAGAGTTTTAAAAGATACCAGTAAATGCAAACCGCTTTGGTGCTGAGTGGAAACTTGGATCCCTGTCGGCACCCCATGCATGTGGCATAATCAACTTTTATTTCGTGCTTTTATTTCATGCTGTCTTATATACAGAACCTTCTGCAGTTCACCATTTCCATTATTAAAAAGTTCAAGGAGCTGCTTTAAGAACCTGACAAAAATGTGCATTTGACATTCAGGTAATGGAGACCAGTAAAGAGGTTATAAATGCAGCTACCTAGGTGTTGAATTAAGGCCGGGGGCATGGCTACCTTCTTTACCCTACATTATTTTCATCAGTGAAGCTAAAGTGTGTTTGGGGACCTAATTTACCCAAATAATATGCCCGTGCAGAGTTATCCTTCATTTAAGAAAACAGTTGATATTTTAAGCTTCCCCTAAACGTTTAGTTTGGGGGAAAATGGAAAACAAAATGTACGGAGAGAAGCACACATGCGTGCACGCACACACACACACACACACACACACACACACACACGGACCATCCCAAGAGACACTGGACAGGACCCTGCTTGCTAATGAGATGCCCACGCATTTCTTTTTGGGATCAAGGTGGATTGGTCTTGTATGGAATTCTCTGTGGTGAATAGAGCTTTAATAAGGCCACAGATTCCTTTCATGCTGTTTTAGGAATTTCTTTGAAAGGATTCAGGCAGTGACACCCCTTGTGTTTTAGAGTTTTACATTTGTACAGACAAAGCTTTTCAAATAATATAAAGCCATTTTTCTAAATTCCTTATGTCCCCGAGTCCCTGGGTTCTGGACAGAGGAAGATGAAAATCTCTATAAAATGTACCATATTGCGACCACATGAACCAGCTATTGAGGGAGAAATTAATAGCATCTGAAATGAGCCTTGTGTTAAGCGTCCTTCACTTGGTATTTTCTACTACTTTGCTCGTTTTCTATTAAGTCTTTTTAATCAGCGAGCCCCCTAAAACTCACATACAGTTGATTCAGATTAATCTTTAAAATCTAATATAAAAGAAAAATACATATTGTGTTTGTTAAAGAGCAGACACACTATGAATGCTTGTGAATACTGAATTCATTCTGAAAATTCATATTATCTTGTATTGTTATATCAAATGGCTCCAAAAATATACGTTTGTCACAGATATTTACTCCTGCATCAGACTTTTTCTTAGTACTGTCATTCCTCTAGCACCTCGTGTTGACTCTTTTTTTGTTGTTGTTCTTTTTTTTTTTTTACCTTTTTTTAAACTTCAAGTCTTTTTAGTAAACATACAGTGCAATATTGATTTCGGGAGTAGAATCAGTGATTCATCACTTACATACACCCAGTGTTCATCCCAACAAGTGCCCTCATTTGTACCCATCCCCCATCTAGCCCATCCCCCACCCACCTCCCTTAGTCAACCCATAGTTTGTTCTCTATCATTAAGGGTCTCTTGTGGTTTGTTTCCCACTCTTCTCTTTTCCACCGCATATGTTTATCTGTTTTGTTTCTTAAATTCCACATATGAGTGAAATCATGTGGTATCATACAGTATTTGTCTTTCTCTGATTGACTAACTTAGCTTCACGTAATACATTCTAGCTCCAACCACATCTTTGCAAATGGCAAGATTTCGTTCTTTTTGATGACTGAGTAATATTTCATTGTGTGTGTGTGTATATATATATATATATCACATCTTCTTTATCCATCTTCTTTATCCACATATATATAGATATATATAGATATATATATATATATATATATATATATATATATATCTATATATATACCACATCTTCTTTATCCATTCATCAGTTGATGGACATTCGGGCTCTCTCCATAGTTTGGCTGTTGTTGATAATGCTGCAGTAAACATTGGGGTGCATGTACCCTTTCAAATCTGTATTTTTGTATCCTTTGGGTAAATACCTAACATTGCAATTCCTAGGTCATAGGATAGTTCTATTTTTAGTTTCTTGAGAAACCTCCATACTGTTCTTCATAGTGGCTGCACCAGTTTACATTCCCACCAACAGTGCAAGAGGGTTCCCCTTTCTCCACATCCTCACGAATGCCTATTGTTTCTTGTGTTGTTAATTTTACCCATTCTGACAGGTATAAAGTAGTATCTCATCATGGTTTTGATTTGTATTTCCCAGATGATGAGTGATATTGAGCAACTTTTCTGGTGTCTGTTAGCATCTGGATGTCTTCTTTGGAAAAGTGTCTATTCAGGTCTTCTGCCCATTCCTTAACTGAGTTATTTATTTTTTGGGTACTGAGTTTGATAAGTTCTTAATAGATTTTGAACATTAACCTTTTATTGGAAATGTCTTTGCAATTATGTCTTATTCCATTTTGTCGGTTGCCTTTTAGTTTTGTTGATTGTTTCCTTCATTGTGCAGAAGATTTTTATCTTGATGAAGTCCCAGTAGTTCCTTTTTGTTTTTGTTTCCCTTGCCTTTGGTGACATGTCTAGTAAGAAGTTGCTGTGGAAAGGTCAAAGAGGTTGCTGCCTGTGTTTTCCTCTAGGGTTTTGATGGTTTCCTGTCTCACATTTAGCTCTTTCATCCATTTTGAACTTGTTTTTGTGTATGGAGTAAAAAAGTGGTCCAGGTTCATTCTTCTGCATCTAGCCATCCATTTTTCCCAGAACTATCTGTTGAAAAGACTGTCTTTTTTCCAGTGAGTATTCTCTCCCTGCTTTGTGAAGATGAGTTGACCATATAGTTGTGGGTCCATTTCTGCGTTTTCTATTCTATTCCATTGGTCTATGTGTCAGTTTTTGTGCCAGTACCATACTGCCTTGATGACTACAGCTTTGTAATAGAGCTTAAAATCAAGAATTGTGATGCCTCCAGTTTTGTTTTTCTTTTTCAGGATTGTTTTGGCTATTTGGGGTCTTTTGTGGTTCCATACAAACTTTGGGATTGTTTGTTCTAGCTCTGTGAAAAATCCTGGTGGTGTTTTGATAAGGGTTGCACTAAATGTATAAATCGCTTTGGGTAGTATAGACATTTTAACAATATTTGTTCTTCAAATCCATAAGCATGGAATGCCTTTCCATTTCTTTGTGTCCTCTTCAAGTTCCTTCATAAGTGTTCTATAGTTTTCAGAGTATAGACCTTTTAACCTCTTTAGTTAGGTTTATTTCTAGATACCTTATTGTTTTTGGTTGCAAATGGGATTGATTCCTTGATTTCTTTTTCTGCTCCTTCATTATTGGTGTATAGAAATGCAACAAATTTCTGCACATTGGTTTCATATTCTGTAATTTTCAGAATTCATGTATCAGTTCTAGCAATTTTTTGATGAAGTCTTTTGGATTTTCTACATACAGTATAATGTCATCTGCAAATAGTGAAACTTTGGCTTCTTCTTTGCTGATTTGGATGCTTTTCATTTCTTTTTGTTGTCTGATTGCTGAGGCTGAGACTTCCAGTACTATGTTAAATAGCAATGGAGAGAGTAGACACACTTGTTTTTTTTTCCCCATTGAGGATGATATTAGCTGTGGGTCTTTTTTATATGGCCTTTATTATGTTGAGGTATGTTCCATCTATCACTACTTTGTTGAGGGTTTTTATCAAGAATGAATGCTGTATTTTGTCAGATGCTTTTTCTGCATCTATTGAGAGGATCATATGATTCTTACCCTTTCTTTTATTAATGTGGTGTATCATGTTGATTGATTTGTGAATATTGAACCAGCCCCAAAGCCCAGGAATAAATCCCACTGGTCATAATAATCATGAACTCTTGAGAATAATCATGTTGCCTCTTGAGAGTGAATATTTTAGAATGAAACATATAGTCTTCCAGTATCCTCCATGCTTGGACTCCACATTAGATTTTAGTAAATATTTTTAGAATTTGTAGAATGAATAATTCAAATGCATTTTGATATTAGACACAAGCAGAGGAAATACCAAAGCTAGGAACGGACTTGGTACATAGAATAATGAGCAATGGAAATGGTAATTCATCAGATCAGAGGCTATATTTGATACGCTCTGCTGAAGCAGAGATGGACATCATTTTTAAAGGATTTGGATAAAGTAAAAAAGCCAAGAAGGCTAATATTTTGGTTAAGAACTCATCCTGATTTTATTAAGGCCATGGCCATTGACTTCCTTCTTCACCAATATTTTCATCTTTAATTTTTTTCTGCCACGTTGAGGAGATGTTCTAGCCTGAAGATTCCTAACTGAGATGCCTTATCTTTTGAAACTTTTCTAGAGTCATGTGGACAACCATTAAAATGTAAAGTACTACAGAGTGGCTATAAATACTAGTCTGGTATAGAAATAGCTGCACTAGTGAATAGTTTGGTGGCTTTTAATGCTATCCAAGTAAACTCTAGGAAGTACTTGAATCTCTTCCACATTTCCATCTACCTATCCATTAAATCTCTGACTTCTCTTGGCAAAGTTCAAACCCAATTAAAGAAGACAGACTTTATATTACTTCTCTTTTGCATTTTAGAAAAAGAGTAGATGGTCCAAATGGATATGATGGTCTTCATGATACTTTAAGCCCTTCATACGGAAAGTTATTTTTCTCAATAGTAGTGAAATTTCATTTCAAAATTGGACTGCATTCATAGTGTAACAACACACAGTGCCTTGGGAAAGAAACAGTTTCATATATTTAAGGTTCCTAAATCATATCCTCATATTTGGGAGAATTTAAAAACAAAGCAAAACATTTTCTTTATCAGAATAATAATATGATCAATGATAACTTTGATACTAAATATTTTGAAATAAAGAACTTCCATATTTAACTTTGCCTTTTCAATGTTCAATCATATTTTTCTTTACATTATTAATATTCTAAAACATTTTCATCTACTCTTCTTTTTACTTGTGTATCTCTACTATGCTTTTCTAACCTAAAAAATAAAAAGATTTTAGATGGGTTAGCACAATAATAAAATAGAATAATTATAAATGAAATAAAAAATTAGGGGAGGGGTGCCTGGGTGGCTCAGTCAGTTAAGCGTCAGACTCTTGATTTGGATCAGGTCATGATCTCATGGTTGGTGGGACTGAGCCCCACAACGGGCTCTTCGCTGACAGCTTGTTTGCAATTCTTGCTCTCTGCCCCTCCCCAACTCAGTGTGCTCACTTGCTCTCTCTCTCTCTCTCTCTCTCAAAAATAAGTAAATAAACATTTTTTAAAAAAGAAAATTAGGGGAGGAAAAAAGTGTAATTAAAACCAGAGAACCAAGAAAGAAAGAAATATCAGTCACAATTAGCAGACCCTAGGGACCAGAAGTTACTACTGTTGGTCTTAAGCTTGACTCTGAGTTTCCTGGCAGCAAAATTTAGTTAGGCAATTTTGTTATCTGAAAAAAAAAATCTCACAAAAAGCAAGTACTGTACTGCCTAACATTATCATATTCATTCTGTAAAAAGAGAAATTGCACACTTGAAGGAATGGAAATTGTTTATGATGCTGTGGGACGATTGAACTCATATTAAAGCATCACAATAGGAGGAATGAGCTACAGCTATCCTGAACTGTGTGTATCTATGATCAGCATCTATTTATATTTGAAGTCATGTTTCAGCTAATAGTTGAATGAAATCCATTGAAGTCAGGAATTTGTATATTGAATTCCATTAGCCTTTTAACCTCAATGGGCACAGAGGTCTTGATCATATCTTCTGTTCTCTACCACCGTCAACATTAAAATTTTTTTAAAGATTTTATTTTTAAGCAACCTCTACACCCAATTTGAGGCTCAAACCCACAACCCAGAGATCGAGTCTCATGCTCCACTGACTGAGCCAGCCAGGTGTCCCTGTCAGCATTAAATTTTGAATGATGGTTTATGGAATCAGGTTGAAGCTATAGTTTCAAAATTGCTGTCTAGATTCTCACAAAAGTGGAGGTAGTTTTATTGTTTCAAATTCTTTAGTTTATTTCATTTGGCATAAAATCACATGGCCGCCTAACACTGTTCTTATTAGGTTGGCTAATACCAGACATACATATTTTTAATTTTGTTACTCTGTAAGCTTTTGGGGAAAAAAATGAATGAGTCTTTATATTTTTTTGATTAGGATCATTGAACAAAGAGTAGTAAACTGCTACATATTTCCCTAAACAACAACTTCCTGCATTAATCTATTGCAATATGAATATTGTGATTAATTCTTGTAAAAGCATGGCACACAACTGGATCATTTTAAAAAGGAAAAAAAGGGAATCACATATTATGTAAGCCACATGGTATAAGATAGAGTTAGGAATCCCTATGCATGAATTCTGGTCTTAAAAGATTGAAAGGACTACTTTCAATAAGGAAAAAACAATGGAAATGAATCCATAAGAAAGAATGAATCGTCAGTAAAACATGCTCTTCTATGTTAACATACAGCTTGTTTCCAAATATTGCATTGTAACCAACACAAAGTAGAATTAAGTAATGAGGGGCCAAAATTTGAAATTTATATTCTTCTTCCACTAATTTCTTATGACTTTGGGCATATTCTTTTTTTTTTCCTAACAACCTTTTTATGTTTTTTTAATTGTGAGCATATTTTTAACTTGTGGCTGCCATATAAGTTCTCCCTATTTAGAATAAAAGATAAGTTTGAGAGCCTGTCTCCAGGTATTAAACAAAAGGTCAACATGGTGGTACTGAATGCTGTTTTTCTGGGACATTTTTTCAACTTACAAAGACCATTTTAAATTAAATTGATTATTTTTGCAAACTGGTGCAGCTGCTCTGGAAAACAGTGTGGAGGTTCCTCAAAAAAATTAGAAATACAATTACCCTATGACCCAGCAATTGCACTACTAGGAATTTATCCAAAGGATACAGGAGTGCTGACGCATAGGGGCACATATACCCCAATGTTTATAGCAGCACTTTCAACAATAGCCAAAGTATGGGAAGAGCCTAAATGTCCACCAACTGATGAATGGATCAAGAAGGTGTGGTTTATATATACAATGGAATACTACTTGGCAATGAGAAAGAATGCAGTCGTGCCATTTGCAGCAATGTGGGTGGAACTGGAGGGTATTACGCTAAGTGAAATAAGTCAGTCAGAGAAAGACAGAGATCATGTTTTCACTCATATGTGGAACTTGAGAAACTTAACAGAAGACCATGGGGGAAGGAGGGGGGAAAACATAGTTAAAAACAGAAAGTGAGGGAGGCAAACCATAAGAGACTCTTAAATACAGAGAACAAACTGATGGCTAATGGAGGCAGTGGGGGAGAGGGGGAAATGGGGGACGGGCCTTGAGGAGGGCGCTTGTTGGGAGGAGCCCTGGGTGTTGTATGTAAGTGATGAATCAAGGGAATCTACCCCCAAAACCAAGAGCACACTGTACCCACTGTATGTTAGCCAACTTTACAATAAATTACATTTAAAAATATAATAATTAATTAATTAACTAATTACATTGATTATTCTGAGGGTGCCTATGTGGCTCAGTCAGTTAAGCGTCCAACTTCAACTCAGGCCATGATCTCGTGGTTTGTGAGTTCAAGACCCATGTTGGGCTCTGTGCTGACAGCTTGGAGCCTGAGGCCTGTTTCAGATTCTGTGTCTTCCTCTGTCTCTGCCCTCCCCCCCCCCCCATCAAAAATAGATAAACATTTTTTTTTAATTTTATTAAATTGATTATTTTTACTGCTATGCAGTTAAAACTTGAGTATCACCATTAATCTGCTCGACTCTTTCCCATTTTCCAAACACTGCTATGGTCCAGTCCCCATGTGGGAACCCTAACACATATCATTACTTCACATTACCTGATTTCAGAGCAGCACTGGGAGATAGGTAATATCTTCACTCTGCACGTAATAAACAAAAATGTATTACAGGAAAGTTATGTCATGAGTGATTCCCATCTCCTTACTAAGAAGGATAACCCAAGAAAACCAGAATTTTTGCTTTCTCAGCACAAAACTCTTATCCTCTACATCAGCGCTTCACCATGAGGGTTGTGTTGTCCCCTGTGGGACATTGGGCAGTTTATGGAGCCGTGTTTGGTTGTCAGGGGGAAGCGTCCCTGGCATCTAGTGGGCGGAGGCTAGCGATGATGCAAACTTCCTGCGATGCACAGGGAACCCATATTCCCAACAAGGAATTATGCAGATCAAAATGTCCGCAGTGCTGAGGTGGAGACACCCTGCTCTAAAAAAGTGCCTTGTGAGGGGCTCCTGGGTGGCTCAGTCGGTTAAGTGTCCAACTTCAGCTTGGGTCATGATCGCACAGTTTGTGGGATCGAGCCCCGCATCAGGCTGCTGACGGCTCGGAGCCTGGAACCTGCTTCAGATTGTGTCTCCCTCTCTCTCTGCCCTTCCCCTCCTCATGCTCTGTGTCTCTCAAAAATGAATAAACATTGAAAAAAATTTCTTTTAATAAATAAATTTTTAAAAAGTGCCTTGTGGAGAGTATTGAGTAGTTAGTGAAAGGCTATAGATGTGCATAAAAAAGGAAAGTGTATAGGAAGTGAGTACTCTGACAGGGGCACTGGGGAGAGTGAGTCTGGGGGCTGAGGGGGAGTGTCAGGGGCAGGAAGGCTTTGCGGATGGAGCCAGGAGACATGTGGAAACATGTATGAAAGGGAGCTTTTCTCCTCTTTATTTTTTATTATTTTTTAAGGTTTGAGAGAGACAGCACAAGTAAGGGAGGAACAGAGAGAGAGAAAAAGAGAGAGAATCCCAAGCAGGCTCTACACTTTCAGCTCAGAGCCTGCCACGGGGCTCAAACTCACAAAACTGTAAGATCATGACCTGAGCTGAAACCAAGAGTTGGAGGCTTAACCGACTGAACCACGCAGGCGCCCCCTCTCTTTCCTTTCAAATACAGGACAACCTGTCTGCCCTCTTCAGGCTCCAGCCTCACTCAGCATCTCGCTGGACTTTCTTGGCCGTTTCCCCTCTGCTGCTCATTCTGATTCCACAGGGCACGTAAGCTCTAAGAAGTGTCATGACCCACTACCTACTGGGGGACCTTGTCTTACTCCAAATCTGCATTTCAGTTGTACCTTGCATACAACCCCAGCCGGGAACTGGATGGCTGTATCTACTCTGAGGGAAGATATTTAACTTCCCTGAGCTTTGGTATCTTTATCTGTAAAAATGGAAGTAAATGAGCCACATAACGTTACGCTTTTACCTTAAAAACTGTCGACTCCAGGGGCTCCTGGGTGGCTCAGTCCGTTAAGCACCCGACTTCGGCTCAGGTCATGATCTTGCGGTTTGTGGGTTCAAGCCCCGCGTCAAGCTCTGTGCTGACGGCTCAGAGGCTGGAACCTGCTTCCGATCTTGTGTCTCCCTCTCTTTCTGCCCCTCCCCTGCTCATGCTCTGTCTCCCTCTCTCAAAAAATAAATAAATGTTAAAAAATAAAAACTGTTGGCTCCATGGTGCCCACAGGCGCCTATCCTACAAACTGAAATTGGAGAATTTTATGCAAGCTCCTAAGAGCCACCCCCTTCCATTAATCCTACGTAAGTTCTATCACGCTGGTGTCTTACTGTTCACTGGGAATTATCCAAACGCTGTGCTTGCACACGGTCCCCATTCTGCCTGCAGTATGCTGAACCTCCTTTCCTGACACGTGTGTCTTCTTCTCAAGACCCTGATTAAATCTCACTTTTTCATTGATGCCTCTTCACATGCCTGGCTCATCTTCCCCAAGCAGAGTTAGGTTTACCATGCTGTGTCCCCAGAACTCTTCCTTCATAGTTACCCAGCACTTAGCACCTTGTATTGTAACTTATTGATTTCCTCGGTCATTTCCCTGGGACCGCCCTCATATTCATCATAGTATTCCTAGGGCAGTACATAACGGCCACTAAATACATGCTTTATTGTTGAATAAATGCTAAGCGACCCATGAATCCCTGTTAATTTATCATTCCCTTGCAGCTAGGGAAATGGTGCAATAAATTAATTTGCCCAACGTTCTGGAGCATCCAAAAAGATTAGCAGTGAGTTTCATTAACTTCAGCTTTTACCCTCCCACCATTTTTCAGCTGGGAAGAAATGCAGAGAGAGAAAAATGTAATGTACCTACCTCCTAAGACTTTGACACCTTTTGTAAGATGTGGTGTCATCCAGTTTCTTTCAAAATTATCAACATAAGTACTTAGGAAGCGTTTAAGATATTATATTCTCTCAAGAAAAAAAGCTATCACTTAAGGACAGATGTCATCCATTCATTCAACAGATTTGTGTTGATTGCTGAATATGTGCCAGGTTGCCTGGAACATTATTATTCTATTAATACTATATTTGAATAATAATCGTACTATTTTTTGAAAATTAATGAGATGTAGGGCGCCTGGGTGGCTCAGTAGGTTAAACGCCAACTTCAGCTCAAGTCATGATCTTGCAGTTTGTGAGTTTAAGTCCCACGTTGGGTTCTGTGTGCTGACAGCTCAGAGCCTGGAACCTCCTTTGGATTCTGTGTCTCCCTTTCTCTCTGTCCCTCCCCCACTCATGCTCTGTCTCTCTCACTCTCTCAAAAATAAATAAACATTTTTAAAAAAAGAAAATGAATGAGATGTAAAATGTATCCTCTAATGCCCAAGAATAATTAATTGACTCACATGTGCTAAGAAGATACCTACAAGTTTTATATTTGATCTAGGACTTTAAATTTATCTGTTAATAAACTCCTTCTAAAGGAAGCTGATGTTACCTATATGTCTTGGTGCTGGGTTCAGAGATTATTCCTCACTCTACTTTATGAGCAGGAATATTCCAGAACAACAACATCATGTGGTATTGTTACATCATGTCTTTCTGAGTTAGATCATATTTATACTTAGATATACTTTTTAAAAATTAGTTCACTTCAGGGGCACCTGGGTGGCCCAGTTGAGCATCGGACTTCAGCTCAGGTCATGATCTAATGGTTTGTGAGTTCAAGCGCCATATGGGGCTGGGTTCCAGCTTGGAGCCTGGAACCTGCTTCAGATTCTTTGTCTCCTTCTCTCTCTGCCCCTCCCCTGCTCGTGTTCTGTCTCTCTCTTCTCTCAAAAATAAATAAACATTAAAAAAAAAATTTGTAATTAGTTTACTGCATAAAGCCATTCCTTTTACATTCCATTGAACAAATTTAACAAGTTTATGGTCTTCATGTCGCAAAATTGTAAAAACCTGCCTTTACCAATATAAATGTGACATGTTTATACACTCAAGAAGTATATGCGTTTGAGTATATAACTATATTCTGATCACTACCAAATACCACTGTTATTAATGCATCACGCCATGCTGGATGTTTACACTGATGTACAAAAGTCTCTGCTCTTGCGGCCTCTGGGTGATTTAGTGAGTTCAGCGTCTGACTCTTGATTTCAGTTCGGGTCGTGATCTCACACTGAGTGTGGAGCCTGCTTGGGATCCTCTCTCCCTCTTTCTCTGCCCTGCCCCCTCTCGCACGTGCATGCTCTCTCTCTCTTTCTCTCTTTCTCAAAATAAATAAACTTAATAAAAATTCTCTTCTCTTAAGATAGTTGTGAGAATGAAAAAAAAATTGGGGAGTTTGGTACCTTCTTTTACTTTTTCTTGTAATATATTGCAGTGTTTTTCACTGATCTATTTGCAGAAAGCACCAATATAAATATGTTAGTGTATAACTGCTAGTGTATATAATTATATGTTATTATTATATAGTATATTATATATTTTTATATATGTATTTCTCACTGACTTCGAAGCATTGTCCTGGATTTTTTCCTAAAAAATATGTTACCATACCGGTTTTCAACACAGATTTAATGACTATTTTTTAACTTTATTCAAACTGCATTATCAGTGCAAAATTTCATTTTTTATATGCTCTGTATTTTGCTAAGATTATTCAAGTCCACTAAGTGCATATTTGTGCATATTTATTTGTACACATGCCCATCTAAGACTAACGATGTTGTAAGTCGATGTATCAGCGATTTAAAAAGTACTTCCATAAGCATAGTGTAGCGGTTATGGGCATAAACTTTGCACCCAGAAGCTCTGGGTTCAAGTTCCCCATCAAAACCTATCCATGGAGTTTCCTTGTTTCCTGACTTATCTTAGCCCCCGTTTTCCCATTTTGCCAAGGAGGGTCATCAGGCCCATTTTATGGACAGACCATGGAAAGGATTCCATGAGATGGGGTGTATAAAGTTAAACAACTTTCTGCGTGCCTGTGCAGGTTAGAGTACAGAGAATAGTGATTTGAATTTAGACCTCACAAAGGCCTTTAATAGTTCAATTTTGTGTCAAAGGGAGAGAGAGAGGGAAAAAGCCATGTCCACAGCGATTGGGAAGTATCTGACTCCAGGTCACGGAGCTTTGGAGTGCCCCTGAATGTGGGCTTCCTTCATGCCTGCCCTGCCTCTAGCCCCGAGCTCCTGGTGGACCAGATGGATTTTTACATCCTCAATGTTCTGAAACATAGTAAGCACTCCAGAAATGCTGGGTAGTAATGCAGTTAAAGAAAATTTTGACAATTTAGTGATTGTAAGAATTCCTATGGAAAATTAAAGTTTGGGATGAATACACTGAGAGTCTTTGAGCCACACTAGTACAGCAGAAGGTAGTCTTTTTGCTAAGGTTCTGTTACATCACATCCCAAGGGCAAGAATCTTGTCTTAATTGATGTTAGAGAGTGCCTGGTACAGACAGACACTCAATATCTGTTCGTTTCATAATTGATAGAGCAAATGGATAAACTTGAATAACTAGAAGGAAGTGTTAATAAAAACCTTTTGAAGTTTTGAAATAAAAATTTTATTATTCTTACTATTGTTTTGCCACTAACGTTTTGGAAAGAATATATGCCTTTGGGTGGGTTTTTATCATCAGGTCTCCTTGTATTCCTCTTTTCTATGTGCAATATAAAATTCTTCCTTTGCTTTTTTCCTCCACTTGTTTTGCCTATAAACAACTGGACTTTGTTTTCTCAATATTTTAAAAATATTTATCTTTTTCTTAAGACTCTTATTGAAATAAAATAAAACTTTGTTAATGTGTACTAAATGAAGAAAAGTTGAGACATAGTCGTCTGTTTTGTTTTTTTATTTTTTTTTAATGTTTTTATTTTATTTTGAGAGAGGGACAAAGTGTGAGCAGGAGGAGGGGCAGAGAGAGAGGGAGACACAGAATCTGAAGCAGGTTCCAGGCTCCGAGCTGTCAGCACAGAGCCTGACATGGGGCTCCAACCACAAACTGTCAGATCATGACCTGAGCTGAAGTCGGACGCTTAACCGACTGAGCCACCCAGGCAGGCGCCCCTGTTTGTTTTGTTTTATGCATAAAATGTAACTGAAATTCAGGGACTGTGGATAGTGGTATTTTTGAGGTGTCTATGTTAGGAAGTGAGAGAAGAATGATCCTTAAGGAACACCATGACTTTCAATAGCACAGATACTTCTGAAGTCCTTTAAATTATTGTGTATCCTCAGGATAGTTAAGATGGAACTGCAGTCTTACTTCTTCTCTTGTTTTTGATATTTAAATAAGAGAATGTATCACTTTGACCCGAGTACTGTGATAAATTCACCATTGAACATCACAATTGAAGATTTAACTCAAAAACCACAAGGCACCCGCGGGCTCAGCCAGTGGAGCACGTGATTCTTGATCTCAGGGTTGTGAGTTCAAGCCCCACGTGGGGTGTAAAGATTACTTAGAAAATAAAATCTTTTAGAAAATATTTAACTCGAAAACCAAAGTTTGAAGATAATAATTTAAAAATACTCTATAAGAATTATATATATATATATATATATATATATACACACACACACATATATATGTGTGCATACATATGTGTGTGTGTATATATATATATATATATATATATATATATATATATTGATTTGTTTTAAAATAAAGTAAACCTCCTCAATTCTCTCCACTGGAGTTTTTAATAACAATTACAGTGAAAATGTGATCTGTTTGAATGTTACTAATTTGTTTTGTTGGAAAACACAGAATGAGATTTTTCGTAGTTAGTTTTTTTTTCCCCCCCAGGGAAGGATTCTAATTGAAGCGTCACAAATTAAAGATACAGAAGGTTGATGGGGGGATGGGGGAGAGGGGAAAGTGGGTGATGGGCATTGAGGAGGGCACCTGTTGGAATGAGCATTGGGTGTTGTATGGAAACCAATTTGACAATAAATTATATTTAATAATAAAAAAAGACAAAAAAAGATGCAGGAGGAATGACACGTAATAAAATATTAATGGGACCGATTGTTGCCTTAACTTGAAGCACTTCCTTTGTGCACAGACAGGTGTACATTCAGGCATAGGGTAAGTAAATGTTTGCATAAGAAGGTGATAAGAATATGAATAAAAATGTAAATTTTTCTAGTTAGAATTAAAAAAAATGTTTTTAAGTTTATTTATTCTTGGGAGAAAGAGAGCGACAGAGCATGAGCAGGGGAGGGGCAGAGAGAGAGGAGGAGACACAGAATCCAAAGCAGGCTCCAGGCTCTGAGCTGTCAGCACAGAGCCTGACAGGGGCTCGAACTCACGAACTGCGAGATCATGACTTGAGCCAAAGCTGGATGCTTAACCAACTGAGCCACCCAGGCGCCCCTAGAAGTTTTTTAATAGTAAAAAGAATTATAAAATAGCAGAGCTAATGAATTAGACTTATGATAAGGCTGTGTGTTAAAACACATAAAATCGGTCCCCAAATGTAAAATTATTTTGTATTTGGAATTTCCTGTGCTTCATTAGCCTTGCACCATGTCTTCAGACATGTTTCCTCTTTCTAAGAGATCCTAAAACTGGGATTTTTACTGACCACGTACTTTGGGTCAGACATCCTTACACACTGAGGCTGTGACAGCAAATGAAACAAAAAGGTTGTGCCTTTATGGAGGTCATCATATAGTAGGGGCAGATAGAAAGTACAGAGATACACATACAAATGTTAAGTATGCAGGGAGATCAATCTTAATAAGCATATTAGGGCAAGAGAGAATCTTGGCACTAAAGGGATATGGTGCAGTGTTCTTTTAAGGAGAGTGTTCGGAGTCCTTTTTCAGTTAAGGTCACATTGGAAGAGAAACCCCAGAAGAAGCCAAGGCAGAGGACCAGCATCAGCAAAGGCCCTGAGGTAGGAGCATACTTGAGACGTTGAAGAGAGGCAGGGAAGAACCACAAGCTCAGGATGGAGAGGAAGAAAACACTGAGAAAATGGAATCAAGTGAGAAATAGGTGGAAGGCCAAGTAGACCATCATAAGACTTTGAATTTTAGACGAAGTGACCTGGGAAGGCTTTGGAAGATTTTGAGCAAAAGAGTGACATAATCTAAGGGTTTTATGGAAGGATCATTCTGGCTTTTCTGTGAAGAAGACTAGGTGGGGAAAGGGTTGCAGACCATCGGTAATAGATGGGAGTGTGAGGAGCAGACGTGAACATTTCTCCTTGCACAGCCACGCCCAGCTGCAAGGAAGGTCGCCGTGTGACCAGCTGAGAGTCAGGGGCTTATTATTACAAGAACGGGAAGAACGGATGTGAGTGTGAAAAGAGCAGTTTCGGTGTCATTCAGAGGTAGGACATGGGGTAGAAGGACCAAGTTTGTGGAGGGGAAGTCGTGAGGGTTTGTGCAGGAAAAATACGAGATGCTCAGGTGAACCCCAATGAAATTTTTGGGAGGGGCACAAAGGAGTTGTTTGGTTGGGGAAGATTTGGGGTTCTTTTGTATTGTTATATGTCAATTCGAAGCTTGGAAACAAGAGCACGTAAAGGGAAAGAGACAAGAGCCCTAGGGATGTCCCTGCTTCTGAGCGTGGTTTGAGAATATATTTGAAGAGTCACCCCACCCACAGAGGGAGAGAAGGTGCTGGTGGGTGGCCTTCCCTTTTTCCTCAGGGTCTGCACATTTCCTTTTTGCCCTAACACTCAGAGTGCTATGGATTTCCATTCCAATTTCTCTCTCCCAACTCAGTGTGAGTGCAAGCTTTGGCATATATAATACTTGGAATCCCTAAGATGGTCCCAGCAAGGCAGAACAGTCATCAAAAGAAGGGGGCTGTGTTAACCTGAATTGAACATAACTTCACGCAAAAGTACTTTCTCATCTTAAAGGGTGAAATCACCTAAAAATAGGACGGTTTTTCTCAAAAATCAACCCTTATATGCAAATTCACAGTAAATTATTTTGTCTGCTCTGGGAGAGGATCATCATTTTAAAAAGTTGCATAAGGTTGTTTGTGTTAGTATTCCTAAAAATTCACAATGTTTATGTGACATGTAGTAGCTGGTAATTTTGAAGTGTATATATTTAGGTGTTTTGTTATAAGCAGATGAAATATGCATGTATATACTTAGGTAGATAATTACTTAGGTATTATAAGATAAGTACGTATAAGATATATGTATGTATGTATATATCTTGGATTACTACATATATAGTTATATAAACATATTTACTGAAGTATTTTACAGGCATTTTGTTATAAGCAGAGGAAATATATATAATATATATTTACATAGATATATACTTAAGTATTTATAAGATAAGTGTATATGTAAGAAACATGTATATCTCTTAGATTAGTATATATATATAGTTATATACCTATATATATAGGCATACTTAAGTATTTTATATCTAAGTGTATATGTAGTTATAGAACTATAGAGACAGAGAATCCAAGAGAAAGGAATCCACCTAATGAAAAGCTTTAAAGTGTCCAAAGTTGAAGTAATTATGACATTTGGATACCAGCTAAGAGCAGCAGAAAGCAGAAACCTTTGGTCCAACATCGCTCAGGAACATTTGCCAGGCTCGGATGGGAGTTGTTAAGGGCTGAGCCCTTGAGGGTCAGCTAGAGGAAGCCACTCTGGGGTTGGAGAAGCCACGAGATTGTGCAGATCAGGTGAGGAATAAACCAAGAGGCAGAGTGAGCGCTGGGCAGTGAGGGGCTTTAAGGCCTGACTCAGGATTTTCAGGAAGAATTGGATTTCATTTTAAGCCTGTAGGAAGAGCTCATTAGTCTTATAAACAGAGGCATGGGTAAATGTGATTAAGAACTTTCTTAGAAGGCTTGCTTCTAAGAGTAACTTTTTAAAATGTTTTGGCTTTGCCTTGTGTTTGCTCAAAGAATTTTACCTTACTCAACATGTTAGAAAATTTTCCTGACTCTTACCAAAAAAAAAGGAAAAAAAGAAAAGAAAAAGAAAATATTTTAATGGTCAGAGGCTACAAGCTTTTCATCATTTAGCCAAGAGACATAGATTGGCTAAATACATAGTCCATGTATTCAGTTTAATTTAAATAAAATGTCAGCTTGAGGGAGTAACAACGAAGCAATTATCTGAAGATAGATTAGAGTGACATTAAGCCATGTCCCTCATGTCCACCTGGGGATCTCATCATATAGTAATTCATCCATTTTACATTTTAAATATTGTTCCTAGGGAGAAAATAGTCAATCATAATTTTAAATGAACTCTAAACGTTTTACGTTGTATTCGCCTTTTCTGTTCAGTCATGCTGATGTCTCCCAATTTGGATGTGCATATGAATAGTGGATTAAATGGCTCTCTCCATATTTTGTTGTGAAATAGAATGTCCACTTTTAGGCTCCGGGCTTACAGCTCCCCAAGGCACATCATTTGAGGATTTTCCCCCAAGACCAAGTGTCTGGAAAGATCAGTCGTGAAGTAATGAAATCAAAGGGTACTTATTTCAGTGTTTTGACAAGGATCCTAAGGCAAGAGACCTTAGGGGACAAAAGTATCTCAAAATGAATTAGCAACTTTAGATGTCACCAGTATCTCATCCGTTCCCTCTAGGCTAGTTGCCTGGAATCTGTTCCAGTTTCTTTCTCTTGAGTCTGAAAGGTGGTCTCTCTCTTAGGCATCTTGAGCAAAACACATATATTTTTGAGATAAATATTCAGAGGCTAGAATCAGTCAGGCAAGGAAAAAAGAATGTCTTTTGAAGAAATCTGCCTTGATGATGGTGCCGAATCATTCTGCCTATGCTCAGGCCAAATGACTCTGTAGGGGGCAGTGTGTCTATGGAGTTGAAGAGAAATTAAGGTTCCAGAATCAACACTCTGAAATGTAAACTCTAGTTAGAGGTGATTTGCATGTCAAAATAGTGGAAGGCCTAGGGCTAGTTGCAATTTTGAAAGACAAAATAAGACCAAAAAAAGACAACATAAGAAACAGCAGTTGAGGTACGGTAAGGAACCCGTTGCGCCTGGCTGTTTGGGAATGTTGTCAGCCATTTGCAAAAACAGTGAGATAATCCTGCTGTCATGCTCAATACTGAAAAGACCCTAATGAGTGTATTGGTTCCATAACTCCAAAGGAGCATGGAGATTTTGAAAAAGCTTTAAAGGGTAATCACAAAGGTGAGTAACAAAACAAAAAGCAGGAAAAGTTATGAAAAGCAAAGAACTTCTCTAGAAGAACTTGAGTGATCTTTGAAGTCACCAACAGCTCCTTGAGAGATGGTTACGTCTGTGTTCTTTCTGCAGGACCAAACAGACCGCAACTAGGGGTAAGGGCTTTTACACTCCAGGACCAAACTGGTTTCTTGACCTTGAAACTTGGAAACAGCAGGAGTGGGAACCAAAAGATTGTAAAGTTTAGTTGTTCAAAGAATTAGGGTGTAGAGAAAATGTGTTTTCATCTACTTGTTTTTGCTTTGGTAAGTCCTGTCCTCAGATTGACTCCTTAATCTTTTCTAAGCATTGCTATGACTTTCTTCATTGCTCCAGAGAAGGACGTCTCAAGTGCATTTACAAGTAAGAAATCAGATTGTCAGAGGGTGCACAGCTTGGGCATCACTGCTCTGAATTCGTGTACGCCTCTGTTTGCCCCCATTTTCTTCACACAGGTGTTTAAGAAAAGTACTGTGATTGCTACCCTCAGCTCTCTACACAATCATGACCCAATAGTTCAAAACAGATGCCACTTACTTTTTTTTCACAAGATTATGATAGCTTTTTGACTTTTCAGAGCACTGTGGATTGAATTGCATGCCCCCAAACCCATATGTTGGAGCCTTAACCCCCAGTGCAATTTTATTTGGAGATAGGGCTTTTAGGAGGTAATTAAGGTTACATGAGATCCTAAAGATGGGCCCTAATCCCATAGGATTGGTAGCCTTATAAAAAGAACCCTCCCACCAGGAACCAAATCTGCCTTATCTTTGACTTCCTCAACCTCCAAAAACATGAGCTGTCTGTATTTGTGAACCACCCAGTCTATAGCATTTGGTTGTGGTAACCTGAGTAGACTAATAAGAGGAAAGTTTGCTGCTCGACTATCATAATCTCATATGTCTGAAGCTGGCTTTAATTAGCAGAAACCTTAGAAATTAGGCAAGGCTTTTCTCATAAGTATCTCCATAGAGTGAGGGGCAGGGAGGAGTTCTGGTTGTGGGGACAAAAGGAGGGCGATAGGAGAAGAAAGGCTCAGGGCATGTCCACCTTGGAAGGTTTCTCATTAGAACAGAAACAGACTTGGGTTATTTATGCCATACTTGGGACGTGCCAGAACACTCTTTAAATCAGACTTGTTTAATACTTTGGTGAACAGATCAGGAGATAAACTTACAGGGTTTCCTTTGATTTCATACACGGTGGGAATCATTCTTCCATTAGGAATAAAAGACAGGCTAGCCTGTGGCCAATATATAAATGACAGACAGCCACATTCAGAAAGATGATTTTCAATTCCTTTTCACATAGCAATAATTTATATATTAGACACTGTGTAGTGGGGTGCATTGAGCTTTACACTATTTATATGGTATGCAAGTTTCAGGCCTTTACATATTTATGAAGTTTAAGAGAATTAAGAACAGAAGTCAACACTCAGAAATTCAAAATACAATGAGACAAGAATTACGTATCAAAACCAGTTAAGACAGTAGTTGGCAGTTGAAGACTTTGATCCGATACCTACTCCCAGTACAATGGGAATTCAGCCAAGAAAGGCATTGTTACGAATAACGTTTTGAAGATAACTCAAAGAGATGGAACTTAGGCATGTTTTCTTCTAGGACATCATCACTGTTTAAGAGTTTTTGTTCTTACATTTGTATATGCATATAGATGACAACAGTTGCGCGTTAACATCTTGAGTGAAGGAGTGAATGCTCAGAATGAAAGACTGCCATGAGGTGTAGATGTTAATCTAGGCACTGACTCACACATTTGCTATAGAAGCTTGTAATTAAATGTAGTCTTTATGACAGTCTTTGGATTCCGTATGATCTGGTGATTTAGAGAAGCATCAGGCCCAGCCTACACCGAGCCACAGAAGTTCCAAAGGGTTTTGCAATTATTAATTTCTCTTTTCCTCTTAGCGCTCTTCTTTGAGGTGGGTGTTATGATCATCACACCCATTTTTCAGATAAGGGAGTCAAGGCTGAAAATAACGGCTTGCCCAAGTCTCAGGATAGGGGCTGAACCTCAGCAGTCTGGGTCCATCGTGCTTCTAGCTTGTATACTGTGTCAGCAGTTCTGGTCTACAGGCACTCAGTACTGCTTACTCACACACTTCTCCACCTCTTAAATTTGTGCTGATCGTAAGAATGAGATCAGTATGGAACCAAACCCTATGGTTACAATGAAGATAACTTAACATCATCTTAAGATGTGAAGAAACAATGAGGCACGGTCTGCTTCATTTTCCACCAGGGCACACAGGAGCTCCCCTGGGTCAGAAAGAACAAGGCACAAGTCATGTGTCACAGGTTGTAGGAAGGGAGCTCAGACAAATCGGGCATATGGCCGTGTCTCTGCTTACACAAGCCTCATGCAAATGGGCCCTCCAAGTTCTGAGACTTTCAAAGGAGCTTAGATGTTCCAAGAAATAAGAAAAGGTCTTTGGCATTCCTGGGTAAAGTGCTTATGGAATGTGAATTTGTTCTTGCGTGATGGTAAGTTAAATATTGTATTTTCTGAGTGGTGTTAGAATAGTAGAGACTGCCATCTGTCTGTTTTAAAAATATTTTATTTTATTTCATTTTTACCTTGAGACTCTGGGCTTAAAAATCAAAAGAATTAAAATGTCCCATTCTCTTACACATTAATAAGCATATAAAAATGATACTGAAGAAAAAATTCTGAGTCATCATCTGCATTTTAATACAAATTTAACATCCTAAAATAATTATACTAATCTTGATCTGCATAATCAATGTATTAAAAAGGGTATCCTTTATTAATATGTATAGCTACTTATAATAAAAACTTTCACTTTCAGATATTTTTACCTTTTGGAGTTATATATTGATTTTTCTTTTTTAAAAATTTTTTAATGTTTATTTATCTTTGAGAGAGAGAGAGAGAGAGAGAGAACACAAGCAGGAGAGGGGCAGAGAGAGAGGGAGACAGAATCTGAAGCAGGCTCAAGGCTCAGAGCTGTCAGCACAGAGCCTGACACGGGGCTCTAACTCACAGGCTGTGAGACCATGTCCTGAGCTGAAGAAGTCAGACACTTAACTGACTGACATACCCAGGTGCCCCTATACATTGGTTTTTCATTGACATCTATGTTGCAGAGCAAAAAACTACCCTACAAAAAAAATTGCAATAGAAATGACGTGGGTAAAATTGGAGTTGATTATTAAAGATGCTTCTATTTTACTTTGGGAAAATATTCATATTTTGTGTATTTTACCTTATATACACCACTAGCAAAGTAAATTACTATTTTTTTAGATTGTTTTTAATTGGGAAAATTTAGTTTACTGCTTTGACATGTCGGCACATTGTTATTACTCACATATTTAATTTTTCTTACTTTCACAAGAAATCTGGAAGATCTTGAGGGACCAGAGACTAAAATCATCACACTATGCTCTCTGTGGTCAGCTACAGTCATTACATGCAAAATTACATTGTAAACAAGAAAGGCTTTAGTGCACGTTATAAGCTTTAGTGATCGAAATTCAAACTTAGGCTCTAAGAATTTTTAAGCTATTATGATAGTTACACGAAATGACTTTTTCCCTCAGAGTAGTCCTAGTTAGAGGAAATGAAAAGGAAAGAAAACTCATTTAGAAAATTATTTTTAAGAAGCAGAGAAAGAATTTTCATTACCTTTGAATTATTTCAGATTTGCTGTTCTTTAATTAGATGTTGAACTAGACTCACACAGCTATTTAAATTCAGTGGTTGGGGAACATGCTAGAGAATACGCCCAGGGGCGCCTGGGTGGCGCAGTCGGTTAAGCGTCCGACTTCAGCCAGGTCACGATCTCGCGGTCCGTGAGTTCGAGCCCTGCGTCGGGCTCTGGGCTGATGGCTCGGAGCCTGGAGCCTGTTTCCGATTCTGTGTCTCCCCCTCTCTCTGCCCCTCCCCCGTTCATGCTCTGTCTCTCTCTGTCCCAAAAATAAATTAAAAAAAAAAAACGTTGAAAAAAAAAAAAAAAAAGAATACGCCCAACTCAAGTGCCCTTATTACCTCAAAATTATTTATCTTGATTTCTGTTTCCTTTTCTAATGAATGGATTACCTCTGTAGTCATCATAATATATGTGTTACCTCCAAACCCAATATCTTTTCCATGCTTTCCATATATGCACTAGCATTTTCTCTTAAGACTTTGATTTACAATACAGTGAGGGTGTAGACCATCTTTATCATGTTAAGTATAGAAAGTACATATCTGGATTTGAAGCCAAAAGACATGATTTCTGGCCCTGACTTTGCTATCTGTTAAAATGTCTGGCCTTGAGTAAGACACTTAACTTCATTAAATTCCAGGTTCTGCCCTATTAAAATAGAGACAATAATACCTGCCTTGCAGCTTGAATGAAAATCTTATGTCAAAATAAGTGCTATATATAATAAACCATAAAATACTATAAAAATGCAAGGTCTTAGAAAAAGAAGAATGAACAAAACCCAAAACCAGTAGAAGGAGGGAAATAATAAAGATTAGCGCAGAAATAAACAAAATAGAAACCAAAAAAAATAGAACAGATCAATGAAACCAGGAACTGGTTCTTTGAAAAGATGAATAGAACTGATAAACTTTTCTCTAGACTCATCACCAAAAGTAAAAAATAAAAGAGAGAGAGAGAGAGAGACAGAGAGACAGAGAGAGAGAGAGAGAAAGGCTCCAATTAACAAAATCAGAAATGAAGAGGAGAAATAACAACTAACTCCACATAAATACAAAAGATTATAAGATGTAAAATATATAACCTCCCAAAACCAAGATTCAAAATCAGAAAGAAATAGAAAGGGGCACCTGGGTGGCTCAGTCGGTTAAGCGGCCGACTTCGCCTCAGGTCATGATCTCGCGGTCCGTGAGTTCGAGCCCCGCGTCGGGCTCTGTGCCGACAGCTCAGAGCCTGGAGCCTGTTTCAGATTCTGTGTGTCCCTCTCTCTGACCCTCCCCCGTTCATGCTCTGTCTCTCTCTGTCTCTAAAATGAATAAATGTTAAAAAAAAATTTTTTTTTAAAAAGAAAGAAATAGAAAATTTGAACAGACTGGTTATCAGCAATGAAATTGAATCAGTAATCAAAAAACTCCTAACAAACAAAAGTTCAGGGCCAGACAGCTTCACAGGTGATTTCTACCAAACAATTAAAGAAGAGTTAATACCTATTCTTCTCAAACTATTCCAAAAAAATAGAAGAAGAAGGAAAGCTTCCAAATTCATTCTATGAGACCAGCATTACCCCATTACTAAAACCAGATAAAGACACTACAAAAAAAAGAGAACTACAGGTCAATACCTCTGATGAACGTAGATGCAAAAAGCTTAACAAAATATTAGTAAACCAAATCCAACAATACATTTAAAAAATCATTCACCACAATCAAGTGTGGTTCACTATTCTCAAATCAATCGATGTGATACATCACCATCAACAAGAGAAAGGATGAAAACTATATGATCACCTCAATAGATGCAGAAAAAGCATTTGACAAAGTATAGCACCGATTCATGATAAAAACCCTCAACAAAATAAGTTTAGAGGGAATATACCTCAACATAATAAAGGCCATATATAGAGAACCCACATTTAGGGGCACCTGTGTGGCTCAGTCAGTTGAGCATCTGACTTCAGCTCAGGTCACGATCTCACAATTCTTGAATTTGAGCCCTGCATCAGGCTCGCTGCTGTCAGTGCAGAGCCTGCTTCGAATGCTCTGTCCCCCTCTCTGTCTGCTCCTTCCCCACCCATGCTGTCTCTCAAAAAATGAATAAACATTAGAAAGAATGAAAAGAAAAGAGGAAAGAAAGAAAGAAAGAAAGAAAGAAAGAAAGAAAGAAAGAAAGAAAGAAAGAAAGAAAGACATCCCACATGTGACATCATACTCAGTGATGAAAAACTAAGAGCTTTTCCCCTCAGATCAAGACAAGGATGTCTACTCTCACCACTTTTATTGAACATAGTACTGGAAGTCCTAGCCACAGCAATCAGACAACAAAAAGAAATAAAAGGAATCCAGAATGGTACAAAAGAAGTAAAACTTTCACTATTTGCAGATGACATGATACTATATAGAGAAAATCCAGAAGATTCCATCACAAACTACTAGAACTGATAAATTAATTAACATTGCAGGATACAAAATTAATATATAGAAATCCATTGCATTTATATATACTAATAATGGAGCAGCAAAAAGAGAAATTAAGAAAATAATCCCATTTAGAGTTGAATCAAAAATAATAAAATATCCAGGAATAAACTTAACCAAGGAGGTGAAAAAACCTGTACTCTGAGAATAATAAAACACTGAAAAGGAAACTGAAGACAACATAAACAAATGGAAACATATTCCATGCTCATTGATTGGAAGAACCAGTATTGTTAAAAGGTCCATACTACCCAAAGCAATCTACAGATTTAATGCAATCCCTGTCAAAATAGCAGTAGCATTTTTCACAGAACTAGAACAAATAATCCTGAAATTCGTCCGGAACCATAAAAGTCTCCAAATAGCCAAAGCAATCTCGAAAAAGAAGAATAAAACTGGAGGTATCACAATCTCAGATTTCAAGACATACCACAAAACTCTAGTCCTCAAAAGAGTATGGTACTGGGACAAAAATAGACACACAGATCAATGGAACAGAATAGAGAGCTCAGAAATAAACTCACAGTTATGTGGTCAATTAATCTTCTTCGTAAAGAAGGCAAGAATTCATAACGGGAAAAAGACACTCTCTTCAACAAATGGTGTTGGGAAAACTGTAGCTACATACAAAAGAGTGAAACTGGACCACTTACTTACACCATACACAAAGATAAACTAAAAGTGGATTAAGGACCTAAATGTGAGACCTAAAACCATAAAAACCCTTAAAGAGAGCACAGACGGTAATTTCTCTGACATCAGCCAGAGCAACTTTTTTCTAGATATGTCTCCTGAGGCAACAGGAGGAAACAAAAAGCAAAATTAAATTGTTGGGACTACATCAAAATAAAAAGCTTCTGCATAACGAAGGAAACAATCAACAAACGAAAAGCCTACTCAATGGGAGAAGATATTTGCAAAGGACATACCTGATAACGGGTTGGTATTCAAAATATATAAAGAACTTGCACAACTCAACCCCCAAAAAACAAATTATTTAAATTGGGCAGAAGTCCAGACCAGATGTTTCTACAAAGAAGACAGACAGATGGCCAACAGAAACATGAAAAAAGTGTTCATTATCACTCATCATCAGGAAAATGCAAATCAAAACCACAATGAGATATCACCTCACACCTGTCAGAATGACAAAAATCAAAAACAGGAGAAAAGACAAGTGTTGGTGAGGATGTGGAGAAAAAGGAATCCTTGTGCACCATTGGTGGGAATGTCAACCAGTGCAGACATTGTTGAAAGCAGTATGGAGGTTCCTCAAAAAATAAAAATAGGGGCACCTACCTGGCTCAGTCAGTTAAGCCTTTGACTTCGGCTCAGGTGATCATCTCATGTTTCATGGGTTCAAGCCCTGTCTCAGGCTCTGTGCTGACAGCTCAGAGCCTGGAGCCTGCTTCAGATTCTGTGTCTCCCCCTCTCTCTCCCCTTCCCCTACTCACGCTCTGTGTCTCTCTGTCTCTCAATAATAAATAAACGTTAAAAATTTTAAAAAAAGAGTACACTTATCATCATGAGCACTGAGTAACGTATAGAATTTTTGAATCACTGTATTGTATACCTGAAAATAATATAACACTGTATGTTAACTATACTGGAATTTTTAAAAAATGCAAGTTCTTGTATGTTGTCACTTTTATCGGAAGTCGAGAGGTGTTAAGAGAGTAGATCGTAAATGTTCTCTCCACCACAAAAAATATGTAATTATGTATGGGGATGGAGGTGTTCATTCACCTTAGTATGGTCATATTTTGCCATATATGCATGTATCATAATCATCCTGTACACCTTTAACTTACATTTATGTCAATAATAATATCTCAGTAAACTTGGAAATATTTTTTAAAAAAATAAAAAAGAGTAAGTAACAAAAACAGGCATTATAGGAAATAATATAAAATTATGTGTCAAGGGGCGCCTGGGTGGCTCAGTTGGTGAAGCATCTGACTTCGGCTCAGGTCATGGTCTCATGTCGTGGGTTCGAGTCCCGTGTCAGGCTCTGTGCTGACAGCTCAGAGCCTGGAGCCTCCTTCAGATTCTGTGTCTTCCTCTCTCTCTGCCCCTCCTCTGCTTATGCTCTCTCTCTCAAAAATGAATAAATGTTAAAAAAATTTTTTTTAATTATGTGTCGAAAATTATCTGTACGTAAAACTGTAGTATCCGGTATGGCAGCCACCAACCACCTATGACAATTCAGTGCTTGAAATGCACTACACATGTGAAATAAACCATATTTTTTTTAAATTTTTTTAACGTTTATTTATTTTTGAGACAGAGAGAGACAGAGCATGAACGGGGGAGGGGCAGAGAGAGGAAGACACAGAATCGGAAGCAGGCTCCAGGCTCTGAGCCATCAGCCCAGAGCCCGACGCGGGGCTCGAACTCACGGACCACGAGATCATGACCTGAGCCGAAGTCGGCCGCTTAACCGACTGAGCCACCCAGGTGCCCCTGAAATAAACCATATTTTAAAGACTATGAAAACAATGTAAACTACCTCATTAGTAAGTTTTACTTGATTAAATGTTGAAATTACAAGATTTTGGATATATAAGGTTAAATAAAACACATGATTAAATATTTTTAAAAAATACAAGTTCTCATGGGGGCAGTAGTGTAGGTATCTTGGTTGACAGATGAACACTGGTGTCCTCCTTGTGTAGGTGATCTCTTTCCAGTCATTTCTGACAATTTTGTGACTTGGGTTAAGATCCTGAACCTTTGTGAGTTTCAGTTTCTTCATCTTTAAACTAGGAATTTTGAGGATATTCCCCTCTAAAGGCAAAGTGAGTTTAAGCTAGAAAATGCATGCAAAGTACTTACAGACAAATCTGGCAGATAATGAGCATAAAATAAATAATAATTCATATTGTTTTGTTTTAAAACACACATATTCAGCATCATACTAGCACAGTTTTGTAGCTGGCATTGGTATTACCTGCTCAGAATGGGATATGTGTTAAAAAGAAAACATGAATTTTTTTTTTTTAATTTTTTTTCAACGTTTTTTATTTATTTTTGGGACAGAGAGAGACAGAGCATGAACGGGGGAGGGGCAGAGAGAGAGGGAGACACAGAATCGGAAACAGGCTCCAGGCTCTGAGCCATCAGCCCAGAGCCCGACGCGGGGCTCGAACTCACGGACCGCGAGATCGTGACCTGGCTGAAGTCGGACGCCCAACCGACTGCGCCACCCAGGCGCCCCAGAAAACATGAATTTTTATTTTAGTTTTGTAAGACTTATTTTTCTGGTAACTGAATAATACATCTTTGCTGTAAACTCTCAGAACGTACAGAAAAGCAAGAAGAAAAGAAAAACAGCCATCAATCCAATTGCCAGGTAGAATCATTATTTAACATGCTTCAGATGGAAAAGTACTTGAACAAAAATAATTTCAAAGAAAACCAAAGTTTTCTCTGATAGAAATGGGATGAATTTGGGTTGCAGAGAAACCAGTCCCTAAGAATGGAAACCAGTGGAGGGGGAGGAATTCAGGAAGTACAATATATGAGAGAAAGAAACAACTGACTTACAAAACTATGGTTGTGTTAATAAGGACTGAAAACTACTTTAAATAACTAAAACATATGCCCTTGCTTAGGGTAGAATCACCCTGATTTCACCATTTCCCCTGTAGTATTTGACCACTCTACTGGCAGGGATGTGACCACAGCCACATGGAGGGGGTCAAGAGATACACATATAAACCATTTTCCATGGAGCTCCTGGCTCAGTCGGTTAAATGCCTGACTCTTGATTTCGGCTCAGGTCATGATCTCACAGTTGTGAGATTGAGTCCCTCATCAGGCTCCATGCTGAGAATCCCTACTTGGGATTCTCCCTGCCCCTCTCCTCTCCTCCCCTACTCTCCCTCCCTCTCTCTCTCTCTCAATAAATAAACATTTAAAAAATAAAAAAAAATTAAACCACTTACCAGTGTTTTCCCTAAAAAATAAAATAAAATAGGAAAAGAAAAGAAAACCAAGTCCTCTGAATCATTCCCTTCACACCTGTGACATCAGAAACCATTGTCCTTGGTGGATGGGGAGGGAAAAGTGGCCGCAGAGAAAAGCCGGAAGAGAAGAGAAGTGACTAAATTTGACATCTCTGGCTTTGTGCAGACAGAACTGGAGAATTATTCATACACAGGGGCAATTAAGAAAAAAAGATTCTAAGAAAGGAATTACACACCAAGTTTGCCACATTCGTTTTGTGAAAACAGGCATTAAGAGGTAATTATTATTTTGTGAAACTGCACCATGACAGGCATTAAGAATGCTACGACATCTACATTTGACATTACTGCATAATTAAGAAGAGATTATTGCAGATCTCGAGAAATCACTCTCCCGTTTCCTCCTCAAAGGTCATTATTTCTAAGTCATTAATCTGAAATGAAATTTAAGGTACTTCAGTAGCATATAGGAAAACAGCATAAAAGTTTAAAGCAGATTTATTCTTTCCATGCTGCATTAATTTAATTTATGGCATGGACCCCTCAAAGAGCAGGATCACGCCTACCTGATACGCCTCATATTCAGGAATTATACTCACTATTTCATTGACAAAGAAGGATGTGAATCAATTGCATTTTTTTGTTTTGTTTTGGAAATAAAATACATATTGTTATGAGGCTACTAAATTGTTCATTAGAACGTAGGATTTAAAACACAATAAATAGGGGCCCTTGGATAGCTCAGCCAGTTAAGCATCTGACGCTTGATTTCAGCTCAGGTCTCGATCTGAAGGAAGTGAGATCCAGCCCCGTGTCAGGCTCTGCACTCTGCACTGGGCATGGAGCCTGCTTGAGGTTCTGTCTCTCCTGCTCCCTCTGCCCCTGCCCCACTTGCACTCTCTCTCTCTCTCTCTCAAAAACAGAAAATAAAAATAAAAGCTAAAAAACACAGTAGGGACGCCTGGGTGGCTCAGTCGGTAGAGCGTCCGACTTCGGCTCAGGTCATGATCTCACGGTCTGTGGGTTCGAACTCCATATCAGGCTCTGTGCTGACAGCTCAGAGCCTGGAACCTGCTTCGGATTCTGTGTCTCCCTCTCTCTCTCTGCCCCTCCCCAGCTTGTGCTCTATCTCTCTGTGTCTCTTAGAAAATAAATAAACGTTAAAAAAAATTTTAATGTAAAATAAAAAACCCACAATAAATATACTGTACTTCCAGTTAAGTATACAGTTAGCTGGCAGAACTTAATTCTTCCAAACAGAAAAGCTAATTAACTACAACACAGACCCTTGCTTGTCAGAGAGACACCTACTTCCCGTGGCCCTTATAATGAATGGTCAGCCGCTATCTTATTGCAGAAACAGTGAGTTCAATGAACAGTTACTGAGGGTCAACTCTGTGTCCTGTGGGCTCTGATTCCGGTGTGGGGGCCCTTTATCTCCAGGTGGCCACGGTCCTGACCCTCTGGTCTCTCTTGCTCCTCAGGGCCATTTACCTAACAAAGGTAATAGACTCTCAATCCAGGTCTTGATGAACTGATTAGCAGGAGTGTTCCCACAAACTTAACTCTCCTAGCACCGTGTTCAAGTTGTACATTTCTCTCTTGAAGCCTGGAAAATAAAAAGGTTTAAAAAAAAAGAAAGGAAAAATAAAAAAATAAAAGCCATTCATTAGTCCTACCACACTAACACAACCACAGCTAGCACATTGATACTTTGAAGACTTTTTTTCCTATGTCTGAGGTTTTCTCAGTGTGCTTTTAGTAATATTATATAATTTCTGGATCCTCTTTTTTATTTAATCTATCAAAAGTTATGTTCCGCGTTATTACATAGTTTGGGAAAACTCATTGTTGAGTGAGTGGTGTTATGGAGTGAATGTTTGGGTCTTTCCCCACATGCGTATATTGGAGCGCAAGCCCCCAGGGTGATGGTATTTGGAGGTGGGGTCCCTGAGAGATACTTGGGTTAAAGGGCGTCACGAGTGGGGTGCTGGTCTGAAAAGTTTAGTGCTCTTAGGAGAAGAAACACCAGAGAGCTCATTTTTCATGCCAATAAAAAGAGGAGGTCATGTAAAGACACAGTGAGAAGATGCCCATCTAAAAGCCAAGAGAAGAGAGCCCTCACCAGCCTGAATTGGTGGGCACCTTGATCTTGGACTTCCCAGCCTCCAGAGCCATGAGAGAGAAATTTCCATTGCCTGAGCCACCTAGTCTGTGCTATTTCCTTACAGCAGCCTGAGCTGCCTAGGACAAGTGACTCCATCATATATTGTTTGATTATTTCTAATCGTTCACAGGCAACCTCTGTCACTGTGGTGTACATCTTTGTGCATAAAATATTTTTCTGTAGTTCACATTGCTTCCTTTGTGCAAATTCTCAGAAGTGGAATTATCTGATCAAAGACGAGAATACTTGCTAAGTGTTTATAAATCGGTTGTACCAAATTACATAGCCAAAAGGAATATGGAGAAAGCATGTCTTCGGCCTAACAGCACTAAAAAGAAATGCGTGACAGAAACCCTCAAAATATTAGTTAGAATATCAGAACCGTGTTTGGAACCAGCCTTAAGAAAATAGGGAAGAAATTTAAGTTTCTTTTCTTCCGTCGTTCCTTTTTCCTATGCCTGCCATTCAGCAGGGTTGTTTTCTCCTTCATTCTGGAAGGAAAAAGAATCGTGGATCCTATGCCTTCAGATTTTTAATTCACTCTTTCACGGAGGAATATGGTGTCTGATAAATAGAGGCTCATGACAGAAATGCTGGACAAAAACTCTGGGCTTGTCCCTCACCGACTCCTCTACCTTTCTGTCAAGGGACCAGTGTTCCTTTCCGCTCTCTCCCGCCTGAGACGTTGATGTCATACAGTGTTAGAATTTTAGATTTGCAAAGGATCTCGCAGGCTGTCATCCCAACATCCCATCTACAATGTGTTATTCCCTCTATCACATCCTCGCCAAGTGTTCATTTAAGCTCCATATGAGCCTCTTCAGTGACCGGAAACTCGTCATCTCACTGGTCAGTCCCGTTTGCTGATATCCATCCTCTGGAGGGATCACAAATAAATCTAATTCCACTTTGACTCAAAAGCCTTCAGAAATTTGAAAAGAGCTGTCAAATAAACCTTCTCCTGGATAAATCTTATCAGTCCATCCCCTTTCCCTTGGGCGATATGGCTTTGAGTCCTATTAGCATCCTGTCACCCTCAGAATGCTCTCCATTGTGGGCATGTTCCTGTTAAAGCAGATGTCATAAACCCATAGCCTGCAGGCTGGCTTTTGATCCTTGAGTATTTGGGAGGAAAAAAAAAAAAAAAAAGGTAAGATCTGAGGGGCTTTATTTCTTTAGTTTGGCATGTTCCTCCCAATTTTCTTAACTTCTTGAAGTTATTACTCATCTAAGTTACCTGTAGACTTTTGGATGCCTGTCTGTTTGTGACCTCTGTCTTAAAGGGCAGGTCCCTCAAATGAACACAGCACTGTAGATCTGATTTGAACCGCTTGGAGGAAAAGAGAGCTGTGATCTCCCTCATTTTAATGACATTCCCCAAATGTGTATCAGCCATTAAGACACTTGGTTTTTGTTTACTCTTCATTTTAAGTTCCTAAGACATTTTTCCACTGTTCGGTGTCCTGTTAAGTCCTTTCTCTGCCTTTACTTGTGCAGTCGGTTTTCTCAACTGAAGCATAGGAGTTTGGACTCATGACCAGTGAGCATGTCTTCCTAGAGCTGGTCCACCAAGGCAGAATACTGACAACTTTTGTGTCCTGCATCTGTCAGTCCCTTGCAGGACTGTGTTGTCTGGGGAAAGCTTGTGGTCTCTATCGTGTCCTGGCGCACAGGTGAGCAGGACCCGACTGAGGAGAGACCCACGAGCACGGTGCTGTATACCTTCCTCTTCCCCGTGGGTTCAACATGCTCCTTGCTCTTCCTCTGAGTCTGTCCTCCTTCCCCAAAGCTTGTCACCAGGGTGTGGGAGGTCTGATTTCAGAATGGCCACCAGGCTGTCCTCTTCGTTCTCATGGTTAAGAGCTGTCCCTTGTCAAATTAGGCTTAGGGTTTTGCCAGCAATTACCTGCCTTGTTTGGCTAGCTGGCTCTTAACTCTGAATTTCAGTGCACCTTGTGTGGCATTGCCTGATGATTTTCCTAAAATGTCACGTTCATCATGTCTATTCTGCTCTTGATATTTTAATAGATTGTAGTTAGAAATGCACACTCTTCGGGGTGCCTGGGTGCCTCAGTAGTTGGGCATCCAACTGGGTCATGATCTCGCAGTTGGTGGGTTCAAGCCCCACTTTGGGCTCTGTGCTGGCAGCTCAGAGCCTGGAGTCTGCTTTGAATTCCCAGTCTCCCTCTCTCTCTCTCTACCCCTCCCCTGCTCACACTCTGTCTCTCTCTCTTTCTCAAAAATAAATAAACATTAAAAAAAGTTTTAAGAAATGCACATTCTTCCCTGTGGGTGTCATGGCCTCAGTGACCCCATTCCATTCTGACCCACCCAGAGTCCTGGGCAGCCTAGACTCTTCATGTTTATTTATTTTGGAGAAAGAGAGAAAGAGCACAAGTGGAGGAGGGGCAGAGAGAGAGAGGGAAACACAGAATCCGAACCAGGCTCCAGGCTGCGAGCTGTCTGCACAGAGCCCTACTCGGGGCTCAAACTCACAAACTGTACGATCATGACCTGAGCCTAAGTTGGATGCTTAAGCCGCCCAGGCACCCTATACTAATCAACGTTAAGTCATCTCCTAATGATTCTACTATCACTTCTTTAATGGTTCCAGTTGGGTTCTATTCCTCCTTCTGGGCTGAAGGGTAAGCGCGTCGAAAAGGAGCCATGTCCTTTAATGCTTTGTCTAAACACTTTTCCTGAAATAGTATTAAACACATGATGGATGCCTGGTGAATGTTGCTCTCAAGCTGATACACTTACACTTAAAGGAATGTGGTGCTTAAACTTATCACTGATCCATTGTGCAACTAACTTGATTGATTATGGAATTTCAGACTGAGGACAGTGTTTGGGGGCAATTTCTATCTGACCCTTCTAACAGTATTTCTGAAGAGCCTTCTGTGTGCCCCGGAGACATGGCTATCTCAGATTCAATCCTGGCATTCATGTGAATGTCAGTAGTTCTTGTTTTAAATACTTTGTTCACAGATTTTTCCCTTTACTGAACATGGGGTGCTACTCTGAGCTAACGTTCACAGATGTCATTCACGGTACATCACATGTATTTTTCACTTCACATCTAGAAAAGTGAGCATTGTCTTTATTTTTTTTTTTAATTTTTCTTTAACGTTTTTATTTATTTTTGAGACAGGGAGAGACAGAGCATGAACAGGGGAGGGTCAGAGAGAGGGAGACACAGAATCTGAAACAGGCTCCAGGCTCTGAGCTGTCAGCACAGAGCCCGACGCGGGGCTCGAATTCACAGACCGCGAGATCATGACCTGAGCCGAAGTCGGCCGCTTAACCGACTGAGCCACCCAGGCGCCCCAACATTGTCTTTATTTTTATTCTTTTTTTCTTTCATTTTAATTTCAGAAAGGAACGCAAAAGAAAAACTTTAGTATTATAAAGCGTTGTAGAAATTTCTTGTCTTATCTATTAATTCAGTCTCAACTTTGCAAGAATAAAATTCATCTCTTTTGCTATGTGGTAACTTAAATGTGAATTCGATCCATTGAGTTCCTATGGAGACCTGAATCTCTATTCCAAAACAGTGGCGTGCAACAGGTAACTTTCTTTGTCCCGATTTTCAGTGTTTCTATGTCAGCCTCACATATAGTCTTCAATAGATATCTTCTGTGGATTGATAGCATTGAAAACTGCTTCCAAAATTTCACAGACTGTTATCTCATCCTCCTATATCCTGTGTTGTAATTAATTCAGTTTTACCACCACTGCAGAAATATATTGATTAGGCCCCTTCAGGCATGGCGTTGGGCTCAATGCTCTGTAAAAAAGAGCAATGTGGATGAGCCATATTTTTGCTCTCCTGGGAAACTCTATTTTGCTTGATTCTCTTACGAGTTTACATCAGTTTCTGGTTTCTTGGGAGACAGAGGAAGTTTCTACATTGTCTAGAGATTGCATATACCCACATACAGAAATCCCTTTAGCTAGATGAGTTAACTTTCCCTGCTACTGTGCCTTTGGACTAAAAGCAAAATGGAGTCGGGTTTCGGTTGCATTTGGGAGGCATCCATGTTCAGGAAAACAAAACGACAGATACTTATTAATATGATCTTTGTTGTTTGGGGTAGAAGTGTGAGAAATGACTACAGTACAAATCAAGAAATTCATAAAGGCACCCAACTAATGACTGTTACTTGGCAATCTGTCCTTTTCTTTTTACCCCCAAATATATGTCCTCTTATTCAGGTTAAAGCAAGCAAAATCTTACGGCTTTTGTGAGATGATGACATAATAAGCATTACATTGAACCTGTTTGATATACTTGTCTTCAAAGCTGTAGGCCATAAATGGTTTAATCAAATTAAGTGAAAATTGATAGATCTAGGAATCCCTTTAATGAGTGATGATGTCATCTTGTAAGCATGAGTTGGTGAATCTACCTAATATTTGTATTTGTTCCCTCCTATTCAGAATGTATTTGTTTATTAACTAATGTGAGAGCAACTCATTTTTGCATCAATTTTGACATTTCACCTGGAAAGAAGTGGAATAACTTTGGGGGAGCACTTCTTTGGCTAATAAGCATTTAGCCTCTAGGCTTTTCATGAAGGTCACAGAGGCTTTATCCAGCTTTGTTCATTTAAAAAAAATTAATGTTTATTTATTTTTGAGAGAGAGAGAGAGAGAGACAGAGCGTGAGTGGGGGAAGGGCAGAGAGAGAGGGAGACACAGAATCCGAAGCAGGCTCTAGGCTGCGAGCTGTCTGCACAGAGCCTGACGCAGGGCTCGAACCCATGACCTGAGCTGAAGTTGGACGCTTACCCAACTGAGCCACCTAGTCACCCTCCGTTTTGTTCATTTTAAAGAAGAAATTCTGGGGGCGCCTGGGTGGCGCAGTCGGTGAAGCGTCCGACTTCAGCCAGGTCACGATCTCGCGATCCGTGAGTTCGAGCCCCGCGTCGGGCTCTGGGCCAACGGCTCGGAGCCCAGAGCCTGTTTCCGATTCTGTGTCTCCCTCTCTCTCTGCCCCTCCCCTGTTCATGCTCTGTCTCTCTCTGTCCCAAAAATAAATAAATTAAAAAAAAAAAAAAAGAAGCAATTCTGGTGTAAAATTTTTAGAAATGCCCTTCCCCAACTATTCTATAATTATGCTTTCTGCATAAATAACTTTGAAAATAAATAATTCCTCAAGAAGGGCAGAGGAAGATGTATGTGCAAACCAGAAGCATTTGCAACTGTTGAGGCGGGTCCGCACCTGGCCCCGTTGACAGGTGTGGGATGTAACAAGAGATGAAATGCTGGCCGTGGAAATTATGAAGAAGCTGCAGTTCTTTCTTCCACTGAACTGATGAATCGGTTGAAGAAGACCTTCTGGCAGAACTTTGACTTGGATTTTTGTATTGATTACAAAAAAGGAAAACCTGGGACACCAGACCCAGGGAGAAGATATACCATGAAAGGACACTGAGAAGAGAATAAACAGTCACAAGTGTATTTTAGCTTCTTATCACAGAAGCAGAAACGCAATTCACCACAACCTTTTCCCAAGTAGCTGGGCTTCTCTTGTGCAATTCAGGTAACAAAATAAACACGAAGTACCTTCTCTGTGCAGAGTGCTGTGAGCAGAATCATGAACGGTACCAGAAGGAGGAAGAAGTAGTCCTTGCCACAAAGAACTTGGTTTATTTATTAGAGGAAGATATGTATACAAGTAACAACAAAGCAAGGTAGAATTTATTAATATTTATACTAAGATGCAAATAAAGCGCTACCGGGAGCTTGGAGGAGATGCATTTATGCCAGCTAGCGATTTTGCAGAATTTACGGTAGAAGTCATCTTTGGGCTAATCATAAATGATAATGAGTAATTGTCTAGGCTTATATGAAATAAATGAATGTTGGAAAAGGAGAAGTATGGAACATGGCTGGGGAAAAGCAAATCGCCCTTTGTGAAGGCAGCCTGAGTTGCTACTTTGCTAGGACCGCTTTAACGAAGCACCACAGCCCGAGGGGCTCAAACAATAGAAATTTATGGTCTTGGAGCTCTGGAGGCTGAGCTTGACATGGCCTTCTTTCATGCGTTTGTGTCCAAATTCCCACTTTCTATAGGGACACCAGTCACGTTGGATTAGGACCCACCCCGATGACCCTGTTTTTACTCAGTTGCCTCTGTGAAGATCCTACCTCCAAATAAGATCACATTCAGAGGTCCTGAGGTCAGGACTTAAACACATCTTTTGGGAAGGACATAAATCAACCCACAAGAGTACCTAAAGGAGGGAAAATGACAGACTGAGAGATTCACTGTATATATCCAGTGGCCCTGATTTTCAAAATAAGAAATATAAACATTATTCTAAGCATTGGAGTTCTGTGGGCAATCTGTACAAGGTGTTTAAGTGACCTTGGGATACTAAGTAAGCTTTCATACACAATTAGGATGCAAAGTTGTGAAATGAATGGTGGCAGTAGATGACATTGGAGATAAAAGAGAAATTATAATTAAGTATTTGACATATGAGAGGAGGGGGTTGAATGTCAAGGACGGTGGCTAATTTATTGAGATGGAAGGAATATTAAACTGAGGAAAAGAATACCTTCATTCAACTTCCAAGAACTGTTAAAGGCACTGAACACAGCTAGGACATCCCATGATCCAATGTGCAGACCATCTGCCCACTCCAAATTTTATGTAAAATACCTGAAGCCCTGTTACGAGGTACCACCTCCTGTGTCCTGGGTTAGATCGTCTGTCTCCTTGCGGATTTCAAAGAGGTAGAATTTGTTAGTCATGAAGCATGATTTGGAGAGGTTTCCACTACTTCCTGGTACTTAAATCTAGAAAAAAATTTCACTCCCATTCTGCTTCACACATCCCCTCCATACGTGTGCCTGCACACACACAGAGGCGTGTACAGGTAAGCACACATGTATAAGGGTGATGTTGGGAAGTACTAAGGAGGTACTACAAACACTCGATTTATTATCATGGGTAATTTCCAGGGAAATGTGAAAAAGAGAATGCTATTTTTCAACTTGTATGAGAAAAGTGAGGGCAGGGTATGGTAGAAGAAAGAGCAAAGTCTTGGAGTCTTGGGGCACGTTGGTGGCTCAGTCGGTTAAGTGTCTGACGCTCGGTTTTGGCTCAGGTCATGATCTTACAGTTCGTGAGTTTGAGCCCTGCATCGGGCTCTGCACTGACATTGCGGAGCCTGCTTGGGATTCTGTCTCTCCCTCTCTCTTTCCCCCTCCAGTGCTCGCACTCATTCTCTCTCTCTCTCTCTCTCTCTCTCTCTCTCTCTCTCTCTGTGTGTGTGTGTGTGTGTGTGTGTGTGTGTGTGTGTGTGTGTCTTTCTCTCTCAAAACAAATTTAAAAACAAAAGGCTTGGAGTCTGGCAGGCAGCCTTGTATATGAGCTCCATCAACATTTTCTAGGTGGCTGTGGACATATGAGCCTATCTTACAAACTTTGGTTAATGTGCCATGTAAGAAGAGGACAAATATGTCATATAGTCATTTGGACAATTAGATTAAATGAGCTGTATGAAGGATACAATAAGTGTTATATCTCTCTTTCATTATCATGAATTATAATTTTCATAACCAAAAGATTCCAGACATTTCTGCCTATAGATTTAAACACATGCATATGCACAGACTGATTTGCTGTCGTATTCATAAGGTGAAAATAAACTAGCTGGACAATAAAAAAATAAATCTGAATCTCCGGTGGAAAAACCCATAGCTATTGTAGGACTGGGATGATTCTCAGCAAAACTGGCAACTATTGCTCGTGTCAAGTTTCCTTCTGTTTGTTTCGTTTTGCAAACCTAGATGTTCTGAATAGTGAGATACTTGTTTCAGAAGGAAATAAAATCTACATTTTCAAATGAATATACCAACGTTTGTTGGAGGAAAACTTAAGGAACGATTTTAAACTTTTCATGCAGATGTGTGATCTTGGTCCCACAAAGACATTAATCACACAGAGGCACTGGTTTTGAAAAAAGATGTAAATAAAACATCCTCCTTTTTTCATTGCTTTTGTATTTTTTGGACTCAATAATTCCAACCGACATTTTCTGGGCAACAGAGTTTGTCAGCAATTACTCTGTTGAGAATGCAGAAGAGAAAACAGTAATTAAATACCTTCACTTATCCTACTTTATCCCTGACTCTGTAGCTAAACTTAAGCATGGACTGAAAATAAACATACCTTGGGATAACTTAATATAGAAAAGTACTGGGCATCTTTGGTCTTGGAGTAATTTTTTATACACTTATAGACATTAAATGCCTTTTTGTACACTAGTTTAGCTATTTCCCTCGACCTGTCTTTAACCTGCTAAATAAATACTATGGAATATTTCATTACATGAAATACCTACTCATCTCCTTAAAAAGGACTGTGTCCGTATCTGAATGTAGTAATTCTGCAGCATGGGAGAAGATACGACCTTCAGGGTGTTTGAGTCTATGTAATAGAGATGGGTTGGAAATGGGTGAAGCAGGTGATGGGGATTAAGGAGTGCACTTGTCGGGATGAGCACTGGGTGATGAGTGTGGAGTCACTGTATTATACACCTGAAACTAACATTACCCTGTATTTTAACTAATTGGAATTTAAATAAAAACTAAAAAAAGAAACATAACCGGAAGATGAAATAAAACAAAATCCAACACTAGCAATGTAACACTATATAATTTTTTAGAAAATAGAAACAAATACTCATCGTTTCCCTCAGCTCTTCGCATGTTTCTCCTTGTCCCTATTTACAACAGAGTATGTATAAAAGTTTACATACATGCTGCAAACCTTAATTAAACTTCTCATAATAGTGGAGTTTTCTGGTGCTTCATTGGATTCATGATTCTCGTTTTGTCGGATCTGTAATATTTCAGAAAATAGTTTTCCACTTAGTTGAGTAAGTTTCTATTGTTGGGCATTTATAACAGTCTTAGTGTTTCAAGATTTTCAACATAATGAGTGACCATGCAGGGAGTTCCCTTTTAAATAGCTAAGAATTCATTGTCTCTGAATTGCCTTAGAATGCCGTTCCTGAGGTTGGAATTTTTAGGTTGTCGCTTCTCAGAGCCACGAAAGAAAATATATTTCAAATTACACGAATGTCATGGTAGAGTCCCTATGAATGTGTGGATGTTTGAAGGACCAAGACCCCTACAATGTAAGCATTAAACGTTCCATGAAGAAATAACGAAATTAATTTTCTGAAAAATGGGAATGTCCAAATGGATATTACTTCGTAGGCCTAAGCCAAAAGAGGCTGAGAAAGCTTTTCTTCCGTCCTGGAAATGGTGTTCGTGAATGAGTAAGATACATTTTTAAGTTTCTTTTGTGGAATATGTAAGGATAGCTATTCCTCAGAGGCAGAGGGCTAGAATGGTTAATGAATGAAGGAATTTTTATGAGTGTCCATCTTGTTCCTCAATTGGGGTGTAAAAATGGTTTCCAAACCTGAAGGCTAAAGGTAGACTTAAGTTATTTATCTGTGTCTCTCATGGGGCTATTAAACTGTTTCATTCATAGTAGTTTGTTCTTCGGGTCCCATGACAAGTTCAACAACGTTAACCAGCTTTCGAGGTCCACGTTGGCAAAAAGACATTGCCATTAAAAACAAAAGAGCTTACCAAAACATAAGTCTTTTCCATCTAGTCCTGCCTGGTTATTTACATATCCTGAGAAATATAATGCTTTCTTTTGCTTCCTATTTTCTGCATCTAAGCTTGGTATTTATCAAAGATTTTATCAAACACATTCACATTGATCTTGCAGCTTCTCAAACAAGCCAAGTTTGTTCCCACCCCAGGCCTTTGTTCTCTGTGTTCCAGCTTCTAAACTTTTTTAACATTTATTTATTTTTGAGAGAGAGAGAGAGAAAGAATAAGCAAGGAAGGGGCAGAGAGAGAGGGAGACACAGAATCTGAAGCAGGCTCCAGGCTCCAGGCTCCAGGCTCCGAGCTGTCAGTGCAGAGATGGACATGGGGCTCAAACCCAACAACCATGAGATCATGACCTGAGGTGAAATCAGACGCTTAACTGACTGAGCCACTTGGGCACCCCTGTGTTCCACCTTCTGGAATGCTTTCATAGACTGCCCTCTGGTGAGCAGTGGTCTGCTCAATGTGACTCCACCTCAGGCAGCTTTCACTGGCCACTGGATCCAAAATGGCCATGCCCTTGCCATCCCATCCTCTTCTTTTCCACTGCCCTTTTTACCCACACACCCTGCTTTATTTCTTCAGTAAAGCAGCTAATGTATCATATAAATTCAGGTACAATTTTTTTCTCCCCAACTAGAATAAAATTCCTTTTAATGACTGACTTTATCTCTTTTACCTATATGTCCAAAACTAAAACAGCCCTTCCAGTGTTGTAGAGACTGTATTTGTTGAAATGAATGAATGAATGAATGAATGAATGAAATCCTTCTTATAGACATGGAATTGCTTAAAGGAGTATACAAGTCCTTTTATCCTGTTCACTAGTTGCTTTTGGAAATAATGTTGTCAGAGACAGGCTTTTAAGAGTCCTCTATGAGGCTATTTCTGCAATTCATTATTTGTTGTAAA
Organism: Neofelis nebulosa; assembly: GCF_028018385.1. Lineage (NCBI taxonomy): Eukaryota > Metazoa > Chordata > Mammalia > Carnivora > Felidae > Neofelis > Neofelis nebulosa. Next base: position 10,240,408 of record NC_080794.1, read on the forward strand.
ATTGTATTCAGTAGCTAAATTCCAAATAAGCTTAAAGAGATAACCATTGGTACACCTAAATTCTTCACTACTAACAAATACTCCTTGATGGCTAAGTGACCTTGCTTTATCTTTAAAGCCTAAGTGTTTTTAAAAAGTTGCTATAATATATCGAAACAGTATCCACATGGGAATAAGTTAAAAATGACTTTAATGGGCATTTGGCATGAAATGTCACTGTATCATGAGATACTAATAAAAGAAACTGCAGTCCTCTTATACCCTGATCAGGTAAGAAAGGCACTGATCGAAAAGCTCATACTGGCAATTTCTTTTTGCCAACATTGACCTTGAAGGCTGGTTAATGTTGTTGAGATTGTCATGGGACCCCAGGAATACACCATTGTGAATTAGACAATGTAATAGCCCGACTAAAGACCAAGAGACAAATAAATAATCTTTCCATCTGTTGATATCTACACATCATCTTTACAACTATATTCTTTTTTTTTTAATTTTTTAAATTTATTTTGAGAGAGAGATAGCACACAGGCAGAGAGAGAGGGAGACAGAAAACCAAGCAGGCTCCACGCTATCAGCACGGAGTCCTATGTGGGGTTCAGGCTCAAGAACCATGAGATCATGACCTGAGCCAAAATCAAGAGTTGGATACTTAACCGACTGAGCCACCCAGGCACCCCCTATACAACTATATATTCATATCAAGATCAATCATTGAAAAATTCCCTGATCTAAGTTAGGCAGACATTTCATAAAGTTATAATAATTTCATTTCAATAGGTAAGGCCGTTAATGCAAGAAAATACATTGTGACAGTCCAAAGAATGACATAGCATTCTACGTGATTAAGATTGTTAAAACTGCAGAGATAGATGTGTTCTGGGTCTGTGTATGTGACATGAGGGGAGGGAGACGTGAAGAGGGGGCTGGGGTTCACTTCAGAACAAGCTTCAATTAAGCATGCAAATTAAAATAATTTGCTGAATATTATTTAACCAGATATAGTACAGAGAATTTGATGACTATAATTGAATACCAAGTTTGGGTGAAGTCATTTAATAGATTTTCCCTATGTCTCATTCTGGAGAAATCACTTCTTCCTAAGCATGGGGACAATAGATAGAGCCTTTAAGTGCTGCCTCTGAGCACTGCTCAACCATGTGCCCAGCACCTTTCACTGTCCCCCAAATGACCTGTGGGTGTCCCTGGCCCACCTCATTTGTGCTATATCCTTTGCTTGGAAAGCTCTTCCTCTTCTTTTCCAGTTTTGTTTGGCTTCATTTGAGGGAAGTGAAGGGATACGGTCCTGAGTTTTCTAAATTACTTGACCACTCATGCTCATCCTGCAATACCTACCAAAAATGTCACCTCCCTGATGACACCTCCCTGAGTCCTAAGATAGGATAAAGGAGCCCTTCTCTGGGGCCACATGGTGTTATGTGGACACAGCCACTGTGGCACAGGTGACAGTATTGAGGTTTTGTTCATTGCTTGCCCACCTGCCTTTCCCTCCACACCATGAGGCATTGGGGTCCTGTATGGATTGTCTCTATTACCCTGATGGTTAAGTTGGGTTTTTCCTGCTCCTCTGAGATTTGGTAAGCAGTATTCACTGCATCCAACTTTGCATCCTCTTATGGTCCAGAGTTCTCCCTACAAGTCCTGGAATTTAGTGAAGAGTCTATTTCTTTGTTTTTGAGAGAGAGAGAGAGAGAGAGAGAACACGAGCGGGGAAAGGACAGAGAGCAAGGGAGACAGAGAACCCCAAGCAGGCTCCATGCTGTCAGCACAGAGCCCGACTGGGGGCTCAGTCTCACGAACCATGAGATCATGACCTGAGCTGAAATCAAGAGTTAGGCGCTTCACTGACTGAACCACCCAGGTGCCCCAAGAGTTTATTTCTTTGTATCACTGATGTGTTCGTTCCTACCTCCATGTGTCTAGCAATGATCCAGTGCCCAGACCCACCACTCAGTCCCTTTGCAGTTTTCCAGGAAAGTAGTATCAACTTTCTCTGGAATTTGATGAACTAGTTAATGATTTGTCAAAGATTTGAGGGTCTCCAGGAGAAAATCCTCAAACAAAACACAGCAAACTTCCTTCCACCCAATCCTGAGTTACCTGCCAGTCTCCCTCTGCCTCTATCTTCTTGTCCTTCTTTCCCCCCTGCAGCCAGGTGCCTCCCCAGACCTCACTCAGGGAAGCCCTCTTAGGCAGACTCCTTATTATCTCAGCTTTTATCCCCAGCAAGCTTGTTCAGAAATGTCCCTTCCCCCACCCCCAAAAAAGTTCTTCTTTTAAGAGAAACTCTCAGACATTCCATAAAGAGAAGCATTCCTTTTATCTCACTTATATGTCTTATTCATCTCTGTCATGAGCATAGGATCAAGATTTTTGCAGATGTTAAAAAAAAAACAACTTTCATTGATTGTTATTGTCTCAGTTAACTCGGTCCCTGATCAATTTCAGGTAATTTTGAAAGCCTTCTATTTTAGTTATCCTTGCTTGTGATTTGAATGACTTCATTGATTGGTGAGCTATTTTAATTTACTTTTGTCCTTTACAGAATTCTTCTCAGATCAGAAGAGAAAAAAGATGGTGTGAAAACCATCTCTTACTTAAGAAATATTTTCCTAAAATAAGTGAAATATATTATTCTGAAAAACAGAAAATAACAAAATTCACCTTGGAGTTTATTACTGGGATCTTATACTAACAGAACTCTGTCATTGGAATGAATGAAAACCCAGAGGTCTTTGTACCTGGGGGGTGGGGGTGGGGCAGGGGGGATTTGACTACCAAAAACTCTCAACATTGTAATGAGTTCCTCTTGCCAGCATTTAGGTGAATGTAGCATGGTGACACGTTGCCTTTAACACCCTAATTGCAATCTCAAAAACGATTTCCCTTGAGAACTTGAGAACAGAGATAGATGTATTCTGTAAAGACTGAAGAGGAACCCCAAAGCACCAATAAATTAGAATTCATCTGGGGGCACCTCGGTGGCTCAGTCGGTTAAGCATCCAACTTTTTGGCTCAGGTCATGATCTAGAGGTTCATGAGTTCAAGCCCCACATCAGGCTCTGTGCTGACAGCTCAGAGCCTGGAGCCTGCTTCAGATTCTGTGTCTCCCTCTCTCTCTGCCCCTCCCCTGCCCATTCTCTCTCTCTCTCTCTCCCTCTCTCTCTCAAAAATAAACAGACATTTTTAAAAAAGAATTCATCTGTTAACTGCAAGGTTGAAATATTTCATGGACAAATCCTGGCGAAATACCTACGTTTCGTGTGGTACAGGTGGTGTCTTGTCAACAAGACTAGAGTGACCATAGCTGGGCTGTTTCATTGTCCTGTATGAGATTTGACCGCACAGTAAAGGACATATTTTTGCCCTTTTAATTTACCCAGGATTTAAGCACAGGTATCATACAAGGACAAGCCAATCAGAGATTGTGCGTTTGACATTTTAAAGCCCCTTTAAATCCTCATCGCAGGGCCAGTTCTCAGCGCCTAAAAAGGAAGTCTGCACAGACACCACAAATACTGCCCGCTGTGCGTGGGCACTGTCTGCCTCTGCAAAGATTGTGTGAATGTTCTTTACGGGCATTTCTGTGCGGTAGCAGACAAGGTCATAAAATACTTTGAGGTATGCCATGTCCATTTTTGGAGGCAGCTTAGCAAAATGAACCGATCTCTGAACTGGAAGTCAGAGATCTGATGGCACCATTCCAGCTGTGCAATTTATTATCTGCGTTTCGGAGTTCTGGGCGCCAGTTTCTTCATCTGTAAATATGAGCAACACTACTTGCTTTGTTTTTAATGTTTATTTTGAGAGAGACAGCATGCGAGCAGCTGAGGGACAGAGAGAGAAGATCCCAAGCAGGCTCTGCACTGTCAGCGCAGAGCCCGACCCAGGGCTCGATCTCATGAGCTGTGAGATCATGACCTGAGCCAGAACCAGGAGTGGGTTGCTTAACCCACTGAGCCACCCAGGCACCCCGATACTACTTGCTTTGTAATGAAACAATAGCTTCTCTAAGGATGGTCTCTATCTTGTTCTTCCTTCACACGGGCCCCGTGCTCAGTAAATGTTTTGAGAGGAGTCTGGGTTTATTGCAGGGGGTTACCCAATAATGTGCCAAACGGCATAAGCTCCAGATAAAACACAAATGATTAATGCAATTGTGTGATGGCTGCTGCGGATACACTACTGACTGCACAGTTTGCACAGAACCAGCACCACATTGCAAGAAGCTCTCTTCTGTGTTGGGTTTGGTCCTTCTGTGACCCCAATGACGGTTCACCATGGACAGAGAATTTTGCATTTACCCATTTTGTTCTGCTCTGTCAACTGTCAACATGGTGACCATGAATCCCAGTTGTCTGGAGAGCTCCACGGTTTACCTCTGTTGTCCTGGCATAATTATTAATATCACCTCCTGTCACTGACCAACATGCCAGGTGTGAATAATAAACTGTATTGTTACCCTATGTGAGCATATATGATGATATTCCATCGTATTTTATATGGAGGAGAGACTGAGCATAAAACTAGAAAAGTGTATATAGCGCTTTATGGTTTTAAACCTTGATCTTGGGGGGAGACATGGTGTGAAGACGACACATTCTTCTGCTGTCATTTCAGTAACTCATCTTGTCTGTGCCTCACCAGCGATGTTTACTAAATCAGGTTATATCTCTGTCGAGGCCTTAATTTCCTGGCTTAGCACTGCTTTCTGCTTGTCTGCAGGAAATCTAGCATTCTACCAGTTTCCCCACCTGAAGAAATTTTGGAAATTCCCAGGACCTGCACTCAAGCATTCAGTACATATTCACAAGACTAACACTGTGAGCGTGACATAAACTGCGGAGGTGTATTTATGAGCAAGAAGGGACAGTCTCGCCTTCAGAGAGGTCACCATCTAAAGAGAGAAACAAATACTATTGTATTGAATAAATGTGGAGGGGGCAGACTGAGGAAAGAACATAAATGAAGGGTCCCTGAAAAGGACCCTGAGAAAAAAATGACAAGAGATGTAAGGAGAAATTCAAGAAATGGTGATATCCTAGAAGCCGAGGCAAGTGATTATAAGGAGGGAGTTGCCAATAGGGTCAGATTAGCTTAGTAACAACTGCAAAGCAGCCATTACATTTATCAACTGGGAGGTTACTTATTACTTTCAATTTCAGTGAAGAAATGGTAAGAATTAAAGGCATATTTGAATTGGTGAGGAAGAAATTACAGGCTGAGTACACACTACAGTTTTTTCTTATTTATTTTGGGAGAGAGAGAGAAAGCAAGAGCACACAAGTCGGGGAGGGGCAGAGAGAGGGAAAGAGAGGCTGCAGCACAGAACCCGATGGGGGGCTTGATCCCACGAACCGTGAGATCATGACCTGAGCCAAAATCAAGAGTCATACACTTAAGCGACTGAGCCACTCAGGCGCCCCCACACTACATTTTTAAGTCGAATATAAAAGGAAAAAGAGAGGACATAGGCTAGACACAATGATTTTTTTTTTTTTTTTGGTCAGTATTTTTGTTTGTTTTGAGCAGAGTTTATGTGCAGCGGCGTCCTGATAAACCAGCTCTCTCCGGGGTGGGGTTGATAACCCAACCCCTGATTTATAGCTTTGGCTCACTGCCATGGTTTCAGTTCTCCACCATGGCTGACGTCAGGCTGTCGATGTGATCTTAGTGGTGCAGATACAAGCAGAGAGACAGAATCAGCCACAGCTCCAGCGCAGTGGGAGTGGCTGGAGCTTTGTGTGCGGAATGAAATACGCAATAGAGCAGGTAGAGAGGAAAGGGGTAGCATCAAGAATAAAAGTGGAAAGATCAGTGCTGGGCAAGAGAAAAGACATGGCTTCTAAGGAGTTGGGGGACACAGCACGGGGTTGGAACAAACTCAGAGAGAGGAGAGGGAGCTGAAAGAGGTCTCGCTTCTTGGGCTATTTTATCTATAAAATAAAGTGAGGAAACGAGGGCTTTGCTGAGAGCAGGGAAGTTGTGGTCGGTATATCATACTGGTTTGGAAGGAATAGTCCAAGTTGGAAGGAAACGTCCATGTGGTAGGTTAGTTGGGGTTCTACCGATATCATGGACAGGGCTGTCTCTAGCAGGGGCATGTGGGTTTTTCCAGAACATGGCAGCACAGGTACTGGAACACAGAAACCAAACAATTGCATTGTCCTTGGATTGAAATTTTGCTGGAGAATGTGGAGGGAGGGCAAGAATTCAGGGAAACAGTGGCTATTGACAAGAGAATGTTTGAAGTGATAGGCTAGGGTGTCTAGGATGAAGAGCAAGAACAAAAATGAGAGCCAAGGGGAGTTTTTAGACTGAAAAGAAATGCTACTTCTAAGAGATTGAAAGTCTTAACGAGGTTGTAGAACAGATCTAATAGAAATACGAAGTTGACAGCTGAAACATTGAGAGGTGCAGGTTGGACAATATCACAGAGTAAACAGGTACAGAGATAACCAAGTCCTGCGTGGTCACGACTGTGATGGGCCAAAGCCCAAGGGAGGGTGGGGGCCATAACAACAAATAAGCAAGGGTGTTAGTCATTCAAAAGGACGCTGAAGTCACCCAGGATCTTGTACTGGATATTAAGACTTTAAACCCTGTGTGAAAGTCTTTGTTAGATGTAGGAGGAGCTCACTGAGACTGTGGCCACTTGCAGGGAGAAATGGGGTATAGCTGAACAGTGTGCTCCTTAGAAGGGAGCGTGAGTTACAAGAGAGTGAAGAAATATTATTTGTTAAGGTGGTAATGAAGAAAGATAGCCAAGGGGTCCTGAGAGAGTAGGAATTTTTTCCTAAATTTTTCCTTTATTTTTTAATTTTATTTAAATCCATGTTAGTTAACATACAGTGTAAAAATGATTTCAGGAATAGAATTTAGTGATTCATCTCTTACATGCAACACCCAGTGCTCATCCCAGCAAGTGCCCTCCTTAATGCCCGTCACCCATTTAGCCCAACCCCCCACCAACCTCCCCTCCAGCAACCCTTAGTTTGTTCTCTGAATTTAAGAGTCTCTTATGAGGCAAAACATAGGGATTTTTTTTAATGAAGAGCCTGAACTTTAGAAAATGTGAGTAGACACAGAGAAGAGCCCAGGTACAGCTAAGGGGGAAAGCAGGAGAAGGCAGCTCTCTCTGAATACAAGAACACATAGGAGGGTTGTGGTTGGTTTGTGTGCATGTTTGTTTGACTTGGTTTAGGCTTGTTAGTTTCCTTTGATTTTCACCATCCACACAAGCATATCTGAAGACTGTTCAAAAGATAGTTAGGGAGTGACACTTTCGGGAACGATAATTGAAATGTCTTCAGTTTCAGAAAGACATAGGTGTTCTTAATCACCTTCATTTTTCTTGCATGAAAAAGTTGCCATGAGTACATCTTCCAATAAAAAAGAGAAAGTTTAAGGGGTAAGATCCGAGATGAATGATGAGGTTCTCAAAAAGTATTTTTGGATTCATTTTTTTAATGTTTATTTATTTACTTTTGAGAGAGAGAGAGAGAGAGCGCGCGCGCGCGCACAGTGGGGGATGGGCAGAGAGAGAGAGGGAGACACAATTTGAAGCAGGCTCCAAGCTCTGAGCTGTCAGCACAGAGCCTGATGCGGAGCTCTAACCCATGGACCCTGAGATCATGACCTGAGCTGAAGTCAGACACTCAACTGACTGAGCCACCCAGGCGCCCCTGGGTAAATTTCTTAACTGCGAATTTTGGGACCCTGAATAAGGTTTATACACATGTTGGACCTGTAGCTTGATAAGGAAATAGCCACTGACTTCAAAAGCAGTCAGTTGTATTGATTTTGTAATGCTGGCACTGGGAAAGCATTGAACAGATTGTTTTTGAAAACCCAGAGCCTTGGGGCACCTGGGTGGCTCAGATGGTTGAGTGTCCGACTTTGGCTCAGGTCATGATCTCGCAGTTCACGAATTTGAGCCCTGTATCAGGCTCTGTGCTGACAGCTCAGAGCCTGGAACCTGCTTCGGATTCTGTATCCCCCCTCTCTGCCTCTCCCCTGCTCTCTCTCTCTCTCTCTCTTTCAAAAATAAATAAACATTAAAAAAAATTTTTTTTAATTAGAAGAAGAAAAGAAAACTCAGAGTCTTGCTGGACATTTCAGTGTCACAGAGGGGAGCCAGGACTATTTCTTGGGCAGACTGAAATATTTTATTAACAGACCCTTCCATCACCACTGGAAAATCCTAAAACAAAACTTAAGAGACATATACACAGGGCGCCTGGGTGGCTCAGTCAGTTAAGCGTGTGATTCTTGGTTTCCGCTCAGGTCATGATTTCACAGTTTCAAGCCCCACATTAGGCTCTGTGCTAGTGGTACAGAGCCTGTTCAGGATTCTCTCTCTCCCTTGCTCTCTGCCCCTCCCTCACTCAGTCTGTCTCTGTCTCTCTCAAAATAAATAAATAAACTTTAAAAAAGAGAGAGACAAATATGCACACACGTTTCTCACTGTTGTTAGTAAACAGTAACTAAACATGGTTGATGGTTATTCTCCATTGGTTAGAGATTAGAATTATGTTTCTTCAGATCTGAGAAATGATCTATGTAGTAAGGACCTTGTGTGGACCTTATTGGGGGTCAAGTGCTTAAATCATTCCCTTTCTCGAGGTGTAGTTTACTCTTTTATGCTACCTGTCATTTGTGGCTTAAACTTTGTCCGGGAAATTCACCTCCACTGAACAAAGAACCGGCTCCCTTGCTTGAGTTTTATCCTTCCTCCTCTAAACTTGACATTCCCTGAGGCCATGTCCTGAAATGACTCATCCTGCTGTAGCTAAATGGTAGTAATCTGTGTTTAACTAAAGCACTTTATCAAGCAATCTCGTTTTATATCATGTCAGCATATATAGTGACATAGATTTCACAGGACAGGGAGGTTGATTTTGTACACGTGTTTCTACTTCATTTGAAACATGATTTTGTGGACTGACAAGTAAATGGTATAGTGTAGGGGAAAGAGTAGCAACCACCATATTATTTTGCCAGAACTCTCATGTGACAGTATCAAAAACTGTCGAGAAAGATAACAGTGGATGTTATGATGTTCCGTTCAAGTAATAACAAAGCTTTAATCAACTGATAGACCCACTCAGGATTGAAATGCACCTTTCAAGGGTGAAACATGACAAGCGGTTCATTGAATGCTGCGCAGAAGGTAAATGAAATATATATTTTCCAATCACAATAGGAATTTTAAGTGAGTGGGATGGAATACACTTGGTTGGGAATTCGAAATAAATGCAGCCTGGAATGTGTCTCTGAGAGCAAGGTTTACACAAGAGCTGTACAAGACTCTCAGCATGAAACATGACACTAGGTGAAATTTTCCTGGCATCTGAGAGCCAGATAGGGTTTTTGGAAAGTCCAGGGCTCAGACATTTGGTCAAGAGCAATTTGTTTCTATTTGGGAAAGGAAACGTAGATGCTTATTTAAAACCCTGGGGCAGGAGTAATATTCCACCTGACAGATGGAGTTGTGCACACTTTCCCAGAAGGTGGGGTTTTTAGTTTGGTGTTCCCCATAAAATATTTTCCTCATATTTCCATTTTTTTCTTTCTCTTGATATCTGCTTCGGTAGTTCTAAGTAATTTCATGTATCGCACATAGTAAAACTGATTAGGAAAAAAAAAAAAGCGGGGGGGGGGGGGATGAGAAAACCCAAGAGAAAACACAAGAGTCCACTTCCAGTAATTCAGAAGTAACCATGAGGAGCAGTTTACCTACTTTCTTGCCAAAGCTATTTTCTCAAAGTCTAGATTCCCATGAGCTGGTAACTTTGCAGGGGAATCGTAAAGGGAGAATAGCCTTTGTGTGCAGGGATGAAGAAGCAACTGGTAACTAACAATACATCCTTTGTAAGGTAAATTCAGGTCACAAAAGACTTAATCTGCAGTGTTGAACGACTTCTATATTTCTTAGGAGCACGGAAATACTGGGTCAGGTGGGACTACAGGCAGGTGCAAGGTGCTGGGCTTCAACAAAAGAAATTGTCTGTGCAACACATAAGAAAGGGGTAAGGACGAGAATCATGGAGAAGATAAAGGGTGCAGGGCCGTGGATTAAATGTTCATGCGTAGACCTCCAGCCTTTTGCAAGTGAGATGATGAAGTCGGTGAGCTCCGGGAATGCAAGATGTTGAATTAATTAATCAGGGTTAGTGGATTGCATGTTCTGAGTTCGTCGTTGATTGGAGGGATGGAATTAGTCCCTTGTACCGCTTGTAACACTTTTCCACTGTAAACAGCAGCTTGTGATTATTTAGCCCTCGTCTGCATTCAGGTAAAAACCAAGATAATGCCCTATAATTCAGCAAATATTTATTTCTCTGGCAGTGACGGACCTGCCTGCATCACAGTTTCACGGGCAGTTCTACAATGTTTACAGTTTCCACTGCTTGGAGCTTTCTGTATATTTATCCCTGGATTAGACTCAAAGTAAGCTGATTTTATCAAACCGCTGGGTAATTCTGACCGTTTCGTCTGGCGATTTTAGTACTGTATTGTTGCAGCTGACCTGTATATGTAGAGAATTACTGGGTCACCAGCTCACAGAAATGCCTTCGGATTATGGACATACTTTGAGCACGCATCCATTGAACACAAGGGGTGGGGGGGAGAGTCTTGCACGATCTGCCTTAATGCCGATTTGAGTTAAATAAAAGTGGGATTTCAGGCATGGCCCGGTTGTATCTTCTCAAATTCAAATAGAAGTTCAGCGACTCAGTGCAGAAACAAGAGGTCTTTGAAGAACTGAACATTCAGATGAAGCAAGCGTGTCCCTTCAAACCACATCCTTCCTGCTGCCTGTGGGAAAGGGGTGGTATTTGTGTTGCACTCTGAGCACATGCAGAATAGATCTGTGTGTATTTCCATAAATAAAAGGACATTGTGTGTGTGTTTGGCACCTGTGATGGCAAGGGCAGTTGATTGCTTCCGAAAGCTTTGTTCCAACTCCAGGATCAGCAGGATTTTTAAACACTGAACTAGGAAGTGGGCACTAAAAATACATACACAGGAGACTTATGATAGCATTAAGTTTTGAAGAGCAGGGCGAGGGCTTGCAAACTTTGTTATAGCTGTGTTATTACTCTAATTATTATGGTTCAGGGGAAGGGATTTGACATGTCGTGTATCCAACCTGCAGACTAATGAGCCATGTTGTAGGAACATTTTGAGTTACTGCTTGTTGTTTCAGTGAGGACGTCCAGAACAGATAGAACGTGAGCGTATGTTTTGCTGGAACCGAAAACTATTCTCTATTTCTTCTCTTTGCTTGTTTTGTTCCTAGCATGTTCATGAAGCCACTAGCAATTAATGATTTGGTTATTTATTTGGAGGCAGAGTAGCACCAATCCCAAAACAAGTGTAAAGTAGAAATGAAAGTTGTATTAAAAATGAAGCTTGCGCAGCGCCTGGGTGGCTCAGTGGGTTGAGCGTCCTTCAGCGGACTTCGGCTCAGGTCATGATCTCACAGTTCGTGGGTTCGAGCCCCGCGTCGGGCTCTGTGCTGACAGCTCAGAGCCTGGAGCCTGCTTCGGATTCTGTGTCTCCTTCTCTCTCTGCCCCTCCTCTGCTCACGCTCTGTCTCTGTCTCTCAAAAATAAATAAATGTAAAAAAAATTTTTTTTTAATGAAGCTTGCATTATTGAAGTAAACTAGTAATGCTCCCATGCCCATCTGCCTCCATCTTCCTCAAGGTGCAAATCAAGAACTTTCCACATTGCAAGTAAACGTGAGCATGTTTTAAATGCTCCTGATATTTCCAAAGGTTTAATCCCAAACTTTAATGGGCTTGTCTGTAGAGATATGGGAAATTTGAGTGGGGTTTTGGGGGGGTTGTGTTTTGTTTTGTTTGATTTTCTATTATGCAATTCTCCAGAACCTTTACTATAAAATGCATGGAACAGGCATGATTTGAAGAGAAAACAGGGCACCTGGGTGGCTCAGTCGGTTGAGTGTCCAACTTTGACTCAGTTCATGATCTCGCAGTTCATGGGTTTGAGCCCTGCATCAGGCTCTGTGCTGACAGCTCAGAGCCTGGAATCTGCTTCAGATTCTGTGTCTCCCTCTCTCTCTCTGTCCCTCCTCCACTCACGCTCTGTCTCTGTCTCTCAAAAATAAATAAACGTTAAAAAAATTTAAAGAGAAAACAAAGCCTTATGTAATTCATGTTGGAAATCATGACTATTAGGTCTCTTTACATATGATCAGAGGGGTCATCTCCTTGAATATAATGAAAATAAAAACAAGTGATAGCCCCTTAGGTTTATTTGAATGCAGTTTTTTCTGTGTGAATCAAATTTCCTTCTTTAAACATCCCTGCCAGAGAGTGATTTTGTTGAGAGGCAGTGTGCACTTTTTAATTTTATTTTTGTTTCACTTACATTTGACCGAAATAGATCTGTGAGAAGAACAGTTATTTATTTAAACGAGGGTCTCCAAAAATTATGTGGAAATTATGTATTGTGAAATTGAAAATAATTATAATTGTATTCAGATTATCCAATTAAAGGAGTACTCGCGTGAAGGATGAGAAATGTGTCAAAAGCCCAAACTCTGTGCAGTGAAATGATGCCTGTTTCTCAGAAAACTGAGTGTGTTTTAGATCTTAAAACAGACAGAGTAAAGGAGTTCCTGTCTAACGCTGTGAGTGAAATTCTCTTTTTTTTTTTTTTTTTTTTTTTTTCCAACGTTTTTTATTTATTTTTGGGACAGAGAGAGACAGAGCATGAACGGGGGAGGGGCAGAGAGAGAGGGAGACACAGAATCGGAAACAGGCTCCAGGCTCCGAGCCATCAGCCCAGAGCCTGACGCGGGGCTCGAACTCACGGACCGCGAGATCGTGACCTGGCTGAAGTCGGACGCTTAACCGACTGCGCCACCCAGGCGCCCCGTGAAATTCTCCTTAGAGGGAACATTGAATACAGAAGATGAGATTAGTGATCGATGGGAAAGAACTGTCTTCTCCGGTTCATCTTGTAGGTGGACTCACCTTTCCCACTGGCTCAGATGGCTCTGCTTAGATCGCAACCCCAGGTATTTAAGACCAAGTGAGAAGAAGCACCTTTCAATGACAGGCATGGCATCAAACCTTAGCAATGGCGTTTATACCGAATGATCATTCATGTTTTCAGGGCTTCTGAAACATTAGAAACCCACGGGTGATATAAACACATTTCATTAACAAGCAGTACAAAGTTTCAAAATGAAAGTCAAAATAAGAGTTTCTATTTTAATGGAGTACAGAAAAACTACCCCCTGATAGATCAGAAGAATGGGAAAAGATCTCTTACATACCGTCAGCTCAAATGAAGAACATTTCACCGAAGTGGTTCCTACATTGAAAATTCATCGTGGGATATTCAATGTATATTATCTCCGTACAGTATGGGAAACACAAAACAAGAAGTGCCTATAACCTGCATGGGAATTGTATGCACCCGTGTGTATTACATGCACTCGTGAAACAGCTGGAGAAAGATACAAACAGGACCCCAAAAAATGTTAACAGTGGAGCATGAAAAAAATAAGTATCGCAGAAGATGAGGGAGGGGACCAGCGGTGATATGGGGAGTTTCCAGGACAATGATTTTTACGATGGACCTTGAAAATGAGCGAAATTTGTCCCCTCAACAGAAGGTAGGGAAAGACATTCCAGGCCACGAAATCCTAGGAAAAAAAGGTGAAAAATAATTACTTTTCCAATTCACATTCAGCTTTTGGTTCAAGGGACAAGCATTTAGATACGGTGCAACTTATTTGATCTTTTCCTGCATAAATCATTCCATTTCTTTCATGTTCCAGCCAAAGTCTGTGAAGCAATATAACCACTTGGTTTTTGCCAGGAGATTTATAAAGATGTACTCGCCTAGAAAATGCTAACAGGATTGGCTGAAACCAATTTTCTTCCACTCTTGTGACATGTGCCTTTGTTTCAGTCAGGTTGACTTGACAGTTTTCAGCAAAACAAAAAGAACCCGGTAGACATGTTTCTTAGTGCCTATTGGCCATATGTGCTCAACCGCTCACATACCCCCAGTTAGTTGCATGAACAGACATTATAGTTACCTGCTCTCTCCCCCGTTTAAGTATTATTTTTATCGGCCTACATAATCTTTCCTCTTGCAGTTTAACTGGTGACTTTGGTAGTCATTTAACGTGTCTTCAACGTAGTTTTTCCTCACTGAGCACTTACTCACTAGGCACACTGAGAAATGTACATGCATTGTCTGCAATGCAAGTATGTTGGCGTTAGGAATCTTCATTGTTTAAAGTCGTAAATACTTCGTAGAGATAATACATTTAATTTAGAGCCAACCATGCAACCAAGCGTGGCATTTAAGATGATCATTCAAATGAATGCATTCTTGCCTGGAAAAGCCACGCACTTATTGTGAGAACATCTGTAAACGTGATTGTGCTTTATTGAATTTCATATTTCTTTTACCTTGGGTTCTTAAATGTGAGTACAAGAGGGAAATAAAAGTCGAACTAAGTTCTGGCTGGTTAATTCGTTTTGAGTAAAGACTGACAGTTCCTTACTGACGTATATATGGTACTTAGATTAGCTTTTGGAGTTATGGAGACAAGAATTTACTCAACATCCTCTGTTTTCTCTCTCTTACTTCCTCATGAGAGATTTTGCTGGGTTGCCTTGTTGGTGGTCTCTAAATCTGCTTTCATGAGGAAGAGGTCATGACTTCAATTTATTAAGCTATATATAAGGCATCATGACTCAGCTATTTGCCAAAAATACTAAATACGTATTAAGTGTTTAGTACTAAATACTAAATACTAAATACAACAGTGCCTCAGTGATTTCTATAGGTACTTAATTATGAGAATAAAATTAAGTGTCCCCTAAAGTATAATCGAATTATGGCTTTTACTTTTAAAAATTTTAATATATCAGTATTTTTTTTTCAACGTTTTTTATTTATTTTTGGGACAGAGAGAGACAGAGCATGAACGGGGGAGGGGCAGAGAGAGAGGGAGACACAGAATCAGAAACAGGCTCCAGGCTCCGAGCCATCAGCCCAGAGCCTGATGCGGGGCTCGAACTCACGGACCGCGAGATCGTGACCTGGCTGAAGTCGGACGCTTAACCGACTGTGCCACCCAGGCGCCCCAATATATCAGTATTTTTTGAAAGGTCAATAGTTTATGTTATCTTTGATAGGGATGATTTTTTTAATTCATTTTGGACGTGTTATTTTCAACTTTATCTTTAAAGTACATAACAGGTCGTGGGGGCTGGCAAATTCAACCATTAGGCAAATGCATATTAAGCTCCCGGCTGCTATTACTAAACCATACTTCAGCTAACAACTTGTAGTAATAATAGCTAACAACTTGTAGTGATAATAGCTAACATATATTGAACAATTTGTGTATGCAGGCGGAGTTTGGTACATCATATGCTGTATCTCACTAGACCAGTCCTGTAAGATGTAAAGTGGCTAAATATGATCCCTGCCCAATGGGGCAAATTTCATGAGATGTTTCTAGAACTAGATTGGGAATTGCCGTGTTCAGCGTGACTGATCTAGGGCTGATACACCACTTATTCTACTGATTCTAGAACATGAGGCCCCAGGGTACAGACCAGTAGCATTTTGCTTCCTTACAACAACAATTCAATGGAGTGTCAAATTGTGGAGCTTGCCAAAAATCCAGGGGCTGTCACCCCTAAATATATTAGTCAGGAAGCAAACTCCATTTTATGAATGGGCGTATTTTGGCCCTTGGTTGATATTCACTGAAACCAAGCTGCACAGTCTCTGGGTATTTCAAATATGGTTGAAAGCTTGCAAATCTGGTTTTTGGTCTCTCTGTGCATCAGTACTGGCCAAAGTCAGAAGGCTTGCCATTGTTGGCCATGCCGTAGATGTCGGAACACTGGAACAGTGTCACTTTGGCAAGAATGTTGGCCTAGGAGGATATGAATACATTCTCATCCTTTTATAAACCTCCCCAGTTTACAGAATTGTGTCTTGAGCTCTCGGTGGAGTGCAGGAAGTGTAATTCTCTTTATCAAGTCATTTGCTGATAAGACATATGGCAAAGCCCAAACAGCACACCTGTGCAGCTGGCCTGGGCAAAGGAAATCATTTCTCGCAGTTTTCTTCGGACAGAGTTGCTTTATTATCACAGTGTGGTAATGGTTAAGACTCAATTTAGGATTGCAGATGAATGAGTTAAAGTCCAGGTATGCCCTTTATTTAACTGTTTATGCTTTGAAGTTACTAACCCTCACTAGACGTTTGTTCCTCGGCCTGTAAGTTGTGCACACCAGTAGAGCTTTTGCGAGGAGTCAGTGAGGTTATACACGCAAAGGGCTTAGCACGGTCCCTGGTACAAAGGACTCATTCAGTACACACCAGTGTTAGGATAGTTCATGATGATGAGTTGCCAATCTGGCATTTTCTCCATGCAGATGCTGCAAACATATCTCAAATAGAGTTCCTTCCTCACCCTCCCCTGATCCAGTCATTTCTTTGTGTCACATTTCAACTTTTCACCAAATCCTCTCGGCTGGGAATTCTCATTGCTTACTCTTTCTTATCTCCCACATATCATCAATTACCAAAGCCTGATGATTTTGCCATGGAAATATTTCTTGTTAGGGGGCTCCTGGGTGGCTTGGTCGGTTAAGCAGCCGACTCTTGACTTTTGCTCAAGTCATGATCTCACGGTTTGGGAGTTCAATCCCCGTGTCGGTCAGTGCAGAGCCTGCTTGGGATTATCTCTTTCCCTCTCTTTGCCCCTCCCCTGCTCACTCTCTCTCTCAAAATAAATAAATAGAACTTTAAAATTTTTTTTTTTAATTTATTTTTGGGACAGAGAGAGACAGAGCATGAACGGGGGAGGGGCAGAGAGAGAGGGAGACACAGAATCGGAAACAGGCTCCAGGCTCCGAGCCATCAGCCCAGAGCCCGACGCGGGGCTCGAACTCACGGACCGCGAGATCGTGACCTGGCTGAAGTCGGACGCTTAACCGACTGCGCCACCCAGGCGCCCCAAACTTTAAAATTTTTTTAAAAATATTCCTCAATCTGCTCTCTTTCCTGCATTCTTATACCAGTGCCTTCTTTCAGTCCCTTATCATCTCTGGACCTGATTACTAAAGCAGTCAATCATTTATTCTCAGGTGCAGTCCTGCCTGACATCTCTCGTCACCTCCTCCCCCAGCACGTCCCCCACGGACACAGTGATCCCTGTGCCGCCCTCCTGGAAATGGAGGGCATCTTCTTGGATCTAGCTACTGTCTGGCTGTCTTACATATTTTCCTTCTTCAACATGCTTTGCACTTTGGAAGTTACTTAGGAAAGGAGTTTTTACAGTCTTTCGCTATTAGAAAAATTCAAGCTTTACCATTGCCTGGGGAATAATGACACTATATTTTCTTTGCTTTTGTGGTGTAACATAAGATACTTTACCAAATAATTATGCCGTTTGTCTACTACTACCATTGCGGTGAAATTGAGGCTTGGAAAATGAATATCAAGAGCCTAAAATTAATAAATTACTGACCGTTTGTCTTCGAAATATTGTAAGTTTGAATATATTAGGTAGAAATGTTCATACATAAAGTAAAGTTGACTATACTTCTATGGATGCAGATATAGTACAGTAATTTTTAAACTATACTACAGTATAAATTTTTTGTATACTGGAGTGATTCCACCCTACGCAGTTTGATGTACTTGTTTCTTGTTGTTGGATGTACAAGTTGTAAGTTGTTTCTCTCGATGTTTTTCCTTTTATGTCAGATGTCTCACCACATAAATAATGCAGTTGCCTCATCTATTACATTCTAAGCTTTTTGACAACAAAGGAACGCTTACAAGTGTGTGTTCCCACTGTGCTTAGAAAAGGCAAAACACTTTGTAACTAATCTGTAAACGCCTGTTGCCTCACTCACCGACAGTCAGATAATTAATTTTCACTTACGTAACAAAAAATTATGAGAGTTTTGCTGCCTGGCTAAACATTTTAAATTTTTTTTTCTTTTTTTTTCAACGTTTTTTTTTAATTTATTTTTGGGACAGAGAGAGACAGAGCATGAACAGGGGAGGGTCAGAGAGAGAGGGAGACACAGAATCGGAAACAGGCTCCAGGCTCCGAGCCATCAGCCCAGAGCCCGACGCGGGGCTCGAACTCACGGACCGCGAGATCGTGACCTGGCTGAAGTCGGACGCTTAACCGACTGCGCCACCCAGGCGCCCCTGGCTAAACATTTTAAAAAGACTCCTTTCTGGGGCACCTGGGTGGCTCTGTCAGTTAGGTGTCCCATTCTTGATTTCTGTTCAGGTCATGATCTCACGATTCATAAGATCGAGCCCTAGCTCGGGCTCTGCGCCGAAACCATGGAGCTTGCTTGGGATTCCTTCTCTCTGTCTCTCTCTGCCCCTCCCTTCCTCAAAATAAATAAATAAAACTTTAAGAAAAAAGAAAAGAAAAAAGAAGACTCCTTTCCCTAAAATCTAGGCTAGAATTTGCAAACTATTTCAAGGGGATAAATGTGGACTGGATTTTTTTTTCATGCTGCTAGTTTGAATTCAAATGAGCAAATGCATACCTTGATTATTGAGATGAGCACATCTTCCCCTTTTTGAAATGTATTAAGCAATATCAGAAAATGTTACTACAAACACTAGTGTAAATGTCTTTAAACTCTTTTGGTACTCCCATAGTGTAGCACATACAACCCTCAGCTAAAACCCGCTCTACTTGCCTGTTTTGTAAATAAAGTTTTATTGGAACACAGCCACACTCATTCATTTGCACATTGTTCATGGCTGCTTTTGCACTAAAATGGCAGGCTTGACTACTAATTGCAACAGAGGCTGCAAACTAGAAGCTCTCAGGCCCTTTAATGAGAAGTTTGCTGACCACTGATTTAGTATATTAGCTGTTGTATGGTTTTTTTGTCTGGATGTGGTTATATTAATAGGTAATTTTGGTGCATCATAAGTAGTTATGTTTTACGTATGTGGTAAAATAATGTTCACATTAGTACTGAACTTTTGGATTAGAAGTTACGTAAATCTGTAATACCCATGGAATTAATGTGCATATTACTAAACAAAGCTTCATTTATTAACCATTTAGGTTTTTTTCTATTTTCTTGTACTTTGAATGATTCTGATTTACCTTTTTAAAAATATGACTACCATATAATTTAAAGTATTAAAATAGCTTCTTTATGTAGAGAGTTCTGACCAAGAGGTTGTACCAGGTTTGGGAAGACAGAACTCATTTTTATGGCCTCAAAAATTATTTTCCTGCTTCTCTACCAGACACAGTGATGTTTAGTGGACAAAACACTTGGCCGAAATCAATGGGCAGGAATTCTATTACCAACCCAGTGTAAAATCCTGGACAATCTCTGTTTGGGTTTTCCTTCTGCGAAAACAGACATGACAATAAATGTCTTACCGAGCCAACTCCAAGAAATCATGTGCTCATGAAACTGTGTGTTTGTGAAGAAATAAGATCAATTTCTTATTTATTATCACAATGCCTGACAGATAGCAGTGCTTATCAGGTATTTGGTATCTAGATTGAATTGTCTAAATTAATACTGTTGCAGTAGGGAACCTTCCAGAACAGCACTTACAAGTGTAGCCTCTAAAATTAGCAGCCCTGGGCTTGGATACTGGCTCCATCACTCACTACCTTTGTCACTCCACACATGTTAATGAAACTCTGTGTCACAGTTTTCACAGAGTTTAACTGCAGTTAAACTCACAGCCGCAGCCATGTGTATGAGAAGGGTAATGACAGTGTCCCCTTCATAGACCTTTGGTGAGGATCTAATGGTAAATTTCAAACAAAGCTCTAACAACGCACTTGGTACATAGGCAACTCTCAGTAAATGTAAGTTATTATCATGCCTTAATATATAAGTCTTAAGTGAAGAAGGATAGCCTGTTCTGAATGTAATTCTGCCTGGAAGGTCTTCATCTTCTGTTTGGATATAATTGTTATTCTGAGTATCTTACCCCTGACCCCCCCAGAAATGAGTAAGAAAATGTTCTCTCATTTCAAGATGTCAGCTTCACAATTTCTTTGCCAATTGAACCCTTGAGAGTGAGGCACTCTCTCTGACCTTTTTTGGCATCCCCAATTGTTTAAAAGTCTCTATTTAATTTTAAAAAGCTTTTGTGCTCCTTTTCCTTGATGCTTATTATAGGTTTGGAATCATGTGCTATAAAAAGTATTTGGCTGTATGTGCTTTTATAATGAAAGTAATTTAATTGGGCACTCTGCCTCCACAGATCAGCAAGGGTCAAAATGACTTTTTTAAAAACATGAGAAAAGTAATACAGAGGGGGAGGTTAACAAAAAAAAGAAAAAAAAAACAACCTTACCATTTGCTTTCAGCACTGAATTATGCATATGCTTCATTACGGCCAATGGTGAGTCTCCCATGTTGGCTATTTGCAAACCTGTTCCACTGACAGACAAGTTTACCACATGCATTCTCCTAGAGTGGACAGCCCATCACCCCACGTCTGTTAAGTTTGCGCCTGCCCAAATTTGACAATGCTGGGACCAGGGCACGTCAAACACACAATACCAAATACACTTACTCACTATTTTGTCGGGAATTCTTGCTGCCTCCCAAGATTCTTTGTTGAACTTTTCTAAGATGACCCTTGTCACTTCAAGAGTACAAGGAAGAAATTCCTCTCTTACAGAGGGGACACCCCCAGCCAAATAATTTACATAACCTACTTCCTTTTCACACGGTGTCAGCAGGATTATAGAGTTCACCACCTCTGCCTCTTACTGATAAGGGTTTCCCCTAAGTGGAGCAAACGCTGTGCCTCTCTCAGGATGGACACACACTCCATGTCACCCCCACTGACAGAAGCTAAACTTAACATTAGTGGTCACAGTTACACGCCATTTGAATGAGATTAGGATGTAAGAGAATGAGATCTCAGGGCTTCTGGTGAAAATCCCAAGTTTGTGATTCATGTAACATTAAGATATACATATTTGGGGCCAACTCTCTAGGAAAGGAAGTAATGTAGATACAATGGTAGGAGAGGAAGCTAAATCGCCTGGAACATGCTATGTCCATCTGTCAATATTCTTGGCTCAATTTGGTTGAGCAAGTCTTTCAAATCTTTCCATCTTTGTCCCATATTTTATAAGTTCACAAGAGTAGTTCAGTTAAAGATTATGTAGATTAAATTGCTTTTCAAAATAATTAAAATAGCACTAATTGACAAGTCTATATAAAATGAAGCAACAATGTTGTATTTCCTTGTAGTTGAAGGCAGCACGTTTAATGGAATAACCTAGACCTTTCTCATTAGCACATCCCCAAATCAGAATGGAAATTTTTGGCACAAAGTCTGTCTTTTATTCTAATCTTGACTCAAGGGTCTACTAAACTGTACCTCAAACAGACAAGGTCTTCTCTGTACACACACACACTTAGATGCAACGCACTCACATATGTCCTTCAAGCCATCAGAAGGACTATCGTTCATAGATGAAACCAACATGGATCCATTCATTCGGAATATTCTGAGTGCTCACTGAGTTCAGACCAGCACTTCTCCAAGCTGTGGTCTGTTGAACTGTGTGTGTTTTCAAGACTCTCTCAGGGAGTACACCAGGTCAGAAATCATTAGGTTATAATACTAAGAGGATGTGCACTCCATTGACATTCGCACTGATGGTGTTAAGTCAATAGTACGTAACACTGCTAGTTCCTTAGCAGGAATCCAGGCAGGGACATAGAACTGTACTAGTTGCGGCCATCCTCCACCACTACCCCTTCCCACACATTTTCACTTAAAAACATTTGCAGTGTAGCAATTTTTTTCTTTTTTTAAAGCCAACTAATGTCGCTAAATCTCCATCCTTCAGCCACAAAACTTTAAAATATGTAATATTTTTAATATGTGTGAGGTATGCACAAATTTCTGTTTCATACTGAAGTGTGATGTTTGTCTTAAAAGAACATGTGTGGGGCCCCTGAGTGGCTCAGTCGGTTAAGCGTGTGACCCTTCATTTTTGGCTCAGGTCATGATCTCATGGTTTGTGAGTTCGAGCCCCACGTTGGGCTCTGCGCTGACAGCATGGAGCTTTCTTGGGATTCTCTGCCTCTCTCTCTCTCTCTCTCTCTCTCTCTCTCTCTCTCTGCCCCCCCCCAAAATAAATAAGTGAACTTAAAAAAAGAAGAACATGTGTGCTTGTTTGAGATGCAAGCTGAACTAACCATTTTTTTCATGGGATCCCATTTGTATTTCCCATTAAAAGAATGGGAATCCCATTAAAAGAATGACTAACAGATAAACTCGGGTTATTAAGACTTGGGTATTTTACAACTATTTTCTCAATAATGAATGAAATGAGCTGTTACTTTGAGGAAAATACTTGACTGCTTGTTGCCAATGACAAAATTTAGGTTTTCAGAAAAGCAAAAATTAAAATTTTGAAAAAATTATATTCACCACTGTGAGTTTGATGGCTTCATGGTATTTAAAAAGTTTTCTGATGATATTGTGTGATATTGATTAATGTGATTTTTTTTGTATTATATAATGAAACATGTTGAAATCTGAAAGATCTGCATAATTCAGTGGACCAGTGTTTTTATTTTTGTTTTTGTTTTTTTAATGCAAGAGTCATGGGTAAAAATTCAGTCAAAATACAAGGGATTCAATTACAACATCGTGAAAACTCTATAGATATGGTTTTGGATTCTGCATTGCATCTCATATTTAAGAAACTACTGTTGAGTTTGAGTGTATTTTCAAAGTAAAATATCCACAAGTATCTGAAGAAGCTATTAAAATACTACTCTCCTTCTAACTATATATTTGTGTGAAGCTGGATTTTCTTCGTGTATGTCAGCCAAAGCTACATCTCTCATAATACATTCAATTCAGGAGCAGAAACAAGGATCTGGCTGTCTCCTATAAAGCCAGACATTAATGCAACTTGTAAAAATGTGAAAGAATACTATTCTCACCAATACATTTTTTGCTTTAGGAAATACGGCCACTTTTCAATAAAAATACGTGATTTGTGTTGACATAATCGGCTTATTTCTAGATTCTTTTTTAAACTGTCAGTTTTAACTTTTAATATAGTAAATACTGATACACACATACCCCACACACAAAAGGTCTTTGGTGTGCTCAATAATTCTAATGGTTTAGAGAGGACTAAGGCCCAAAATTTTGAGATGCAGTGGTTTAGATACGGGCAATGCAGACTCAAAACCATAACCTTCACCTTCACGATTTAGTAGAAGTAGAACGAGCAATTCAGCTACTCCCTTGCGTGTGACACTGAAATAGAAGTTCTGTAAGGAGGTTATGGGAAGAGAGGCAGGACTCATAAGTCACAGAAGTTATGGGGAAGGCTTGCTTGCTTGTTTATTTATTTATCATTTATTTTTAATTTTATTTAAATCCAAATTCGTTAATATATTGGTGTAATAATGTCTTCAGGAATAGAATTTAGTGATTCATCACTTACATATGACACCCAGTGCTCATCCCAACAAGTGCCCTCCTTAGTGCCCGTCTCCCATTTAGCCCATCCCCTCACCCACCTCCCCTCCAGCAGCCCTCAGTTTGTTCTCCATATTTAAGAGTCTCTTACGGTTTGCAGAGAAAGAGAAAGAGAGAGGGGTGCAGTGAATGTGAACGTATATGGAAACTGAACATTTTCTAGTACAAATCTACTCTTTTTAAATATCTGGTAGCATTTAGATAATTTAAGACATCTTAATTTTGGTTTATATTCAAATGTATCTTTTGCCAACCATTTATGATCTGTAAATAGCCATTAAGATTTTCAACCTCTCTATTTTTATCTTATTTTTCCTTCCCTTCTACAGGGAAGGCTTCTTAAAGGACATAACAATGTGCATGAGTCTTTAAGTTTATCTGGCTCTTGATGTTTGTCTGAATCTTAACATTCAAGTTCACATCCAGCCAATAAGAAGAATATGTGCATTCTTGTAGAGAGAACACACTGTTTAGAGAAACTGATTGTAAGGGAACATGCTATGTTCTGGAAACTGCAAATTCAGGTTGCATGAGTGAGCCACAGTGCGGACACTGGAGCAGTATAGCTTGCACATGGTTCTGACCATGGAGGAAACAACAGAAACATTCCCATCCTAAGAAGCCGACTCCAGCACTATCCTGGAGACTGTTGTGGGCAGTGAGAAAAACTGGCAGTAGCAGGTGGAAGCAGGGAGAATGAAGAGATGGATTTGATCCGTGTCAGTGAGGTCAGATTTATAGCTAACTGAATGCAGAGGATGAGGAAGAAGATAGAAAATATATGGCTTTAAGTTTTTGGCTTGGGTGGTTGGATAACAATGGTGCCGTTCTTGGCGTGAAAGAAAAAAATGAGGGAAAAACTGGAGAAGGATGGTGTTGATCAATATATTGTAACATTTTGAGCTATTGATTGACTGGATCATCAAATGGAGAGAGCCAATGAGCTCTTGAATGTCCACCTCTATTAGGAAAAACACAGAGGCTGAAAATAAAGATGTGGATACCATCGATACAGAAACGTTAACACCTACTGGCTCCACGGCTCTGGCTGAGATCACTTAGACATCAGGCATAGGATGAGAGTAGAGCAGCGTCAGTATCAAAGAGCTACATGGGACAAAAGGAACTATACTGCAGATGATGTTGTCTGTTGTAGTGACTGTTGTGTTACTTAGGAGAGTTTCATTTTCAACCTTCAGTTTCCCTGAGATTAAAGAACATCCCAGATAGCTTTCACATGCTATCATATATGTTGAGATCTGTATGCATTCTTGCACATGAGTAAGAATAAGAGAGTGAGAAGAGAAAGAGAAAGAGGGAGGGGTGCAGTGAATGTGAATGTATGTGGAAACTGAACACTTTCTAGTACAAATCTACTCTTGTTAAATATCTGGCAGCATTTAGATAATTTAAAACATTTAAATTTTGGTTTAGATTCAAATGTACCTTTTGCCAACCATTTATGATCTGTAAATAGCCATGAAGATTGTTCCTTCAGAAACACTTAGAAATCTTGACTGGGTGGCTCAGTCAGTTAAGCGCCTGACTTCAGCTCAGGTCATGATCTCACAGCTTGTGGGTTTGAGCCCCACATTGGGCTCTGTGCTGACAGCTTAGAGCCTAGAGCCTGCCTCAGGTTCTGTGTCTCTGTGCCCCTCCCCCACTCGTTCTTTCTCTCTCTCTCTCTCAAAAAAAAAATAAACATTAAAAAAAATTAAAACACTTAGAAATCTTTACTGCTGTGCTGGCCTCAATGGTCTGGCAGAAACACTGGTCCAAAACTGAAAAATAAACCAGTAATTAGCTATATGTGCTTGTGTTTTATATTTTAAATTGTAATGTAAAATGTAAACTAAACTGCTTTATGAGGATTATGGTTTTACAATATAAAGAGTAAATATAAACAGGTTCAAACACATTTAGCAACCTTTAAATTTAAACCTTCTAACAAAGAAAAATCTCTGAGTCTGAGTCTAGAAAATGTTCAGTGACATAACTATAGGACACAGCTGGCTTGAGCAGAAGACTTTCTTTCACTTGGTTGACCCTTTATCCACATACAGATAAATTCAATGATTCATGTGAAGTTGTCTAAAACATATCACATTTAGATAATCATAGTTAATATCTCATTTAATTTGATTAATTGGGATAACTTCATCTAAAAAGAGGAACAAATGTCATTTTAACATTGCTTACATTCTTAGAAGTGATCTTTTCCCTCCAGATGTCTCCAGTGTCTAAGTGCCATTTTATTCCAAAAAGATTTTATGTCATCTGACCCTTTCATCATCCATTTTTCTGGGCATTTAATCAAGTTCCCCAAATTCTTCCATTCCCCCTAGCTCTCTAATCTGTCTGAGTTACTTCTCCGTGGCCTGTAATCCCGAACCATACCACCAACTACCTCAGTCAGCCCTGAGCTAAAGTGGAGACTGGGTCCAGCACCAGCATCTGGACAGCTCCCTGAGTATGCAAAGGAGGAGGAGGCTCCAAGGGCAAGAGAGATGCAGAGTAGAACAGAAATAAAGACCCCCAAGGATTCTCCAGCTGTCTCAAAGACTTACAAACAAATGGAAGGAATTGAAGCAAAAATTTCTATTAACAGTAAGGCACATGGCAATTTGCAGGTATATACTTGGCATACACTATGCATCCAAGAAATATTTTAGTAGTAGTAGTAGTTAGTAATTTTCCAGGTAAAGAGTCTTAAGTTAGAGACTAGCAATAAATCCCTGATTTGTTTTCACCTCTTTAGATGCACACAGAGGTACTGTAGTTTTATCACAAAGCACATTTATTGTCATTTAACAGGGGAACATTTGAAGTAAAATTAAAGGGTGAGGACTGAAGAGGAGATTGAGTTGAGCTTTGGAAGAATGTTAGGAACTCAACGCAGCATTCTGGAAATTGGTAACTGAAGGCAAGGACTCAAGTGTTTCTCCTGACTCCTCTCTGCAAACCGGATGTCAGGCTATCCCAAGCAACTGATGAGGGAAATGTTATCCTTTTAGAAGAATTCCAATTAATAACTAGAATATAACAAGTGGAAAAACTTCAGACATCACTATTTTTTAACCAGTAAATGAAATCATGAATCTGGGCAATAATCCTCATTCACTGTCAAGACGATTAGCAGAAAAGCTGATGAGAAACTTACACATGATAAATAAATCAGGATTTTCAACAAAGGAGGAGGGCAGGGGAGGAAGGGTCATGCATAGATTAAAAGAGAACTAAGGCCAAACAAATGTAATATGTGGACCTTATTTTGATCCAGATTTTGAGCAAACCAACCATAAAATAACACTCATATATAATGAGAGAAATACTATTAGTGGGCATCAAGGAATATTTGTTAATTTTTTAGGTGTGGTTTTGACACAGTGGTTATATACTTGGGATTTGCTTCAATACAATCCAAGATGGAGAGAAGTAGGTAGGAATTTATATGAAATAAGATTGCCATATGTTGGCAGTTGTTAAAACTGAGTGATGGAGCTCAATACGATATCTCTACATTTGTGGACACTGGAAATTTTCCATTATTTAATATAAAAATAGATATTTTTTATTCCATAAGGTGTACCCATTTGAAATACATCAGGGCATTTGCGCCTGCTCCCAAAAAAAGGTGGTGATGTCAGAACAGGGAAAGAATTATCATACTTCTAATTTACCCATTGTGTAGGCAAGAAAGCAAACAGAATAAAGGTGCTCAGACACAGAAACATAAAACTTTGATATAAAATCAGTGTAACATGAGTTTATCATCCCTAATATCACCCTGGTTGAGATCATGTGACTGATATCAAAGTCCAGTGGTCCTTTATGGGTCTTCTCTCAAAGCAAGCCAAGTAGTTTCTATCATTGCTTTATAGATGATGCTGATTTGCTTAATGTAGAAATTGGGTATTCAGAACATACTGTCTGTGTCTGCTTCCTGTATTGCCAAATAATCTTGTTCAGCCCTGTCTATCCGCTGCAACTAACATGTTTCATGTCACTGACAAGTATAAAATGAAAGACCGTTTTCCCCTGCTTTTATTATTCTTTTAAAAATGATAACTCCAGCTTAAAAAATCACACAGTAGTTCTGAATGTTTTTGTCAAAACAAGGCACTGTCAACCTTTTTCTTTCCCAGGCACAGACTCATTACTTTTGAATAAAATTGAAGCAGTGAATAAAAACAACAAATCGTAAGTGAAGCAGTAATTTGGCTTGAGGTGTAAATTGTTGTCACGTTTCTTTTTCTGACCACCTATGTTACAGTGGTCATTACTTCCTGAGGACTTGGTTGAGTCACTTCTTTTCTTTTCTCCTTGAAATTTGCCATCCAGAGAAAACTGCCTCCCCTAAAATGAATGCTGACAAATTAACGCCATTATGTAATTTGCACAAATAAAATGCATCGGAAAAGCAGTTACGCTGAAATAATTTAGCAGCTGAGACCATACAGGGGGGTTTCCTCAGAGACGCATGGATGTGCTGTAATGTGCATAATGTCCACCTTCAGCAGTGAGGGCTCCTTCTGTAAACACTGGGGACAAATTATTGACGTGCTGATACCCATCATCACTACTGCCCTCGTGAGATTGGAGCCTAGAAGGCAAGGAGAAATAAACCAACTCTATAATGTTATATTCTCGATTACATGGCAACAGTGGATAGAAACTGAACCCTTCCTGTGTGCCGTCCACAGAAGTTCCGTGAGGAAGGGGTTATGTTATTACTGTAGACATGTATCTCGTATGAGGAGCTGGTGGTATAGGATAAGCTGCCCAAAGCCAATGGGCTGGACTGTGACAGAACCAGGATTTGAACTCTGAAGTCTGAGCTCAACCTTGCACTTTTCAGCTCTACTCGGTACAGCCTCCTTAAGGGTGAATAGCTTACTACGATCAGCTGGAAAAAAACAAGGTGTAGTTAAAAACATAACCAGAGGTGCCTGGGTGGCTTCGTCAGCTGAGCATCTGACTTCGGCTCAGGTCATGATCTCACAGTTTGTAGATTCAAGCCCTGCAGTTGGGCTCTGTGCTGACATCTCAGAGCCTGTGTCTCCCTCTCTTTCTTTCTGCCCCTCCCCAGCTCATTCTCCCTCTCTCTCTCTGAAAAATAAATAAATAAACTTTAAAAATAAATAAATAGGGGCGCCTGGGTGGCTCGGTCGGTTAAGCGTCCGACTTCAGCTCAGGTCACGATCTCACGGTCCGTGAGTTCGAGCCCCACGTCGGGCTCTGTGCTGACCACTCAGAACCTGAAGCCTGTTTTGGATTCTGTGACTCCCTCTCTCTCTGCCCCTCCCCTGTTCATGCTCTGTCTCTTCTCTGTCTCAAAAATAAATAAACGTTAAAAAAAAAATTAAAAAAAAATAAAAATAGGGGCGCCTGGGTGGCGCAGTCGGTTAAGCGTCCGACTTCAGCCAGGTCACGATCTCACGGCCTGTGAGTTCGAGCCCCGCGTCAGGCCCTGGGCTGATGGCTCGGAGCCTGGAGCCTGTTTCCGATTCTGTGTCTCCCTCTCTCTCTGCCCCTCCCCCGTTCATGCTCTGTCTCTCTCTGTCCCAAAAAATAAATAAAAAGCGTTGAAAAAAAAAAAATTTTTTAAAAAAAAAATAAATAAATAAATAAAATAAAAATAAATAAATAAAAATATAACCAATCACCAAATAACACGGGAATGTGCAGGAAAAGAAGAATTTAAAAATGTTGCTTTATCATTTAACTCCATCTTGACCGTAATACTGCCCAGAACACAAATGATACCAACCTCATTTGTGTTATACATAAAGACATGGGTGTGTCCACAGCTATTGTTCTGGAAATAAAGGATTTATTTTAGGGGCGCCTCGGTGGCTCAGTCGTTTGAGCATCCAACTTCGGCTCAGGTTCTTGCAGTTTGTGAGTTCGAGGCCACGTCCAGCTCTGTGCTGACAGCTCAGAGCCTGGAGCCTGCTTTGAAAACTGTGACTCCCTCTCTCTCTGCCCCTCCCCTGCTCATGCTCTGTCTCTGTCTCTCAAAAATAAATAAATGTTCAAAAAAATTTGAATATATAAAAATAAAGGATTTGTTTTAGGATATACCATCAGACACTGAACCTAATGACTGCCGGATGCACACTGAATGCTGTCAGTTTTGCTTTGTCATAGATTGGAAATTCGATCTCATTTTTGTTGTTCTTGAAAATTTTGTAAGCTTAATTGCTGATCTTGCTCATACTGGTTCTGTAACAAATGATGTCAATAAAATTTACATTTCCAGCATCAAATTGGCAGCATTCAGTTTTTAATGTTTTATTTCCTTAAACATAGTAAAGTCACTTGTAAAGAAATTGCCTATAAAATGGCTCCAACTTGGAATCTACTTACAAGAATCCATTGGGTTATCACAGAAATCATTTCTCTGCTCTTAATTTAGTTTTGTGTGAAAGTTCAGTCTTACCAAAAATGTGGGAATACATTTATATAA
Organism: Neofelis nebulosa; assembly: GCF_028018385.1. NCBI lineage: Eukaryota > Metazoa > Chordata > Mammalia > Carnivora > Felidae > Neofelis > Neofelis nebulosa. The sequence continues at coordinate 10,270,462 of NC_080794.1, forward strand.
AACATTTATATTTGTATGGAATTACCACTACTGCAGAATATTTTTATTTTTTATTTATTTATTTTTTAATATAATTTATTGTCAAATTGGCTAACATACAGTGTGTGTGAAGTGTGCTCTTGGTTTTTGGGGTAGATTCCCATGGTTCATCTCTTACATACAACACCCAGTGCTCATCCCAACAAGCGCCCTCCTCGATGCCCATCCCCCATTTTCCCTTCTCCCCACCCCTCCCACCATCTACCCTCAGTTTGTTCTCTGTATTTAAAAGTCTCTTATGGTTTGCCTCCCTCCCTCTCTTGTAACTATTTTTTCCCCTTTCACTTCCCTCATGGTCTTTACAGAAGTATTTCTAAATAGTTTAATGTTTGGGGTTCCTTTCAGGAATTTTTCCCCCGAAACACTAACTTCTGGACAATTCGTCTGTATTTTATTTAATACTTAATTTTTGGGGCGCCTGGGTGCATCAGTCGGTTGGGCATCCGACTTCGGCTCAGGTCATGATCTTGCAGTTGGTGGTGGGTTTGAGCCCCGCGTCAGGCTCTGTGCTGACAGCTCAGAGCCTGGAGCCTGTTTCAAATTCTGTGTCTCCTCCTCTGTCTACCCCTCCCATGCTCATGTTCTGTCTCGCTCTGTCCCTCAATAATAAATAAACATTAAAAAAAATTAATACCTAATTTTCCACATATATATCTCTTCAACCATGTCCCTGTAAAGTACTATATACATATTAAGGATGATGTGCCTGAGTCTGCTCACCACCGTTAGTCATCCAGGACATCTTTATCTTAGTATATTATTTATGACAATTTTTAACTACATTTTGACAAAATAACTTATAATTTAATTGTTACCCTTTGTCGCTGTGGGTAATGAGTATAGCCACTTTGTAATGATCTACTTAGACAAAATGAATTTTCCACAGAAAATCTGAGCAAATAATGGAACTTGAATCTAACTACTAACTACAGCATCAGTCATAGAAAGTAATAATGTTACTGTTGCTACAAATCATTTAGAGAAAAAGGATGTCAGAAAACATGACTAACCATAGGTATAGGTGCTCAGATGTGTCCAGCACCATTTACCAATGTCCCAAACACATAGTTCAAAGCCAGAGCTCTGCCAGGTAGTTTTGACCTCGCTAGCTTTTGTCGAAATGTCCTCTGCTCCTCACCCTTAAAAACACAACCACTTTCTTCTTGCATTTTTGTATCATTACTTTTTGCAGCCTCAACCTGGCCCTGTGGGGGGGACCCGGGGGTAGAGCAATGTTTTCCAGAACAGAGCATCACAGCTCAGCACTGCTCTCTCTGCTCTTTGGAGTTGTTTGAAGTAACAGCTAACTCCGAAAACTCTAAAACATTCCAACAAAGAGAGAATCATGATGGATTACAAAGATGCCCATCCAAGTATCTGAGATCACACCGCCAGGAGTCAGCAAATCAAGTAAACTGACCTTTCTGAACACATGTGAACATTGTATTTATTTCTCTTGGTCAGTTCATTCTTGAACTGAAATTTTTTCCTAAAAAAATTACTCACGGATATAGCTTCTTTAGTTTGCCTCTTTCTTTTGTTGCCAGCAAGAATTAAGAGGAGCAGGTTGAATACCTAATAGGGTTTGAGGTTCATGAGGTTTATTTCCATGATGGTTTTGCAGGGAAGCGTCCGTGTAACTGAACTTTCCTTTAATCATACTCTATATCTGCATTTTGGGAAACAGCTTTTGATCCGTTCTCTCAGCCCCATCCTCCGCCCCGGTGACCCCGTGCCCTTCGTTGCCTCATTCTGGTGCCATCTGTGGTTGCAAGATCCACCTCTGTTTGTACAGAATTAGAGAAAAGCTGGATCCTCAGCACACGAGCACCCACGCCCCATATGGACAGCCCTGGCTGGTGGTCAGCACCGGGGCTTAGTGGTAGGGACAGCGGGTGATCGCAGCCAGCCAGATGGGGATTATCATCCCAGGGTCAGGCTCAGAGAGATTTGGGGGGCCAGGGGTTGTGTGCAAATGAGACATTGACAGGATGGCCCCAAACCCGTTTGTCCTCGGGCAAGTGTGACTCTGATGTTTGGCGAGCGAATGACATCAGTTTGGTATTAGAAACGCGTGAAGCAGATGTTTGGACATAAGGGATGAAATGAGAGAGAGAGAGAGAGAGAGACAAAGCCTGGTCCAGACAGATCCACGACTCACTTTCTTTTGCTAGTTCTTGTGCTCTGGGAACAGACACTGAAAATTAACCACTTCGGCGCTCTTTCTGCTCTCTCTAAAGGTATGTAGTGTGGACTCTGTGCGCTGGGCCGAGCACCGTGTAAATACGGAGTGGTGGATCTCTTTGGAAAGGACTGAAAAATCCACACAAGGCTCTGGAAAAGATAGGTGTCATTCAGGACACGTTTTTGATGTAGAAGTCCCCATCCACACTAGGAAGCGTCTTACACATTCTGTCTTTTTTGAGGTTGCTCCCGGGGCGGGGCTGTGGAAGGGGGGGGGGGGGTCTCGCTCTCCTCCGGGCTCTCTTCCCCATCCCTACCTGCCTCCGTCGATTTCAATCGTTTTGTTAGTGCTCACTACAGGAAGCACCTAAGAATAGACTTGCTGCTCGGAGCAGATTCTATCTTGAGACAGGATGGGTGGAGAACAGCCAAGAACATTGCAGCGAATAGGTGTCCAATTGGGCTTTTCAGTAGTGTGTATTTGACATTGCACGGCAGCACCAGCCCGGGTAGGCATTGGAAAAATGCACTGCCCGGTTCTGTTTGAAAGCTCCCTGTCATTTCAGAAGCACTTGAAAACGGGTGCGTACTGGGCTTTGCTGCGGCACTTGGACGGACTATTAATAGGACTTCAAATCTCGTACTTGTTTTGCCCTTTTCATCTGGAAGAAAAAAATCCGAAAGCCTTTCTCTTCCAAAACAGTACAAATCAAGCCAACGGTAGTGGTCTTTGGACAGAACATCACGTAGCTGCTAAAACTTTGGTCAGGAGAGCTGAGTCACAGTTACTTTTAGGCAGGATACTTCCGTTGTGCCCGAGATAGAGAATTTATAGTGAGTACAGAGATCCCCCTACTTAGTCTGGAAAACACCCAGCTCAGTTGTGACGTCAGGCATCAGGGCTTTGTACGATTGTGAAGAGCTCAGCATCATATTATGTACCCAGAGAGCGTTGGTCACACGGGAGGAGGTATATTTTAAACACTGTCCTGGGTACAATGGGGCATGTCCCAGTCATCTCGAAGAACAGTACACATGATGTCAAAAAACTTAATGTCTCTTTTCCTTAGCAGCCTAATATTTTTTTTTTTTTCAAAGAGACTGATTTCTCTTATGCTTTGCTAGCTGGTGGGTGCTTGGCATCTGGAAGCCAGTTGACTTTGCTTTTTGTCCTGGTGCTTCATGTGAGCTGCTTTTTTTTTTTTTTTTAAGTGTATTTATTTTGAGAGAGACAGAGAGAATGAACGAGGGAGGGAAAGAGACAAAAGAGAAAAGAGGATCTGAAGCAGTCGCCGCACTGACAGAAGAGCGCCCCATGTGGGGCTCGAACTCATGAGCTGAGCGATCGATCGTGACCTGAGCCGAAGTCAGATGCTCAACCAACTGAGCCACTCAGCTCCCAACACTGCGAGCTGCTCTACATGGGACAGCTATCGAGAGAGGTGTGTGCCCGTGTGGGACGTCACTTCTCTGTGGGCGTTCACGGAGTAAGTGTGCTGGTTTCCAAGTCAGAAGGGCAATAGGGAAGGGGGGAGTATTCCAGAAAGAGTGGAGCACCGTGAGAAGGGTTGTCGCCAGAAAAGGGTTAGTCTGCTCTGAGGCATTTGGGTGTCTCTAGTAAGGTCACTTTCTGTCATACAACCTTCTTCCTGTCAGGGAATAGGATGTTCTCCAGGCCAGGAATTTTTGAGGCTACAACCAAAGTTGAGAAAACTATTGTTTTATTATTTAACACAACAACTGGAAATCTCCTCAAAATAATATTGTGAAGTGCTTTGTTTAGGATTTGAGGAAAAATTACGTTGTTTTTTTTTTTTTTAATTACCATTGCTTTCCCGTTTTCAAAACTAGAAGTCTGGAATTTTGACAAGATGTTCTAGGCTCAGTCTGAGGAGCTTCAGCAGGAAACATGCAGGCTCCTTGCTCTGAGGTCCCACTGGCTACTGAGGAAATTGACACTGAGGGTGTTTTCACAAATACTTGCTGAGGTGAGGGGGAAGGTCAAGTTTAGTAAAAATAAATCACCGTTGTTTTTACAAGCGTTTCCCCCAGCTTAATCTTGTTATGATTCCCTGTTTTTCTTTTTTCTTGATGTATTCGTGTATTTTCTTCCCAGCCCTTTGTATGTGATCTATAAGCAATCTCGTATCCTTTTAGTAAGACATCTGGGTTTGAACAAATAAATAAAAGGAATTCTGACACTGAAGCCAGTTGAGTAGTGGCTGAATTCAGTTAAAGCCTTTTTATCTATTTACAATAAAGCTCCACGCCCCCTCCTGTGTACTTATAGTCACGCTATGCACACACCCCTTATATTTCTGTGTCATCATCCAAAGCTATATTTAACTTCACAGAGCGAGAGTTGTAGCAGACGAAAGAAGACTTCTTTCTACAAAGTAAATCTAATTCCATCTTGCTGGTCAACCGCATCTCTGCCTATGTCCCTTCAAGGCAGAATCGGCCCCACACATCATGGCACTTCTTGGCTCCCGCCCATCTCTTGGTCCCCTCACCTCGTCACCATCTCCTCCAGCCCCCGTTGCCAGTCAATGCTTCCGCCCACGGCTCCCAACCCCAGGCCTCTCTCTCAGTCGTGCAAAGGTCGGTTGCACTTCGATTTTGACCTGTAAGCCCCAGTAGTTTGCATTGTTTATTCCTTAAATAATTGGACGTTACTGCTTTCTAATCATGTCATGTGTAAAAGCGTATATGAATTCTGGGCCTCATGAGTCACGGATCCGAGGACACCGCGAGGCACCAAAAAGGAACGTGATAGTTTGAATCAGTGGAAACCTAATATAAGTGTTGGTTTTATAATACACCTTTGGAGAAATTCCTTTACACTTTTGAATTTCTTCAGTGAAATAATGAATCCAGCTCTTTTTTTCTGGGAAAATAAAAAGGTAAGCCAAAACAATTGCCATACGTATTTGTCCTGAACAAATGTTACCGGTCTTGTCTTATCATGGCAATCTGCATACATTTTTTTACTCCTTCTCTGTTTATATAGTTTTGGCTGAACTTGATACCAGAGAAAGTTTATATTAAAATGACATATCTTAGGGGCGCCTGGGTGGCTCAGTCGGTTGAATGTCTGACTTCAGCTCAGGTCATCTAGGGGTCCAAAATGGGGCCCGATGGTCCAAGCTTGTCTCACTCACCTGTATGGCAGTTAGCAGGACTTTGTGCAGGTATTTGAGTTCCCCTCTGCATGGCTGATCCAACAGGATAGTCAGGCTTCTGATGGTGGTCTTGCCAGTCTGAGAGGGAGGGAAGCAGAAACACAGGCCTTACGAGGGCCACACTTGGATGCCACCAATGTCAGGACCTTCACATCTTCTTGGTCAAAGCAAGTCCCAAGTCCAGCCTGGATTCTGGGCTGAAGAAATACACTCCCAAGATGGGAAAGACAGGAAATCATCTGTGACCATGTTTAATCTACACCATCTTGGGGAGCCTGGGTCGCTCAGTCAGGCTGAGTCAAGCCACGGACTCCTGCTCAGGTCATGATCTCGCAGTTCTTGAGTTCGAGCCCCGCGTCGGGCTCTGTGCCGACAGCTCAGAGCCTGGAGGCTGCTTCGGATTCTGTGTCTCCCTCTCTCTCTGCCCTTCCTTGCTTGCTCTCTCTCTCAAAAATAAACATGAAAAATGTTTTGAATAACATTTTTTTAAAAATCTACTACCATCTTTTGTCAAATTCATTTCGTTAGTAGTAGACACGCAAATGAAAGAAGCAGCATGTCGCAAGTCTGAACATTAAGGAAACAAGAGTCTGGTGTCATCTTTAAACTTCTGACAAGATTCGCTTAAAACCCGTGACCCTGTGATAATTGAAAGAAAACCCAACATCTCTGTTGCTATTGCCTATGTTACTCATCTGTACCACTGTCTGCCTTCACTAACCTCACCTCCTGAGCATAGGTCTTTTTAGAAAGCTACCAGTTTCTATAATTTATCGAAAGGGGAAACAGTCTGGGGATATGTTGAATGCCTAGTCATATTCAACAGATGCCATGACTTGGAGCCCAAAGTAAAATCAATTAAAAAAATAACTTCTGTTTAAGTGGAAACCCTAGCAATTGTCTAAGTCATGAGGATGGCTCCATTTTACTACTCATTTTATTTATAATTTGAACTCAAAGTTGAAACTGGTTTCCAGAAAAAACAATGTTTTCTAATACTCATCACATAATATAGCGCAAGCATTGGGTGCCGTTCCTCATTATTTATTCTTGTATCCCGGGTGTTTTTTTTTTTTTTTTCAATAAACTCCAGTTAAGCATAAATACCCTTTAATCATTTTAGCATTGATGTTTTCTTGCTGGGGAGAATCAATTCCTAATAAAATTCGCGCGAACCCATCCACACTGCGCTTTTATGAGACATGGCAATGAGATTGCTGTGTGTGAGAGACCCATCAAGTAGCCCCATCACTTCAAATCTCAGCTACAACCAATAGAAAGACAGCATACATTTGCCAGTTGGGCTTCACGAGAGCTGGGGGTGGACATCGTTTGGGAAAAAGGGACGTCTCTACAAAAGATGATATTCTTCCTCATGAACATAGCATATTCCTCCATTTGTAGGGAAAATTTACAGTAAGATTTCACAATTTCCTTCATAAAGCTAAAAAGAAAAGCGGCATACGTTTCTTTCCTGAGAAGAATTTTCCCTACTCCCACCACCCAAATAAAGAGGCCAATTACAAATGTATTACCTATGACCACAGAAGCTTACAAGTCATTTTGAATCTGTGAAAAATATGAATATTTTGTCTCAAATCTGGAAAATTCCAAACAATATTGTTAGAGAGAGGGCATTCTGTTATATCCATGCAGTAACCAAGAATAGTCCCAGGAGCTCTATCAAACAATCATTGATTCATTCAGCCACTTCTGTGGAGAGTGTGCGTGGCTGGGGCGCTGAGGACCACACTTTCCTTGTATCCTACAATGTGATCCAGTCTATGCCATCAGTCCAAAAAGTGTCGCTATCCTGGTTCAGATGAAAGAACCAAGCCTCGGTGCCCTCGAGCTAACTTGCTTCAGGTCTAGCACTTGGCAAGTACTCAGCTGGTATTTTAACACAAATACATGTATATCTTTTTTCCTACCAAATCTCTGTGCCTTGTTGTAATTTACAGTTTTAACCTTTCACTCTTTGCGGCTTTCTCCGTATGTTCCTTTTCTTCTTGCAGCCCACCTGCTTTTATTTGCAGATGGTATAGTAGCAGCCCCAGTGTCCTTCTAACCAAAGTCTTTATTCCGTGAATGTTTTGGAAAGAAAAGGCGTCCTTAATTAACAGCACATACAAAAGGACTTTAAGCTTCTAGAAATGGTGGGTCCTTAAGAAAAAACAAAGTTAGGGTGGGGACAGTTCATCCTGACTCTATCTTCTTAAATTTTCTCTTCTTTCCTCTTCTTGGGGAGGGGGGGAGGGCAAGTGTCTTTGCTTTTAACCATGATTTAGGCTACAATGATTTCTTTCACAAGCCCTCCATGTTTCTTTCTTTTTTGGGGAGGGGGTGGGACAGAGAGAGAGGGAGAGAAAGAATCCCAAGCAGGCTCCACACTCTCAGCACAGAGCCCGATGTGGGAGTTGAACTCACGAACTGTGAGATCATGACCTGAGCCAAATGAAGATTCCAATTCGTAAACAAGTGAGCCACCTAGGCACCCCTCTCCAAGTTTATTTCTTAGAGGGTTGTCAGTTTGAATCATCAAAGGTGAGATCATCTGACCACGTGCTAGTATACAGTTAGCTAGTGGTGAAAACGGTAATGGCCGCTGCCATTGCCCTAGTATTTATTGAACACCTGCACTTTGGGGCAGCTCTCCCCTGTAATCCCAGGTCACAGTAGATGCGTCTTGAGGATCGTAAAGACTGTGCACAGAGCATAGATGAGAAGCTGGGAGGTCTAACTCCTACTCCCCAGTTAGAATCAGGGCAGGCATCACGCCTCCCATCAAACTTCCTCTGTCGGCCTCCCTGAACTGAACTTCTAGCCCATCAGGCTCTGTTTGTTGCTTTACACATCGGTGTCCTCTTGGTCAAGTGTCCTCTCTCTTGAGCACAGGTGCCATTTGTCGTTTGCATTTCAGCTCCCAGACCCTGACAGAGCACCCAACTTAACATTCCTTGATAACTGACCTATGGAAATAGTGGTGTGGTCTTAAAGGGGACGGTCTGAAACTACGAGGCCTGGGAGTTGCATGCGATCCCAGTAACAGCTGACCTTGATGGAACCGTTATGACCTGCTGGACCACTAGCAGGCACTTTACACACGTGTCCCCCACGGCCTCCAAACGAGGGGTCTCATTGCTCCCACTTCACGTCAGAGCAAACCGAGGCAGGGAGGCTTGGCCACATGTTTGGGGCCCCTGGCTACCATGTGGTAGGGCCAGGATTAGAACCCAGATCCAAACCTACGCTTTTAACCACCAACTTTTATTCCCTTTCCAGACTACTCAGAAGTGACCATTCAATTTCTTTCTGTCTCAGTGCCTTCCTTTTTTTTTTTATATAAAGAATCAAATTATTTTTATTTATTTAAATCTTAACATACATGTTTTCCATTTTTAATGATACAGCTAATGCCTCCCTCATTCAATGTGTATTCATTGAGCCACTGTATGCCTTCAGCACTACTGTAGGCCCTAGGGATTCAGCAGTGACCAAAACTGGCCTAGTTCCTGCTATTAAACTTACATTCAGATCAGGGGTACAAGAACAACGACAAAAGTAAGTAAGATAATATACAGCATATAAGTAGATCATTAGTACTATAGGGAAAGTAGAAAAAATAGGAAAAGGGAGTGTGTGTGTGGGTTGGGCTTAGTGATGGGGAGTCACCAGATTGTGGTTTTAGGTAGGGAGGTCAAGGAAAGCCTCACTGAGAAGACGGCAGCTGAGCAGAGGCCTGGAGGAGTTGGGATAGGGTCCAGCAGCTAGAGAGGAAGTCTGTTCCCAGCAGAGGGAAAGGTGCAAATGTCCGGAGGCAGGAGCGTGAATGGCTAGTTCCAGAAAGATCAAGGAGGCCCGGGTGGCTGGAAGGCAGACAGTAAGAGGAGGTTTACGGAGACTGGGAAGGACAGGTGGGAGGGGAGGGTTTGTTTTAGATGTTTTCATTTTGAGATGCTTATTAAACATCCATAGGGGAGAGGTTGAGGAAGCACATAGACAGATGCAGGAATGAAGGATGTCAGAAGCGCATCTGGACTGGCACACCGTGTGGGACTCCTCAGTTCATAGACCGGTTCAGTCTGTGGCAGCCCAGACAGGGGAGGGAATACTAGGAGTTGCTGGATCCTGAAGGACTTGCATTAGATCAAGGAGCAGAAATTGGGGAGGAGGACATTGCAGGTGAAGGGACTGACCTTGAGCAAGGACCCGGGGCCAGGGAAGGTTTGGCGCTCAGGGAGCGGTATCAGATGTGGCTGGATTGCAGGACAAGACACTGAGGGGGCAGAAGGGGGTGGTGGGGAGGTTAGAGAAACAGATTGGAGAGCCAGATTGCGACCATCTTTATAGGACATGCCGAGGAATTTAGTATTTCTTCTGCAACCAGATGGGAGCCATGGAAGTCTTTGAAGGAGGCATGTAACATGACCGGACACATCATTAAGAAAAGTAACTGGCAGCACAGTGAAGGTTAAATTGCAGAGGAGGAGACTTAAGTCACATACATCATAATTACCAACAAGGTTGAAAGTGACAGTCATGCGATGGACAGGTCAAGTGCTATGCAAAGATGATATGTACCTCTTCGTGTTGAAAAAACACTCCTGAAAGAAACAATAATGGCCTGTGTTTACTGTTACTTATTGTTGTAATTTTTGTTAGAGCATAGTATGATATGACTTCTTTTTCTTGAAGGCCTTACACAATTTCCCTTCTGAAATGATGATCTATTTTGAAATATGAGTACCTTATAAACAATCACATTTCTCTGCACAGAGCTGGACCCTCTGGTGTCACAGTTAATTACCCTCTTTACTGAGTTCCTGAAGAAACTGATCCAACTTCCTTGCGACTAAATCCCATTTTTATTTAGTATATGAAAAAGAAAGGCGACAATTCAGAACACCCTCATATTTTCTATCCCTGAATACCATTACCCGTATCATACTGATCAAATTGCAGTATTTCATTTTGGAAAAATAGCACAGCATTTTCCCCAAACGCAAGCCGGAGGAGCTGGGAATATGCATGTCTTAAAGCTTGTTGAAGGGAACTCCCCAGGATCAACAGAAGCTTATCCTTTGTGTCCATAGAGACTGAATACCAAACCGCGTTTCTTGCGTGTCTTTTCTATGCCGGGCACTTTCACATGAATTTTTATTTAATTTTTAAAAAGCTGTGTTCCATGTGTGATTTTACAAGTGACAGTACTGAGGCTCAGAGATGTAAATAACTTGGCTAAGGATACATGCCTCTTTTCCAAAGCAATGTAAATAACTTGGATGCACGCCTCATATCCAAAGTGATGGCTATTTCCACTTGCCTCTGCTTTGCTTGTTATGAGAAAGCGTACTCGGGTATGTAAAGCAAAATGCAAATCGACAGGTAGAAGGGTCCTGCCAATACTGTTTCTCATAGAATGTTTGGAACACTCTCAGGAAGATTTACCCATCTCGTCGGTAAATATCAGTTATCCTTCTAAGCAGTTCATTCCCTCCCTGGTCAACATGCAAGTAGAAGAGCAAAACGTCCATAAGCAAAATTAAGTAAAGAGATTTTGTTTGCTCTCCCAGACTGAAAAGCCTTACTAAATAAATTTAAATTTAAATTTAAAAAGGGAGGGAGGGACACCCGGGTGGCTCAGTCAGGGAAGCATCCGACTTCGGCTCAGGTCATGATCTCGCGGTTGATGAGTTCGAGCCCCACATCGAACTTCAGCTCAGGTCATGATCTCACAGCTCGTAGGTTCGAGCCCCGCTTCAGGCTCTGTGCTGACAGCTCGGAGCCTGGAGCCTGCTTCGGATTCTGTGTCTCCCTCTCTTTCTCTGCCCCTCCCCCACTTGCACTCGGTCTCTCTCTGTGTAAAATATAAACATTAAAAGTACATATTAAACAAAAAAAGAATTGTCCATGGAACAGTTTAAAGATGCACAGGATCCCAGGACGTTTGTGCGATTTAAAAGATTCACAGGATTCTGATTAGGACTGGGACCGGGAAACTTTTGTGGAAACAGTGGTGATATATTGGTCCTCCATTACAAACCATTCTTGTGCTTTTCTTATCAAATTCCCAGCTTTTGGTCAAACATGGAGAGCAACTTGAGAAAACACAGGGCACAGAGTTCTTCTTTGAGAATGTGTAATTTTCAGTCCATTGATTGATGACTGGATAAAGAACATGTGGTATATATGCAATGGAATATTACTCATCCATAAAAAAGAATGAAATCTTGCCATTTAGAACGACATGGATGGAGCTAAAGTGTATTATGCTAAGCGAAATAAGTCAGTCAGAGAAAGATAAATACCATATGATTTCACTCATATGTGGGATTTAAGAAACAGACAGATGAACATATGGGAAGGAGAAAGAGAGAGAGAGGAAGCAAACCACAAGAGACCCAAGGAGAGAGAACAAACTGAGGGTTGATGGAGGGAAGTGGGTGGGAGATGGGCTAGATGGGGGGTGGGCATTAAGGAGGGCACTTGTGATGAGCACTGGGTGTTGTAAATGATGAAGCACTAAATTCTACTCTTGAGATCAATTTTACCATCTATGTTAACTAACCAGAATTTAAGTAAAAACTGTTAAAAAAATGTGTAATTTGGTCAGTATTTTACACGTGTGAAATGTTTCAAATCAGTTTTATAAGTAGAGTGGTGTTTTTAATCCAGCAGAAATAGTGCTGTGCAAAGGACCACTATCAAAATAGGAATAAGGAAATGATGTTATTTCAACTTGAATAGACACCTGTAGATTTCACCGTTCTGTAAAACAGTACTAGATTATCAACTGTTGGGGTATCTCAAACCACCACCCAAGAAGAAAGTGTGCACACGCTCACCCATTATAGGCACTGCTTCAAAATGTATTGGGTATTATTAACTACTTATCATTCATTCTCATCTTAAGAGTCACATTCCTCATTTTTGTTTTATTTTGGTTTTCCAAACATCAATTCTCTCTTGTTCTGTAGACAGAGTTTTATGGGCACTTTTTTTCTAATTCTCAGCCCGATCAACCTCCCATTTTATGGTGGACTTTTGTTCAGCCGTTATTCCCATAAAAGATAAATCACAATACCCATCTGTTCTTGACTCTCTTTAATTCCATAGAATTTTTAAGTATACTGTGTTTTTCAGTTAATGAAATGTCTGGACAGTTAAGTAATAAATTCTGTGCAGAAATCGATTTCTAAGTCAGAAAAATTTAAACTATGAAATTATTAACTGGAATCAATTTGCATAGATCTTGTTTCATTGTTACTTCAGTATTAGGAAGGAAAGAAGGAACAGCCAGGGAATGTGTGATTAGTCCAAAATGGATGGATTGAATTCACTTGGTAAATATAATTAGCCCTTAAACACCAAGGTCGTTAAACAGAGGTTGATGCAAATTCTAGCGTGCCTTCTATTTTGCAAGTTAGCCTTGTCTAGATTTATGCAGGGCTGAGATATTTAACCTTCACGTGGAGTGGATAGCTTTATTGAGGGAAAATGATTTCTGTGGAATACCGAGATTGTACTGGCAGTTCTGTGAAAGAGGTCCAACCCTGTGAAAACAGGCATGGAAATGAGCATTGATACTGAAATGCGCAGGAGAGATGACTCCTTATTATGGTACAGGTGAGGCAAACCCAGGTGATGAGCAGTGTGGGTACCAAGACCACAGGATGTGTTCCCCACTGGTTCAGAAGGCCAGGGACATACTTTTTTCCCCTTCCATATTTGTTTTATATTTTAATAAGATGTGGGTTTGGATTCGGCACTCTTTGGTAAAGAAAGAGGAATCATTACCAGTAGTGAAACTTTACCTTTTGACCCTTGACAACTTTGCTGTAATGAGCTTAAATGGAATCTTCCCCCCCCCCCCGCCCCCTTTTGGGAGACTGGTTTTGATCAGGCTGCTGTGCATGCCGAATTATGCCAGGTAACTCCTAAAGCAGGAAAACAGACCTGTTCTCATTATCACTCCAAACTCTGACATGCTCGGCGCAAAGTTTCAGGGGTGGCTTTGCATCGTGTGTGAGCCTCCGGGCTTCAGGGAGCATTCGAACAAGGGCAGTTTAATCGCCAACCAGAGTGACGGCATTTGTTATGTAAGGGTTTTTATTGTAAATAAATTAAAACATAGGTAGGACATCCTGACCTCAGATTAGAGAATGTCTACTGAAGGCATCGAAGAACTTACTTGCCCAAATGGAAGGAGGCTACTTGAGTTATAAGGGCCTGTGTGGAGGATACAAAGGAACACAAGACTGTGGCACTGAATGGCAGTTAAGGGTTAGGATAGTCCATGACTGCTGTTGAAGAAATAGTTATTTGTAGATTGAATTTTTATTAGTGGAGACAGTACTGGTTGTATAACATCAAGCTTCATCTTCACTATCACCCGTCCTGTGACAACTTTTCTTACCCCTCCCTTCTGGAGCACTGACTTTCCTCACTGTTCTGATTTGTATATACCCCCATCTTTGTGCCTGTAACTCAGCATCAGGGTTTGCAACCTTCTTGATGGACCGGCTGCAACAGGGTTTGGTAGATATGTGCAGGATATAAATGGAAAACCGATAGACAAGTAGATACGAATGTGCTTGAAAGAAGGCACAGCAGAGGCTATGAAAAGGAAAATGGAAAAGAAACATATGCAAGACCTATAATGAATGAATAGGAAGTCACCAGTGATGTGCATTTATTGTCAAATGCATTTTCGCAATTTATTTGGAGATTTCTTTCTGTAAGGACTTGTGTTGCTGCCATCATTCGGTCAACTCTTCAAATTCCATGTCTGTGTGAGGACTTATTCAAGGAATCTACTTTGCCGTCACCCGAAAGTGTTCTTCTCACCAGATGTCTCCTGGTGGATTCTTTCACCTTACCCTAAACAGAGATGATATGCCAAATGATGATGTACAAAATAATTATCCTCCGAGGGGATGTGACTGAGGAGTCATTGCCACCTCCTGTTTTCAGCTTTTGAGTTGCTTCCAAGGGAAATGAGGGTGAGGTTTGGTTTCTGGGCTAAAGGTACCAACCACCTGTCAATGTCTGCCATTTGATTTCTGCTGTGTACATCTGCAATTCACATCAGTCATCTGAAACTGACTTGTGCTGGTGAGCTAAGAGCTAGTAGACTTCAATCCTCTCAATAAAGTTCGTGTTTTTGGGATTCTTAAGGACATTTGTATCAAAATGTTTTTACTTCTAACATCTTTCTTTGAGACGCTGGAACCATGGGCCACTGCCCATTTACAACATAGCCAGCTAGTGTAACTCCATAGAAACAAGCAATTATCAGCTCAGAAGAAAGAGCATAAGGAGTCAGACAGACGAGGACCCTCATCTCAGCTCCACCAAGTTATTCAAGGACCTTCAATGTCCTCATCTACAAAATGGGGCAACAATACAATCCTCCTGAGAGGGTTTGGGTGAATAAATGATATGACCCGGGCCAAGCGTTTGACACTGGGTGGAGCACTTTTTAAAATAGCATTTTTTTAAAATAGGAGCCATGCTAATAACACATTATTACTTTAAAGCAAAGTGGCAAGACACAAATTTGTCTGGAAGAGTCCATCAAGACTGTGTGTTAGATAGGGAATGCTATGCCGTTGTAGCAAAAGATCCCTTATAGTTCTAGAGCTCAAGGCATGCAGAAGTGTAGGTACTGTTTGCTTAAAGATGCTCAACAGACGTTCCAAGTCAGCGAGTTTCTACTTCATGAGGTCATTTTCAAGGTCTCTCTAGTTCGTCCATTTCAGGGAAAGGACACAGAACATGGAGCAGCAAATGTGGGAGATCAGGGGTTGGGCGTGGAAGTGACACCTGTCAGGTCCATCAGACTGCACCGGGGGTGGGGGGGAACGATCACAGAACTCCACACAACTGCTGGGCGCCCTCACTTCTGCTCCTGTGGAAGAGAAGGCCAGTGAATTGTCCTTGAGCCGTCAGTCTTCTGTTGGGAGGTTGGCAGAGCGCACACAGGTCCCTGGAAATTGCCTACGTGGAGAGTTTGTGAGTCAAGCCTGTCTAAAGTGTATAGTTTTGTGGTTTTATTTTTTAAAATTTGTTTAATGTTTATTTTATTTTTGAGAGACAGAGACAGAGCGTGAATGGGGGAGGGGCAGATAGAGGGAGACACAGAACCAAAGCAGGCTCCAGGCTCCGAGCTGTCAGCACAGAGCCCAACGCGGTGCTCAGACCCACAAACCACGAGATCATGACCCGAGCGGAAGTTGAGCACTTAACCAAATGAGCCACCCAGACGCCCCTGTGGTTTTCTTCTTTTTTTTAAAAAAATATTTTAATATTTATTCATTTTTGAGAGAGAAGAGTGGGGGAGTGGAGGGGCAGAGAGAGAGGGAGACACAGAATCCAAAGCAGCTCCAGGCTCTGAGCTGTCAGCACAGAGCCCGACACGGGGCTCAAACCCACAAACCGTGAGATCGTGACCTGAGCCGAAGTTGGACGCTTAACCGACTGAGCCACCCAGAAACCCCTCTTCTTTTTAAATGAGGCATGGGAATAAGTCATTTATGAGATAACTTCCAGTTCTCAGTATTAGAGAATTAGAGACTACTGACTTTTAGCAAAACACCACTTTGGTTAAATATTTTCCTAATTGAAAAATTGCCAACAAAAATACAGGGTAAGGATTATTTTGTTTTCCATTTTCAAATATGAAATAACATTAAGTGAGCTTATGACAAACAACTGCCAAATTTATCCATTCAAACATTTCTAAAAACAAATAGAATAGTTTAGCTATGCCAGTTTTCCTAAGCTGTTTTTCTAAATTGGAAAATCCTGAAATTCCTATGATTGTCTATTAGATGTGATAATCGTATTTTTTTTTAATTTTTTTTCCAACGTTTTTTATTTATTTTTGGGACAGAGAGAGACAGAGCATGAACGGGGGAGGGGCAGAGAGAGAGGGAGACACAGAATCGGAAACAGGCTCCAGGCTCCGAGCCATCAGCCCAGAGCCTGACGCGGGGCTCGAACTCACAGACCGCGAGATTGTGACCTGGCTGAAGTCGGACGCTTAACCGACTGCGCCACCCAGGCGCCCCAGTGATAATCATATTTTTTAAATATTTTTTCACTAGGCTTCAGAGAGGAGTGCCTGGGTGGTTCAATCAGTTAAATGTCTGACTTCAGCTCAGGTTATAATCTTACAGTTCTTGAGTTCAAGCCCTACTTCAGATCCTCTGTCTCCCTCTCTCCCTCTGCCCCTCCCCCATCTCAAAAATAAAAATGAAACATTAAAAAAAAGAAACAAATCAAAGCAAAAGGGGGTTAAGGTCGGGGTTAGTGTTAGCTTATTCTTATCTTGGTAAAGAGAATGTGAAACTTCAAGATAACGCATTATTTTTATTGATATTTATGCATAAGGAGATAGGTGATGTTTTTTTAAATATCTCTTTTGGACAGCAAAAGTATTTGTTGGAAGAACTACTTTGATAAGCCACCAAAGGTAGAGAGCAAGACTGCATAGTCTACTATGTGTAAGATTAGAATGATTTCTATTCTTTCTGAAATCCACGAGAGTGAGCACAGAAACCTCTTCCAAGGAATTTGGCACTTAGAATATAGAAATTGTATTGGTGCAGCCGCTCTGGAAAGCAGTGTGGAGGTTCCTCAGAAAATTAAAAATAGACCTACCTATGACCCAGCAATAGCACTGTGAGGAATTTACCCAAGGGATACAGGAGTACTGATGCATAGGGGCACTTGTGCCCCAATGTTTATAGCAGCACTCTCAACAATGGCCAAATGATGGAAAGAGCCTAAATGTCCATCAACTGATGAATGGATAAAGAAATTGTGGTTTATATACACAATGGAATACTACTTGGCAATGAGAAAGAATGAAATCTGGCCTTTTGTAGCAACGTGGATGGAACTGGAGAGTGTGATGCTAAGTGAAATAAGCCACACAGAGAAAGACAGATACCATATGTTTTCACTCTTATGTGGATCCTGAGAAACGTAACAGAAACCCATGGGGGAGGGGAAGGAAAAAAAAAAAAAAAGAGGTTAGAGTGGGAGAGAGCCAAAGCATAAGAGACTGTTAAAAACTGAGAACAAACTGAGGGTTGATGGGGGGTGGGAGGGAGGGGAGGGTGGGTGATAGGTATTGAGGAGGGCACCTTTTGGGATGAGCACTGGGTGTTGTATGGAAACCAATTTGACAATAAATTTCATATATTAAAAAAAATAAATAATAAATAAATAAATAAATAAATAAATACTATATTAAAAAAAAAAAGAATATAGAAATTGCATTATAGTATCCTGAAGGCAGAAGTTACCTCTGTCTTGTTCACCAGAGTACAGTCCCAGGATTTAGAGGGATGCTTGAGACATTATAGATATAAATATATAGATATAGCTACATATATAAATATAGATATATAGATATAGCTACCGATAGAGATGGCAAGTTCCCATATTTTGTTGAATGAGTGGATGATTGTAGAAGTCTGAGCATCAGGGAGGCCTCGGTTTACTCCTGGGTTGTATAAGCCAAACCTGCAGATGGGGAAGGTGTCATTAGGCAAATGACCATAGTCACTACAAAGACAACAGTGGGTATTTCCCAAGGGATTTTTTTAAAAGACACTTTGGACAGAATAAGAAAAGTAACTCAATAGAAGACAGTTTCATCTGTCAACCTTTTTAACATCATCCATCCTGTGTATCTGTTGACCTTTTTAATACAGTCAATCCTGTGTGACAGAGCCCATTGGATTGTAGGTGTCCTGGATGGTCGGTAGAGGCTTCTCTGTGTTCATTCGCTTATTCATTTGTTCTCTTTTCAGTACTTACTATAGTGACACACGAGGGAGGCGAGACTGCCTTCAGTGAGCTTACAGCTCAGAAGCAAATACCAGGCTGTTAGTATATGCAGACTGTGTAACAGAGAGACTCCAGACAAATGTCTTTTAATTGCAGTGGTCAGTACCAAGGAGATGTGTCTGGTAACCACGATTATAAATATCTGAGTACTACGTGAACAAATAACTTAGAACCTGAACATCTTCTGCACATTGGCTCAAGCGGCTCTTTATTGGTACCACCAGATAGCACTTTTCCCCTGTATGGGTTTTGTTGAGATGGTGGTGGCTGTGATGGTTTCTGCAGACATTTCAGCACAGCACCGTGTCTAAGTGGTCCTCACGTGGGGCCAAAACCACCTCTCTAGGAGGCATTTGCAAATATGTTGGTGCGTTTCAGTTCTCGCAATGACTGCGCACCTCGGACGGAGGCTGAAATCCCTACATGCTGGCAGCACACGGACAGCTCAGTACCATGAGGGACTGTCCTGTCCAGATTATCACTGGCTTCCCATCCAGAAGCATACGGGGAGATCAAGTCAGTCTTCGTCCATTTCTATGTTCTGAAGATCCAACTTTAGGTATCTGTCTCAGGCTAAGCGTGGGCAGACCATGCACACACTGGAACACAAGACAAAAAAGGATTCTACCAGAATCCGTGATAATTAATGCTGCATTCAGGAAGGGAAGTGTGATCCTGGGGTAACCCCAACCAGAGGGCAATGAGGAAGAAAAACTTAAAATCCATGAGTTATGGGCTAGTCCTCCAGAGGCTGAAAGAGGCAGAGGAAGAAGGAAGACTTTCTTTCATAATTTGTCTGATGATGGAAAAAAATGCCCAGTCTTATTCTCAGGTTAAGACCATTAATGAATTTTAAATGTGCAGACTCAAGGCTGTCCTACCCTGTCTTAAAAGGATTATGGATTGGATTAAGGGACTTTTCTGTTCCAGCCAAGCTTACAGAACTTTCCTACTTTATTGAGGTAGAATTCTCTTTAATTTTAATGAGATTTATCCTTTCTTTGTTCTCTTAAAACTGAATCCAAAGCAGGTCCTTATCAGTGCTTTATAACCAGGTTAAATATTCCAGCTGACTCTATCCTTCTCTTTTTTAAAGGAAATCTGTTCAAAACCATTGGGGATGTTGTGATCAACATTCTGAAAAGTTTCATTTCCCTTAGGTATGTCAGGCAGCCCCCAGGCTGAATTCTGTAAACCATTGTGTTTTATTTCAGTTCACACAATAAAACCTCACTTACCAGGAAGTGCCTGATCTGTGAATCTCGAATATCTAGGATATAGTAACCCAAGCAACAAAGCGCCCGATTTTTATGCCAAAAATGAGAAACTTCAGGCTCTCTTGGGAGTCGATGTATTCTCAATTTACACACTGTTGTAAGAAGTTTTGTTATCTGCTTCCCTGGCTCGCGACAAATTGAAAAATGGACAGCCAGGGAGTTATTTAGTTTGGGTTAAGGATTGCAGCAGGACCTCCTATAGCCTGGCACAGAAAAGGTATGGGCAAAGGGTACCCCACTTTTATTGGAAGACAAAAAAGGAACTCTAAAACCATGTGAGTTTGGAACCAGGGTGTTTTGTTCAGAGAAGCCATCCAGCTAGGCATTTCCTACAGCACACTGCTGGTTCCCTAGGTGTAGACACTGGTGGTCACACTAACCATATGAAAAGAAGCGAGAGGGGTGCCTGAGTAGCTCAGTCCATTTGGTGTCCGACTTCGGCTCAGATCATGATCTCACAGTTCGTGGGTTCGAGCCCCATGTCGGGTTCTGTGCTGACAGCTCGGAGCCTGGAGCCTGCTTCCGATTCTGTGTCTGCCTCTCTCTGCTTCTCCCTTGTTCGCATTCTGTCTCTCTCACTCTCAAAAATAAATAAACATAAATTTTAAAAAAATAGAAAGAAGCAAGAGAAGTTTGTAGCCCCTTTTACAAGGTTTCCCTCAAATTTCATAATTTTTTTCCAAATTTGTAATTTTTTTACAATTGTGCCGGCTATAAGACTAACTGTAACAGTCTGGGGGGAAAACACCACTGATTTAGAATATCTTACTTCCTAATAAAGCTGGATCAATGAGACGGTTGTATGGGAAATTCAATTTGGAAATCTTCCTTTGAAAGTTGGAACTATTCGAAACTAAACACAGCAAATTCTGTACCTCTTATCCCCCATCATGGGATATGTGTCTTCCTGACCTACAGATTTCTTCATACTATATGTTATTCACTTGATTGCCTCAAGTGCACACTGGGACGCAAAGTTACTCAGTGTCATGAGAACCTGCGTCATCAGGCTGGTGCATGGGTGAAACCATAGTTTCCAATGCCCCTTACGTAAGTTGAGGGAGAGAACGTCTTTTATTCATTTTGCACCATCACAGGTAAAGAGAATTGAGGAAGTGGACTGAAATCAAATCCTACCAAAATGGGAAATATGTGTTACATAATAATTAAAGCTTACAGATTAGGTTATTCTTCTCTCTTTGTTAGTAACCCTTAGATTAGGGTAATTGCATTTATGGAGTATGTCCTGCCTATGGATTTATTCCAAAGAAGGACTAATCAATGCAGATAGAGTACAATGAATAGCCCTAAAATGTTTGTATATACTGGACCACTATTGTTCTAATACCCAATGTCTAATAGGGAAGAAAAATATACTAGTTACTGAAATAATGATAAATCATGAGAGAATGAACTGGATCCTATGAGAGCAAAGGTGGGGAGGCGGAGGGCTGACCTGTTCTCTGCCTAAAGTTTTGAGGTGTGGAACCACCCAGTTGGGGTTAAATTGTGGTGCCCACAGTGGGCAGCAGAAGTAAATCATTGTCCTTACTCTCTTCTCATCTTATTCTTGCCTGAGTTTTTTACATAATATTTCTGGCCTTTTACTACACAGAGGTAAATATTGTAGACTTTCATATTAGTTTATGAGGAAATTCTGAGATATAGGTAATCTGCATTTTTAAGCATTCGATAAGTGACTTGTAATCATTGGAGAGTTTTGGAATTATACACAGTCTATTAAATGGAATTTAAAATAGACCACATGCTTTTCTATGGCCTCCTACTTCTTGCCTGAGACTAAAATACCACTTTCCCTCACATGACAATGTCATGAATATTATTTGTGAGGGACTTTGAGAATTTCAAGACAAAGGTGCTGAAGGTTTTTGAGAACAAGAATGAATGTTGTTACAATTTTTACTTTGTCTGCCTCATCCATGAGTGTCAAATTCATATTTATCCCAAACTTCCTTTGATTGTTAATTCAAGGAGTGAGATACTGAAAATCAACTGTTCACATTTCTTACCTTATCCCCTCTAAGTAACAAGTGTATATGTCCTCATTCAGTCTATACATCCTATTTAATTTTTTTATTAATTTTTTAAATTTTTTAATGTTTAGTTATTTTTGAGGGAGACACAGAGCACGTGAGCAGGGGAGGGGCAGACAGAGAGGGAGACACAGACTCCGAAGCAGGCTCCAGGCTCTGAGCTGTCATCACAGAGCCCGACACAGGGCTCTAATCCACGAACCATGAGATCTTGACCTGAGCCGAAGTCAGAGGCTCAACTGACTGAGCCACCCAGGCGCCCCTGCACACCCTATTTTAAAATAACTGTAGGGAAGATGTCCTTATTAAGAATGTCTGGATGGTAGATGTGAAAGTTGTTTTTTATGTACTTGCCAGGGGCTATCTAAAGTAGAAGTTCAATATAAGCAATCCATTTTAATCCTTTGCTTTTCTTACTTTAAAGCTCAATAAACATTTGGTAAATGAATGTTGAATGTTAATGCATTCCGTTTGCCCATCTCATGAAATAGACAAAGGGAGGCAGTCCCCTTAATACAAGCAGCAATGACTTAAGCGCTTAATCCTAGTGAAATGAAGATGTTTAAGTGCCACTCACTCTTCCTGAGTGACTCGTAGGTCAGAAGCAGTCAGTCAACTGCAAACATCTTATGTGTGGTTAAGAAATCCAAGTTAATTTGCAGAATTAAATAATTCCCAGCACTGCCCAACCCAACAGTGCTATATCTCAGCAGTTTGTTGCATAAATAGCAACTACTGATAGTGGCTTGTAACACCGCGAATCTTACCGCGTAACTCTTCTGAACTTCGCATGGGCCAAGACTGCCTGGTCTCATTGGCCATCATAATCAAGACTGACACCTTGCAGAGGAATACTTTCTCTTGCGTGTCACCAATGTAACTTTAGCCTCTGACCATCCCCCCCAAAATCCATATATGAATATAAAAATTTAGCTATTTAGATATTTTTAATAAAGAGACTCAGAGATGCCTGGGTGGCTCAGGCAGTTAAGTGTCTGACTTTTGGTTTCGGCTCAGGTCATTATCTCACCGTTTGTGAGATCAAGCCCAGAGTCAGGCTCTGGGCTGACAGGAGCCTGCTTAAAATTCTCTCTCTCTCTCTCTCTCTCTCTCTCTCCTAGCCCCTCCCCCTCTCTCTCAAAATAAATAAATATTTTTTTTTTTAAAAAAAGAGAATCAAATATCCAAATTTAAGACCCCAGGTGAGGGTAGGCTGGGGATAAGGAAAGGCTTGAGTTGGCTTTAAACAGTTCTTTCCAAGGACTGTAGCTCTTGAAACTTTAAATAAATGTCTTAAGGGGCACCTGCCTGGCTCAGTCGGTGGAGCATGTGACTCTTGATCTCGGGGTTGTAAGTTCGAGCCCCACGTTGGGTGTAAAGATTATTTAAAAGTAAAAATTTTTAAAAATAAATAAATAAATAAATGTTTCAAAATCGTAACTAAGAAAGGACCTTTTGCATCCAGGATTTTTAATAATTGTGTCCTAAATGGTAGGCAGGAGATATATTTTGTTTTCCCCTGGTATTCTCCCACAGCTTCTAGGGCTGTGCCCCACCTAATAGCCCTTGGGGAACGAATGCTGGATGAGTCAGAGAATGGCACCTTGCATGGTGTCTCCCCTTGCCACCCCAGCAAACAAGGTGGTGTATAATGATTGTGATGGCATTGTAGGAGAATCAGCACATTTCCATGAAAATGGTTGACAATTGCTTATTGGAACAGGAATATGTAAAGACATATATGTAAATGATTCCAATTTTATCCAAATTGTAGGAGTTGTCTTCATGCTTCATAATTTTGAGGTTACTGAAGTTGTTAAATGCTTGAATTTTTTTTTTAATTGGCTTGTCTGTTAAAAACAGTTTGGAATATAACTGACTCAAAGGAAAGATTATATTTTGTAATTCTATTGTTTTTTTCCCCCTTGGGAAAGCTCTTATCTTCCTGAGTATATTGTTTTTTCATATTGTAGTTATGATGAATTTCAGATGTGGATGACTTTGTTTTGTAAACATTCACATAACAGAGCCGGGGGTTGGGGGGGGGGGGTGTTGTGCACCTGAAGTTGAGCTCCTGACTTCGGCTCAGGTTATAATCTCACAGTTAGTGGGTTCGAGCCCCACTTTAGGCTCTGTACTGACAGCTCAGAGCCTGGAGCCTGCTTCAGTTTCTGTGTCTCCCTCTCTCTCTCTGCTCCTCCCCCGCTCTCTCTCTCTCTCAAAAATAAGTAAACATCTAAAAAAACTAAAAAACAAAACAAAACAGAGCTTGGACTTGATGTGGTCCCAGTGCTCATACATCTGGCCGTCGAAGGAGACCTTTCAGGAAACTCAAAGCCTTTTCTAAGAAATCAGGAAATGAGGGGTGCCTGGGTAGCTCAATCAGTTAAGCATCTGACTTCAGCTCAGGTCATGATCTCACGGTTCATGAGTTCAAGCCCCGTGTTGGGCTCTGTGCTGACAGCTCAGAGCCTGGAGCCTGCTTTGCATTGTGTCTCCCTCTCTCTCTCTCTGCCCCTCCCCCACTCATACTCTGTCTCTCTGTCTCTCTCTCTCTCAAAAATAAATAAGACATTTTTAAAAATTAAAAAAAAAAAAGAAATCAAAGAATGAGCTGTATGGATTGTCTTATAATCAAGTGCTTAGTTCTTGAATGTGTAGGTTTCCCAGAGTATATGCAGTGGAGAGTTCTGATTTATTAAATGGCTCCATACCTACATCAGAAAAGCAGGCACGGGGGACCAATCAACACCTCGACCTCTTCCTCCTAACTCAGTGTTTCGCTTAAGAGCCTTATCCCACAGGTCTGTGGGCTTTTGCAGAGAGGAAACTCCTATTTTAAAATACTTACATACACAGTTTGGGCTGGATTTTAACTCAGTAAAAATAAGCTACTTTGGAACAAGTTTTTAAAAATATATTATCTGTTCAATTTTACCTAGACTTTTGTGTTATGTTAATGTATCAAGGAGCAAGTGACGATAGATATGGATACCTGTCATCCTCTGAGGAAGGAGTTATAAGCACAAGTAGTCACAGGCCTTTGGTATGCCAAGTAAATCCTGTGTAACCACAAGACCAAAGAGATTAGACAATTAAACTGCAGCCTGTCGAGCCAAAGTGAAATAATACCGACCATGTCTTTTGAGATGCCTGAATTTGTTCTTCAATCTGTGTACAAAAATAGCAACAATAATCATATTGTTGCTTCCAATTTGTTTTAAAAGAGACTGTAAAATAAGGAGATTTTGGAAAGGGAAAATGGGTGTGGTTGTGCCCTCTGCGGTGCATTTTTACTCAGCCGGGAAGTCACAGAGAAAATGAGCGCGGGCCCCCTGCTCTTTCTCCTGTAACAAAATGTCGAGTACTGAGTTGATCAAGGAATAAGAACATTATTTTTTTATATAGGCATAGTGGAACAATTTTGTTTAAGTTTTATGTATTTATTTTGAGAGAGAGAGAGAGGGAGGGGTAGAGAGAGAATTCCAGGCGGGCTCCACACCATTGGTGCAGAACCTGACATGGGGCTCAAACTTCAAACCAAGAATCAGACGCTTAACCGACTGAGCCACCACCTTCTAACGTGTGCCTTTTAATGTCTACTGATACATTTGTATTTGATACTTATATTTTTTTTTTATTTTTTTTATTTTATTTTTTTATTTATTTATTTTTTTTAATATATGAAATTTACTGTCAAATTGGTTTCCATACAACACCCAGTGCTCATCCCAAAAGGTGCCCTCCTCAATACCCATCACCCACCCTGCCCTCCCTCCCACCCCCCATCAACCCTCAGTTTGTTCTCAGTTTTTAACAGTCTCTTATGCTTTGGCTCTCTCCCACTCTAACCTCTTTTTTTTTTTTTTTTTTCCCTTCCCCTCCCCCATGGGTTTCTGTTACGTTTCTCAGGATCCACATAAGAGTGAAACCATATGGTATCTGTCTTTCTCTGTATGGCTTATTTCACTTAGCATCACACTCTCCAGTTCCATCCACGTTGCTACAAAAGGCCATATTTCATTTTTTCTCATTGCCACGTAGTATTCCATTGTGTATATAAACCACAAGAGGCACAGAGAACTCCCTTCAGACGTAACTTGATACTTATATTTAAGATAATTATATTTTTTCTATAATGTATAATATTGTTACATAGTATATAATTTCATATATTTACACACACACCAAAAATTTGGCACACCAATTAGTTCTTTAGTCTTTATTCAGGACAAGGTTTCTAAAATACTGTGCAGTATACCATCCCATTTTTAAAAAATATTTTGTAATGTTTATTTATTTTTTAGAGAGACACAGAGACAGAGACAGAACAATAGTGGGGAAGGGGCAGAGAGAGAGGGAGACACAGAACCTGAAGCAGGCTCCAGGCTCCGAGCTGTCAGCACAGAGCCTGACGCGGGGCTTGAACTCACAAACCGCGAGATCATGACCTGAGCTGAAGTTGGATGTTTGACTGAGCCACTCAGGCACCCCTTTTTCTGTAGAAGTTTGATTGGTTCTTTTTATGTCTTGTGTGATTCTGTTACCATGCTCATACTTTACTTTCTCAGACATTGTGTGTGTGTGTGTGTGTGTGTGTGTGTGTGTGTGTGCGCGCGCGCGCGCGCGCGCGCGTGAGCTCCTTTAATGTCCTTGTCTACTAACGATGCCATTTATTTCATGTCCAGACCCATTTCTGTGGATTCTCTCTTCACTAGGGGTTTCTTCTTGTTTGCATGTCTGAGGATGTTAACATCTGATGCCAGACATTGTGAATTTTATTCTATGGGGTCCTGATGTTTTGTATCCCTCTAAATGTTTTCTCTTTGTTGTAGGATGCATTTAAGTCGGAAACATTTCAATCTTTTTGAGGCTTGCTTTTCAGGAAAGACCCAAGGTCTTTAGTTCCCCATGACTGACTGTGTCTTCAGAGTGCTTTGTAAAGGTGTGTGTATGTGAATTCTTCCTGGCCTGTGTGGTCTGAAGATTGCTTTGCTGCTCCTTCCCTGGGATGCATTCCCCAACCTCAGATAGTTTCCTTCTACACATGCACCAGCCAGTCACACCCGACGGATTTCCGGAACCCTCTCTCTTTGCAGCTCCTTAAACCCTGCTTCAGCCATCACATCCCTAATGAAAGTCTAGGAGTCTCTTTTTTTCCCCAGGAGAATTGATTGTGACTTCATCTACAGTGGTTCAGTTCATCATTTCTTCCAGCATTATAGCACCTCTCTGGTCGATTTTGCGTTGCTCCTTGAGTCTTACAAATGACCTCTCAATAAACTGTACCTGTAATACACCCTTTTTTTAAGTCGCCCACTGCACATCACAGAATGTGTCCACAGTGTGTCCCACAGCCCAATAGAGTGAATGAACAAAGGCATTTATAATATGTTCACATTAGTTAATACGTGAGAATTTGGACCTCTGTTTAACATTGCAGATAGACGAAATACATTTTCCAATAGTTGCCTTTGCTCGGCTTTCTCCCCTCAGTCCTTCTGCATAATTTTACCAGTGACAGGAAGGAGGGAGTAAGAAGCATGTTCATTAAATTTGTAGAGGATACCAAACCCGAAGGGAATCGTAATCTCAAAATATAAGATTAGGGTTAATTATATCCTTGGCAAGTAGGATGAGTGATCACAAAGTAAGTAAAATTAAATGAAACTACAAGCTATTAAGTTTTAGAAAGGAATTAAGCCACCTGCCATGATAGAGAGGGTTGGAACCACATAAGATTGTAAGAGCCGTGGTGAATCACAAGCTGAAAACGCGTCAAAAATGAAATTTCCTGTTGTTATAGGATGCTTTGTAAAAGTGGCAAAGATAATTATCCTTTCACAATCATAATTATACAACCCATATAAAAATCCTGTGGCATTTTTGAGATCTATTTTTATTTTAAGAGCATTAGCAAATATAGGGTTTTAAGAAGAAAGCTGTTAAACTCCTGCAAATGGAACCCACGAAGAAACCTTATTCCCGTTTTCCCTTTTTGCTTTCTTGCCTCTCTGTAAGAACGAGTTGTGTGTACAGAAAAGTAGCATGCTGTATCAAAGAAAACATGCAAACAAAAAAGAACAACCACTGCCTTTAACCGAAACCAAAACAGGAGCCTTAGCATTGGGAGCCAGTAAATGAAAAACACAACAAACTGTTATGAACATCAGAAAGGTTTTCAGCAGGCCCTGCGCTAACCGTGTGCGGGTGTGCAGAAGAAAGCCCGACGTCCAAATAGCTTTTTTTGACTTTCTCAGTGTCTCAAGAATGTATAATATCATCTAAACCTCACAGCCATTTCGTGAAATATTATTTCCATTTTGCAGATGATGAAATTGAGTGGTCTCAAAGAAATGAATCCCATTTCAAGGCAGGTAGCTAATTAACAGCACTGTCTGCACAGACACAAATTTCTACAAACACTGGGTCAAACAAATGGTAATCCCAAATGCTTGGATGGATGCATGGTGGAGTACTTTGAAGGCACCAAAATGCTATAAAATGGAAGATGAGAAATGTGTCTGTGGTCTGGAGACTGGATCTTCCCCCAAAAAAGTGCTGCTGTGAATTCCCATGAATTCCTTCCACTCTCAGGGAAAAAGAAAACCTATTCGTCACTTTCCATACTGTGGCGCTAAGAATTGAAAAGACAACCTAAGACGTTTGTCCTCAGTGAGCGTTTAGTTCATTAACTCCTGGGGGGGGTAGGATGACCGTTAATATTGTAAGCCGACGATGCCACCAGCTCCTTCCCCGTTGAGCTTGAGTTAGTGATGTAGGTTACCGTGACACCTCCGATCATTTATCTATTTTCAGGTTGTTTTGTATTCCTCTTTAAAAATGAGAAGTTAGGGGCATCTGGGTGGCTCAGTCGGTTAAGCGTCCCACTCTTGATTTCGACTCAGTTCATGACCTCATGGTTCGTGAGCTCGAGCCCCATGTGGAGGTCTGGGCTAACAACGTGGAGCCTGCTTGGGATTCTGTCTCCTCTCTGCACCCCTCCCCTGCTTGCCGTCTGTATCTTTCTCAAAGGGTAAAAAATAAATAAATAATGATAAGTTAATAACAGGGTCTCTTAAAGTGTATGTTGAAAATTTGGACCAAAAAAAAAAGTGGGGGGGATAAAATTGATGTTGACTTGGAAGAATTATCCTTTGCATGCAGAAGACTTCTCTCCCATCTGAACAGAGGGGGACAGGAGTGAATTAGCACAGAGGGTTGTGTGGTAGGTGGACCTTGAGTGATTTCCAGCTGAGGTGGACTGCTTTCTCAGTGAGCCCATGTCCACAATGTGTGCATTGGACATGAAACTTGGGTACAGGACAGGTGGCAGAGTGGAGTGGGGTGTGAATGCAAGGGGCTTTATGCAGCTGCTATGGAAATTCCACTTCTCAGAATCCCTTCCCGTCCTCTCTGTATGCGCATGCAGTTTTTCACAACACACAAGGATTCTGCTAGCTTGTGAATGTCCAGTGATAGCAGAATGGGTTGATAAATTAGGCTGCAGGAACTCAATAGAATATTTTTAGCAAAGAGAGGCTATTCTAGCCACTTCTTCTCCTCATAATTATCTCCTGGCTTGACAAATTCTGAACAGGTAAGGACTTAACTCTACACACTACTATTCAAAAGAGTCTTGTCCAGCGAACCCAAAATTGCCTTTTGTTGGACGTGTGATCGTGTGAAGGAATTTAGTCACAACGTCGACTGGCCACCACTGAGGTGAAGTTATATGACTCTAGAAAGTATTTTTCTGCCATTTTGCCATACTGTAGAACTCAGGATATCCCAGGGAAAAGAATTCCTAGGTCTGTCTGGAAACATAAACTTAAAATAATCTGGAAGTGAAAAGAAACTTGGAGATCATCGTTTTGTTCCCTCCTTTTAGAGACAAGGGAACTGTATCAGTCACAGGGTGCCTTACTCGGAATGTTCTGGAAGGTGCTAGTGGTGCCGCAATTGTGCTGGCCAGGCTTCTCCAGGGAGATGTTGATCTTTCACAGTGGAACCCAACAAACCTCTCTACAGATCTCTGTCTATTCACAGAGACTGGGACTCTCTCTCTCTGCCCTCAACCCTGCCGTTCTCCATTGCCTCCTGGGAAGCGTGAATGTCCCTCTGCCACTGGCCTTTGGTCTTAGCTGGCTGCTTTTAAATCCTCATCCTTATGGCAATAAGTCCTGTTCAGGGTCAGGTGCATTTAATGCTTTATTATTTTCTAGTTATGACATTTGTAATGCCAATAGTTTATAGCAACAGACAATAGAAACGTCTGCAGACTCTTATTTCGACAGCTATATTTGACAGAAATTAACTGACGGCACATTTTGAGGCTAAAAGACCAGTAGTTTAATTTCCTGGTGTTGCTGATGTCAGATTGACCATAAAAATTGAAATCTCCTTCTTACCTGACACCAAAAGCGGCTTTGTAGGGGAGGAGCCCAACTTCTGACTTTTACCTCTTTTATTTGATGTAAGAATGTGTGAACCATAGTAGAAAGACTCTCAAGCAGTCAGTATATTCAGTTTGCATTTAAATGGTCAAACGAGAATCAAACTGGCAATGAAATGAACTTAATAAAATGAGAGGATATTTTCTTCCCAAAAATAAATGCGGGAAATGGGAGAGATACCTAAGAACAAATGGTATGCATAAATAACTGAAATTCTGAGAGCTTATCATCAAATGTGGGATTACTGTAAATGGATATGTTGTCATATAGAGAAAACAAAATGAACAGAAAACGAGAAAAATCAGTACGCATACCACAGCATAGTGTCTCTCTGAGGCTTGTTGAAACACACGAGGAATAACAAATTCCTTTAAGCATCATAAGTAAATATGGACTGCCAATACTCTGAGTAAAGTTTAAAATATCATCCTCTTCAACTTTAGGAGACAGTAGACTATTAATGTCATTTGTGGTTTTGCTTGACATGTGTTAGGCGCGCACAGGGAACTGTGGAGAGTTCACAAAATACCCTGCCCTCCCGCTCACAGATGCTCTGTCTTTGTGACATCCCGTGTAGAGAGTCCAGCGGGAAGATGCTGTCCCCATCGTGGCTCACGCTCACCCTCCTGGCCAGGTGGATGGGGCGGGGGGTTTCGCATAAGGAAGGCAGCCAAGCTTCCAACAGCTAAGCCACTTTCAGAGCGTGCAGACTCCCACGCGGTAGAATCAAACTTCCGGTGGGGGATGGGGGGTGGGGAGGAAGTTGGGGTTTTTTTTAGTAGACACACAGTGTTACATTAGTTCCAGGTGTGAGACATGGTAATTGGACATCTCCATAGTTTAGGCTGT
Source organism: Neofelis nebulosa (assembly GCF_028018385.1). NCBI lineage: Eukaryota > Metazoa > Chordata > Mammalia > Carnivora > Felidae > Neofelis > Neofelis nebulosa. The sequence continues at coordinate 10,301,364 of NC_080794.1, forward strand.
GCTCACAAGTAGAACTACCAACTGTACATGGACTGCCTTCCTTATACACTTCCTTTCATCCCCGTGACTGATTGGTTCCAGAACTGGAAGCCTCTGTCTCCAACTCCCCTTCACCATTTTTGCCCATCCCCTCCCCCCCACCCCCGTCCCCTCTGGCAACCACCAATTTGTTCTCTGTGTTTATGGATCTGTTTCTGTCTTTTGCTTGTTTGTTTGTTCATTTGGTTTGTTTTTTTTAGACTCCACACAGAAGTGAAATCATAGTCACACTCTGACTTATTTCATGTAGTCTAATCCCATCTGGGTCCATCCATGGTGTCACAACTGTTAAGATCTCATTCTTTTTTGTGGCTGAGTAATATTCCATTGTACATTTATACCATATCCCAGAAGATGTAGCGTTGATGCAATACTAGGTTTAGAAAAAGTCTTCAATACAAACAACAGCAGCGACAGGAACCACGCAGAAAACCTGAATTCTTATCCTGGCTTTGCTTGCGAAACACTGTATTCCTTTGTAAGTCCCTTATGCTCCCCAAGGCCTCTGAAATTCCCTATTAAAAAAAAACTGCCGTGTCTCTTCTACTTCTTGGGAAATAATGCGAGATTTAAAGAGAGGTCATTGAGAAAGGACCTTCCGAGCTTTCAAAAATATATATTATATGTGTGTTATATGTGTTATATATTATACATAAAATATAGCATACAGAGGGAGAGAGAGAGTGAAACACATGATTTCTGGGACTTTGTAATCTTAAGAAAAAATTACAGTGTTGGCCATTTAAAGCTTGTGTGGGTACAAAATGCAAACAGGGTTCACAAGGTGTATATTAAATAACATAGCAAATCTAGAAATGTGGACAGGAAGGATTTTTGCTTGCTAATCAAATTTTTTTCATTTAATTTCACCTCTTTCCCAACTGACTTGAATACTTTTATTTTCTTTTTTCTTTTAGAGAGAGAGAGAGAGTATGAGTGGGGGAGAGGGGCAGAGGAAGAGAGAGAGAGAGAGAATCCTAAGCAGACTCCACACCCCATGTTTGGGATCCCAGGGATCACGACCCTGGGATCATGACCTGAGCCAAAATTAAGAGTCGGATGCTCAACCAACTGAGCCACCCAGACAACCCTTGAACATTTTTCTTTCTAATTATAGTTCAGTAAATGTCTGCTACATGCTACATGAAAATCAGGCTGCTGAATTTTTTTAATGCGTATTGTTTATGTGCTTAAGATAAAATGAAGTTCAATGGCTAATTAAATATTAGATTATTAATTTAATGGCATAAAATCTGGGTCTCAGGAGTGTAAACCTTTCAGATTCAAGACTTAAGTTGCAAGACTGTGTCCTTCATTTCTCCTGCAGGAAAAAACAAACAATCGCAGAGAACTTTCTAGAACTTCTATAAAGCAATGTCCTTTTCCTCTAAAAGTGTAGGTCCCTATAATAAAAACAACTCCTGGAGCCCTAGTGTCCATTGATAGATGAATGGATAAAGAAAAGGTGATACACACACACACACACACACACACACACACACACTGGAGTATTATGTAGCCATAAAAAGAATGAAATCTTGCCATTTGCAACAACATAGGTAGAGCTAGGAAGTACAGTGCTAAGCTAAATAAATAAGTCAGAGAACAACAAATACCATATGCTCTCACTCATATGTGGGATTTAAGAAACAAAACAAAGGGGACAAGACCACAGGGAGACAAACCAAGAAACAGACTCTTAACTATAGAGAACAAACTGATGGTCACCAGAAGGGAGGTGGCAAAACAGGGTGAAATAGGTGATGGGGATTAAGGAGGGCACTTGTCGTGATGAGCCCAGGGTGATGTAGGGAATTGCTGAATCACTATATCATACACCTGAAGCTAATACGACACTGTATGTTAACTGTGCTGGAAATGAAATTTAAAAATTAAATTAAAAATAAGTGAATAAATAAAATTTCAATGGAGAAGAATCCAAGGGGACTTGCCAGGATTATGAAATTCCCCTTTCATTACAGTAAATGTTAGTTACACTAATGTGTACTTCTAAAATCAAAACTGTTAACAAATTAATTCTGGTGATCATTTGAAATGAAAAACTATAATTATATATTATGTAATATCTAATGAGTGAAGTATATATAGAGCATGAATAGTAACCATAATATTAATTCCTAGAAGTTATTTAGTATTTATTGTGTGCCAGGTGATTTATATATTATCTCTACAACGACCACACAAGATATATATTTTCTTGCAAGAGCTCATACAATTTGTAACTGATGGAATCAGATGGATCTACCTGGTTCCAAAGCTAATGAATGCTCTTTCCAGAACACCAGAGTTTCCTTAGATATGTTCTACAAACATTGATGTGTGTGTGAATCCCTTTGAGTATTTCTAACAAGCTGTCAGATGTCAGTGCTAATGACCATTGGCCACACTTTGAGTAGCAAAGCTGTAAAGTGCAATAATCCCAGAGTATTTCCCTAGAAATGACCAAAACAAAAAAGTAGCCTTTAATTTGTTAATGTGCATTGTGATCTAAAAGGAGGGGAGCATATATCCCATTTTTCAAATCTGTTTGGTAATAGAAATTTTTCCCTATCCAGCATACCTGAGGATTAGGGTTCTCTTTAGAAGTGCTGCTTTCCATCATGCTGACTGACCTTTTCTGGAAGACACTAAAACAAAGACTTGGCAGTGGTCAGAATAAGGTAAAGTTATATAACCATTATTATGCCTAGTAGTTACTGGAGCTGGGAAGGCAATGGCGGGGGCAGGGTGGGGGGATACAAAAAAGAATAAAGCAGGACCCGTGCCTTCAAGGAGAGCTCAACTTGGTGAAAATAAATGTGTAAAAAATTAACTTCAGGGCAGGATTAAGTGAATTCTAAATGGAGGTTGAGAGAAATGCAGTAAGAACTCAAGGGAGCTGGGCAACTGGGTGGCTCAGTCGGTTAAGCGTCTGACTCTTGGTTTCAGCTCAGGTCATGATCTCACAGTTGATGAGATCAAGCCCCATGTCGGGCTCTGCACTGATAGCAGGGGGCCTCTTGGGATTCTCTCTCTCTCTTTTCCTCTCTCTCTGCCCCTCCCTCACTTGCTCTCTCTCTGTCAGAACAAACCAACTAACAAAACTTAAAAAAAAAAAAAAAAGAAAATGAAAGAAATAGAGGGAGGAATTGCTCATTGTAAACTTTATTAGTAGTTTCAAATTCTCCTTTTTTCCTGTATCTGATGCTTCCTTTACTGAAGCCCTTAGACACTGCAGGGATTGTTTGTGGAGACTGTAGGAGCTAAGAACATTTTCCAGATTGAACCTCTTCCCGTATTAGAAACTCCTTCCTTTCCTTACTTCTCCACGGGGGCCAGGCCAGAACATCAGTGATTTTTTTTTTTCTTCAGAACACATCCTGCATGATATTTGCACATCAGCATTTTGAATTTTTTTTAAGTTTATTTATTTTTGACAGAGACAGAGTGTGAACATGAGCTGGGGAGGGGCAGAGAGAGAGGGAGACACAGAATCCGAAGCGGGCTCCAGGCTCCGAGCCGTCAGCACAGAGCCTGACGCGGGGCTCGAACTCACGAGCTGTGAGATCATGACCTGAGCCCAAGTCAGATGCTCAACCGACTGAGCCACCCAGGCGCCCCGCACGTCAACATTTTGAATTTCTTCTTTAGTTCAGTTGCTTTATGGGGGGAGTGATGAAGATGGGGATCTATTTGCTTTTCCCTTCCAGTGTGGGAGGAAGCAGGGCAGTGGGTAGCAAAGGACAGCTGTGCATCACCACCTGCCTCTGGCACCCTTGACTGGTCATTATAACCAGGATTTGATGAGTCCTACCCCAGTTCCCTGGATCTGACCTCAGAGGTCTCAGGCAAAGGCACCATGCTGCCATTATGTCATTCAGAGCTAAGAACTCTGGTATGGGTTTCTGGTTCTCGCAGACAGAGAGAGCCACAAAATCTTCTTTGCCTAAAAATGTGAACTTTCATCATATGGTTACTGACCTCTTTGGTATACGGAAAAGTTGTATAAACACCATGTTCCAAAAAGAATCATGACATTTTGCCATCAGCTTTGTTGCTGTAACTCTTCTCCTAGATCACTCAGTAAGTCCATCACTTTTTCTTCTCAGGATCCAGAATCATTTCTTTTCTGGGGGTCCATCTATTCCTTTTAGGCCAACGTTTAGCTTTCTTTTAGTCAGATTCCATTATGGTGGCTCCTTTCCTCTTAAAAATTGTAACAATAATGGTGCCTGGGTGGCTGAGATGGTTAAGCATCCAACTTTGGCTCAGGTCATGATCTCACAGTCCGTGGGTTCAAGCCCCACGTCGGGCTCTGTGCTGACAGCTCAGAGCCTGGAGCCTGCTTCGGATTCTGTGTCTCCCTCTCTCTCTGCCCCTCCCCTGCTTGTGCTCTGTCTCTCTCTGTCTCAAAAATAAATATTTAAAAAAACATTTAAAAATTAAAATAAAACAGCTAACATTGGCAGTATAAAGAATCACAAATCTCTGTTCACAATGTCACCTATCACGACATGAAGGTATACGTGAGTTTTACATCGATTTGTCAGAAAAGTGATGTTCAAGGAAATATATTTCCTTAAATTCACATTTCTGGTGGTGTTCATCCTTTCTTCTCAGGGGATGAGTTACCCACTTTTTTATTTCAGTTAGGATTTTAACCCCAGAAGCTCTTCTTACCCCCTCTTGCATCTTGACTTTAGCCAGTGTTTTCTCAATATTTCCTCCTTCAGTTATTTTTTTTATTTTAAAATTTTTTTAATGTTTATTTATTTTTGACAGAGAGAGAGAGACAGAGCATGAGTGGGGGAGGGACAGAGAGAGAGAGAGAGACACAGAATCCGAAGCAGGCTCCAGGCTCTGAGCTGTCAGCACAGAGCCTGACACGGGGCCTGAACTCACAGACCACGAGATCATGACCTGAGCCAAAGTCAGATGCTCAACCGACTGAGCCACCCAGGTGCCCCGTTTTTTTTATTTTTTTAAGTTCATTTATTTATTTGGAGAGAGAGCACAAGTGGTGAGGGGCAGAGAGAAGGAGAGACAGAAGTCCAAGCAGGCTGCACGCCATTAACGCAGAGCCCGATGTGGGGGTCAAACCCACAGACTGTCAGATCATGACATGAGCCGAGATCAGGAGTTGTTCGTTTAACTGACTGAGCCACCCGGGCACCCCCTCATCAGTTCTAACACCTCTGCCCGTTCCAACCTTTGTGTTTCCCTCGTCTCTGTCCCGGCTGATAGGAATAGCCTCCTAATTGATCCCTTTGCCCCAAGACTCCTTACTCAGACTCTTCTCCGTACTGCCACCAGGAACCTCTCCAGAGAAGAAAATAAAAATTTCTAAAGAAAATCTGTTCATACAGCAAATCTACTTCTAGAAGGCTCTTCAACAGAAATACTCAAAACATTTGTTACCATTTTATTTGTGACAAAACAATTGGGTGATCTAAGTGTCTGTCAGTATGGATACAATGAAATTTATTCTAGTGCATAATACATAGGATGCCAGGAGTCTGCAAACTTTTTCTGTAGAAGTTCAAATAGTAGTATTTTAGGCTTTGCAGGACATATGATCTCGACCGTTTTTACTAACTTCTGCTCTTATATCAAGAAAGTAGCCACAGACAATACATAAACAAATAAGCATGGCTGTGTTCCAATAAAACTTTATTTATAAAAACAAGGACATGCTGATTTGGCCCCTAGACCTGTAGGCTCCCAAGCCCTGGTGTAGATTAAGGACTGGATATTTAGAACAATTAAGTAAGTCTGCATGTGCTGACCCGGAGGGATATCCACAATATAGTCTTAGGGAAAACAGTATACTACTGATATATCCTATGTTTGTTATGCTATCTTTCTTTGCCTTTCAATCTTTGTTAAAAAGATATACATGTATACAGACAGAAGGAGATAGAAACAAATGCAAATAGAAATAAATCAAATACATGATACATTATGCACAAAACAGAAAAATCCAGAAGAATATGCACCAAATATTACTGAGAGCTCTTCTGAGAGAGGATAGGTATAAAGGCAAGGAAATTTTCTGTTTTTATGTGCTTTATGTTTTTATATACTTCTATATTGTTTAAACTTGTACATGATTATGTGTTGTATTTCCATTACAGAAAAATACTGAAATAATGAATAATCTCCTGAAATCTGAGCCTCTATCTCTCCACTGGTGCCCACATCTTTCCCATCTCCTACATCCAGAAGCTGTTCCCATCATTTTAATATATAACTGTTTCCATTTTCACACCCTCCATTAAGCTGGGTTTCTTCAGGCAGGGCTTCTGTCTCGCCATTTCTGAATCTCCATACTCAGCACACAGCTTAGCGCACAGTAAACACTCATTAAATCTGTGCAGATGAAGGCTCCTAGTTAAGGAAATATTTTAAGAATCTTAGGGATGTGATAGGGAAATTTTTACACTGAAATTTTAAGATGTTCAGTGAAGTCTACAATGCAGATTCGTATGGCAAAATGTTTTAAATATCCCCATCTAGAAAAGGGTTATTCGTGAATGATCTATAAGAGAGGGGTGTACATGTGGGTCTACCTTATTGCTTTGTGGACTCGGATGTTTTCAGCATCACCTGAGTGGCCAAGACAACCCAAAGCTTTTTGCATTGGAAGTCATGTAGCACCTTATAAGATGTTGATTTTATAGCTATATTCGTAGTGAATGTATTCAGCTGCAAGTAACGGAATCCTCTATTTATGGCCCAGATAATTAAGTGCTTACTGTTCTCAGATATGCGGTCTGGAGGAAGGCAAGTGTTGATGGTGAATTACCTGCTCACTGCTGGCATCAGGGGCAAATGCCCTTTTTATCTTGACGTTCACTGTTTCTTAGCAAGCTGGCTTCTATCTCATGCGTGTTGCCTCATGGTTGCAGGATGGCTATGCGTCACCAAGAATCACGTCCATACTGGAGGCAGGAACTAAAGTATAGACGCAAAAGACCTCTCTTCTTGCTCTTTTAATTATGACAGAGAAGTCTTTGCGTTACATTTCCTTGTCCCCTTACCCGTGGCCACTCACCTCTCAATCATTAGTCCAGGGCAGTGAAATGAAGATAACTAGTTTACATCGAATGTGAGTCAACCCCTAGACTTGGGGGGATGAGTATAGCCTCCCTTAATTAAAGGAATCTCTCCTCGTTACCTCTGGACGTAAGGATTTTGTTAGAATGGAAGAAGGAGGGAGGAAGAGTGTCTGGTGAGCGAAGATTGTCTGTGCCGGTGTTGATTAGCACTGCCAGATTCATAGATCACTGGATTTAGACGTACTAGAGAAAAAAAATCATGAAATTTGAAGTTAGACAGGAGGATTCTAGGTCTACTATTTAGCAGCTATGGGAACCTGAGGTAATTATTTAACTTCTCTGGGCTTTTTGTCCTAACTACGAAACAGGAGACAATACCGTGTATCTCATGGGATTATTGTGAGGACCGAATCCAGGTGGCGGGCCTCAGGCCAAGCACCATGAGCCACATGGTCGGTATGCTAGCAACACCTGGCCCCTCGCCACTGCTCTGGGGCAGGGATTGCTCTCGATAGACTCTTCGGTGCCCTTGAGCTTTCGTCTCCCTATGAGTCCACTGGTGTCATTGTTCTTAGTATAGTCATGGCTGTGTCGCCTCACTTAGGCGCTCTTAAAGTTCTAAGTCAAAGTAGGAATACCTAGGCAATGTGTTTATTTAAAGAGAGGAGTGGGGCAGGGGTGCCTGGGTGGCTCAGTTGGTTAAGCATCCGACTTTGGCTTAGGTCATGATCTCACGATCTGTGGGTTCGAGCCCCGCGTGGGGCTCTATGCTGACAGTTCGGAGCCTGGAGCCTGTTTCACATTCTGTGTCTACCCCTTTCTCTCTTTCTCTCTCAAAAATAAATAAACATTAAAAAAATAATAAAAGAGAGAAGTGAGGTATTTACAACACATAGCGGTTCCTATGTTGCTTACTCATGAAAGCTGAATGTAGTTTCAGTGTGGGGTAAAGAAAGACTTGTACAGTCAAGATATAGAAAAAGAACATTTAATTTAGGGACCAATGCAAAATAAAATTTCTTTTGAATCCGAAGTTCTTGGATGACATATTTTGATAAAATGGAATGACAGACATACCAAAAAACAAACACAATGACAGACATACCATTAAATAAAATACGAGTTTGAGGGATTGAATCCTGTTTCAGAACAGTGCTGACTCTCCGGGGTTCTCCACCCAGACTTTCTATCCAGCAGCTTTCTCCAAAATCTGGGGTTGCATTGGCTCATAGAAAGATGTGGGTGAAGTTTCTCAATTTAGAAACAAGAATTCTCTGATCCCTGCCTTGTCAGATATTTCTACTAATGAAAAGAATCAAGAAGGTATTCCCTTCACAGAAAAAAAGGACATCAGGTACCACTCAGGCATTTCCTAATAGCCAGTCTGGGATGCAGGAAAGGAAGATCTGGGGAAGGAGAAAAAGTCAAGCTTCGTGGAAAAGAAGATCTGAAAATAAAAACCCAAAAACCTCACGTGTATTCTTTATATGAATTCTGCCTTTTTGGAACTCTACTGCACTGAAACTTTGCAAGAAATGCTCTTTGATACTCTTCCCTTATCTGACAGCCTCCCTTGTCTGATCCAATTTGGGATCATGGCCTAAAAGAAGTTTATTTTATTTCTTTAGGTGAGTTAAAAAAAGATTTTAGATCAGTTTTGCAAATTACTAAAATATCAAACAATGACTTTATGGCTGACGTCCACGTTAATAATCCAGTAACACTTTTATATTTATTATTAAAGAAGTAGTTTGAAGCTTGAAAGTTTTCCTACTTACTTCTCCAACCATATTTGAACTGCAGCCTTGCACAACTAAGTAATACTCCCGGAAAAGGACTTATTTGGGAAACTCCAGGTACTGTTTTTCTATGTAATACAGTCAGCCTTCTAAAAGGACCGGGGCACCTGGGTGGCTGGCTCAGTTGGTTAAGTGCTTGACTCTGGATTTTGGCTCAGGTCCTGATCTCACGGTTTGTGAGATGGAGCCCCACATCAGACTCTACACTGACAGCCCAGAGCCTACTTAGGTTTCTCTCTCTCCCCCTCTCTCTCTCTGTCCTTCTCCCCACCCTGCTCCCCGCCCAGCTCTCTCTCTCTCTCTCTCTCAAAATAAGATAAATTAACTTTTAAAAAAATCAATGAAAAAACATGAAGGACTGTCTGCAAAAATGTTCAGGATTTCTACCAGGGTGGGAGGGATTTTCTTCAACTTTCAAACCTTACTTTAAAAAATTCTGCTGTGAGGGGCGCCAGGGTGGCTCATTCAGTTAAGCGTCCAACTTCAGCTCAGGTCGTGATCTCACAGCTTGTGGGTTCGAGCCCCACATCGGGCTCTGTGCTGACAGCTCAGAGCCTGGAGCCTGCTTCAGATTCTGTGTCTCCCTCTCTCTCTGCCCCTCCCCCACTCGTGCTCTCTGCCTCTGTCTCTCTCTCTCAAAAATAAAATAAAACGTTTAAAAAAAAAATCCTGCCGTGAAAAATGCCTTAAAAACACATATTATCTTTCATAGCATGAATAAAGAAGTGTTCCAAGCCCCCTTACACAGAAAATTCAGTACAGCTTTAGCTTGTACTCCGAACTTCCCAGAAGTCCTCACCAAGCAGTAGTTGCTATGTCCCCGGCTGCCTGTGTACCTGGGGGGATGCCTGTAACACGTTTGCTCAAGATTTCCGTTTTCAGGTGGAAAAAAGCACAAGGTATTGTGAAAGACCAACTGTTGAACATATCATGTTACCATATGCCACAAACCTGTGGCATATTGCAACCGTCATTGTATTATCTGTGGAAAACAGAGAGGAGAAATAGATAATCCCAGAGCCGAATTTGAGGAGAAGCCTGAGGTTTAATGCAGCCGGTGTTAGTGACAGCAGACAGGGCTGGGGGTGGGGGCGGCAGGTGGAGTTTTTAGGGCAATCCCGGTGAGTTTGTAAGAAGGGAGATTTGATGGATCCGGCCCTGGTGTGGCTTCTTAGCCCTAAGAGGCTTTTACCTTGCAGAGGTATTTGTACACCTGAAGGCTCATCATACATGTTGTGTACATGTTATACATGTTTTATGCATGTTGTAGTTCGAGAAGTCTGACCCGTTCTGTGCATGTGGGCTCTCTTGTGTGCTTTGTCTATTTCTCCATTCATTCTGTTCGCGCTGTCTTCTCTGTTGAAAAAGGCATCACATGACGATACAGCCTCTGTGGATATGTCTCCTCTTAGCTCCGGAGCAGCATAGTAGAGTGGCCTAAAGCACAGACTGTGGAGCCAGACTCCCTCGGTTTGAATCCAGGCTCCACCATTTACCAGCTTTGTGCCTGAGTATTCTCATCTGTAAAACTGGGGTCATACTGGTTTCTACATTATAAAGTTGTTGCAAAAGATTACATGAAGTAACGACTCTAAAGTCCTAAAAACCATATCGAAAACATAGTATCTTAAGTAAAATTTTCAAACTAGTGCCAGGTATTCAGTAGGATAATGCTATAAAGGATCGTTCAATACATTCTCGTCTCTCTCAACATTGCCGCTCAAAACTAGACGCCATAATCCGTGTCTCCCTTTCCCCTTCACACAATTTTAAGAAAGGGAAGGACAGGAAAGAAAGACTCAGCCCTAGGACAGGATCTGCTAGATGAGGTCCACGACCGGGGACTGCCCATCTAGTACAATGTAAAATGGTACATCCTTCATCCATGAACTGGAGCATTTACTCCCTCAACCAAAGCTTTTGGCTGTCTCTGTAATGCACTGTACTGTTTGTATTCTAGAAAAGGTTATTAAACACTGTTGTGAACAATGGATAACTAGAAGTGGGATGAACAAGAGCTCACCAAAAGTCAAGCCCCAACAACATCATCACGGATTTGACAGAAGAGATCGGTAACGTTAAACATTGTGCATCTTGGTTTCAGATGAGAGCGTCTTGATTTCAGAAAGACAATTGGCAGTTTTTCAAGGCACTGTGATTGGGGACGAAATATGGATTGCTTAATAATGCAGTGAGATGGATGTGGAATTAGACCAGTCATTGCCATCACAAATAACAAAGAGAACTAATATCATGCCATAAAACTTTGTTCTGGGATTGTGCTGTTTGAGGTGGGATAGTTATAACCAACCGAATTGCAGCAAAGGTTCAGGCCGATAAAACATTAAGTATATCACGTATAAGTCAGTAAACAGTAAGCTCCAAATCTGAGAAAGGCACAAAGTTTTGTTTAAAGGGATTAGGGCACGGGTGTGCACAAAGCGAGAAGACACGGGCTTCTGTTCGCTGAGCACACAGGTCCTAAGGCTGCCTAATAATCTGTGCTATTCAGACACCAATGAGTGCAGAAAAGAACAAAGGAACCCTCGCTCATAGAGATCAGGCTGTATTCTAGGATGGATGAAAGGCATTAGCAACACACTTGAATCGTCAAATCATTGAAAGGTCGCATTTTTGGACACCTAGATGATATACCAGCTTCTTTTCTTCAGGGGAACCCAATAGGGATATACTCTCAAAACATCAGGTTGAACTATTAGACTTGATATGACATAAGCCATCCTTTGGAGTGCTATGTATTTTCAGCCTTTACCAGTTCTTGAAGTACTGAGTGAAGGAGGTTTACTATATACTGATTAAGTGATACTTTGATTTATCCTCAGTTTACTTCAGACATCTCCAGGGCGTCACCTCCACCAGCCTCTCCCCAGCTCTGGGTTTTCACAGCATCTGGCTATAAAAGTTCCATGTTTACCCTACCCACGCCTTCATGATCTTCTAGACGTGCATCCCTTGTTGTGTAAGAACACACTCATCCTGGCAGATGAGAATTTATACAGACTTCACAGCCCCCTTCCCGACCTTCCTCCTTTCCACCGCCTCTGTCTGGCCCCTTTCCAGCAACACTGTAGGATTCTGGAAGGGCAGCCTCAGGACTGCGCGTCCCTTGCCGCGAGGTGGATGATGGTGGGCCGGTCGGTTCGCACACAGTGTTTTCCTGATAGCAGCTAGGGGATTTGGATGTGATTCAGAAATGACTTGGACGTTACCCACACGCGATCCTGTCATTCCTCTCCTTCGAGCCACAATTACAGGGGATGCCAAATCCTATTCATTTTGGCCTTTTTTGTCCAACTTTTCCCTCCCTGATTATAAACACTCACAATGACCATAAAAAGCCCTTTCCTTAAAGGAGACTCACTTATAGGTTCAACAAGGTGATGTCTCTGACTGTGGTTCCACTTCCACTCTTATTCCTTCCAGAAGGGTAGTTTATCATTATCTTCTCGTCGCTTGTCAGGACGAGTGGACACTTTTTCCTCTCTCTGTATTTACGGTGATCACTTACTAATCCTAATCAACCTTGATGTATGGGTTTGTTCGTTTCTATTTGCTCATCTTTTTAGGGACCAAATTAACTTCTCAGCAGCAAAGACTTGCACAAGTCCTGTGACATGTGTCTCCTCCCTTGATAAATATTTGCGGGGGCGGGGGGGGGGGGGGAGGCGGTCCTCACTTATTTTTGATGTCTCTCCCAGGTCTGTTTTTCAGTGGTTTTGGTTTCGTCTCTTTCTCCTTCCATTGCTTACTAGACCTGCATACCAAATTTTTAATTAAAACCAAACAGCGTTGTGTCCTACAGGTGTCCAGCATTCCCATTGTTCCCTCTGTCCCCTTGCTCGCTTTCCAATTTGTCATCTGTCAGTTTGCTGACTTGGCGAGATTTCTGCCGGCCACACGTGCCAGCTCTGCGACCGCTCAGCAAGGCTGTGGCTCCTTCTGTGCGATTTGAGGGTCTCAGAACAATCAGAACCAGGGAGGTAGAGGCAAGCCTTCCAGCCTCCGCAGTGTGACCACTCCCGTATAAAGCCACACAGCCCGAGGCCAGCATCCCCAGCGGCCCATGATCATAGATGAACCCCCTGTAACTTCATTTAGGAGTATTTCTTTTGTATAGGTAAGGTGAAATTAATGCTGTAGGGAAACCTGATGTGACTTGGTTATGTGACTTCTTAAAATTATATTCTGAGTTATAGAGGTTGTATTATTTTCAATGGATTTGGGAATTTAGTTGGGATGAGAATTTGAGGATACAAACATAGAAAAATAAATCACCTAAACCCTTGGCTTTCTGTCTGGCCACATGGAGACCACATAGATGGATGGCTCTCTTCTTTCGCAGCTGCACTGACTTCTCTGTGCCCCTCAGTCTCCTTGTCCTTGTTTGCCTTTATCCGTTCTCTTCTTTCAGTGTGAGATTTCTTTCTTGCCCATCCTTCTTTCTTTCCTCTATCCCTCCCTCCCTCCTTTCTTCCTTCCTTCTTTCCTTCCTTCCTTCCTTCCTTCCTCCCTCCCTCCCTCCCTCCGTCCCTCCCTCCCTTCCTTTCTCCCTTCCTTTGTTCCTTCCTCCTTCTTTCTTTTAGGTTCTAATTTCTTATTATCTCTTGATATCTTGTGGTTTCCTCAGCTAATTTTTGCCTTGGATAATGATTTCTCCTGACTCCACATGTATTATCTGGGATTGACAAGAGTTAGTTCCTTCATGAAAACATGGGGACTGAACTAACTATGGAAGCAGCCATCGCCAATGGGCTATGGTTTTTATTTTAATCTTCATGGAAAAGATTACTTTGTAGATCCTTCCTTCTTTGGCACTTAGGAGGCTTTCCTTCATGAGGAGGTGGAAATATTTTCTTTGAGTAAAATTACATTTTAACAAACCCTGTCAAGTGTGCATGTGTATGTGCACATATGGGTATAAGTAATCTTAGAAAGTGGGTCCAAGTGCTTTCATGATATCAACAAATCTAATACTTTTTTCTTTCATTTGTAGAGAGGGCATGAGCAGGGGAGGGGCAGAGAAAGAGGCAGGGAAAGGGAGAATTTTAAGTAGGCTCCACTCTCAACAGGAAGCCCAATGCGGGGCTTGATCCCATGACCCTGGGATCATGACCTGAGCCAAAATTAAAGGTCAGACGCTCAACCAGCTGAGCAACCCAGGTGCCCCAACAGATCTGATATGTTAAACACATTATCTCAGGTGACTTGTTTGAGTACACAGTTGACCTTTGAACAACACAGGGGTTGGGGTGCCAACCCCAGCGCAGTTGAAAATCTGCACATTACAACTTGGGACTCCCCAAAACCATAACTGCTAATAGCCTGCTATTGGCTGGAATCGTTATGAATCACATAAACAGTAAATTAATACGTATTTTTATGTTATATGTATTTTATATTGTGTTCTTCTGATAAAGTAAGCTGGAGAAAAGAAAATGTTATAAAGACAATTACAAGGAAAGGAAAATACATTCACAGTACTGTCCTGTATTTATTAGGAAAAAAAATCCATGTGTAAGTGGACCCAGACTGTTCAAACCCATGTTGGTCAAGGGCCAACCATACTGTACGTGAAGGGATTCATCAGCTACACTTTGAACCATCTTTTGTTTGCCCTACAATAGCATCAGCCTGTCATTCTCCTGATGTTGGTTTGGTTTCAGGAGGGCTGGGTGTTGCTTTTATCAAGATGCAAGTCTGATTTAGTTTTATTTTATTTATTTTTTTAATGTTTATTTATTTTTGAGAGAGGGACAGAGCGCAAGCAGGGAAGGGGCAGGGAGAGAGAGGGAGACACAGAATCCGAAGCAGGCTCCAGGCTCTGAGCTGTCAGCACAGAGCCCGACGTGGGGCTCGAACCCACAAACCTCGAGATCATGACCTGAGCCAAAGTCGGATGCTTAACTGACTGAGCCACCCAGGCACCCCTGATTTAGTTTTATTTTTAAAATGCACTCTAAGAACACTCCCCTCCCCAGTTATATATGGTCCATTGTATTAACATTTTCTCTCCACTGAGCTAGGCTATGGTGAGGCAAAAGCAAATCATAACTACCACCAACACTTAGAAGTACTGTGCACCAAATACCATTCCGATCACTTTACATGTGCTATCTCTTTCAACTTCACAACGTTCCTGTGGGTAGACACTGTAATTAGGCAAAACCTCAGCTCTGTGGGGTCCACCCGCTTGAGGTGTCCACACTGTACAGTGAAGGGCAGGGCGAGAACCGAGTGAGAAGAGTGCAGGAGAGGGGTTTGGTGAACAGTATGCCAGGTTGTGGAAATCCTGTGGCAGAACCAGGGAGTTCGAAGTCAGAGAGAGCCATTAAAGGACATTGTGCAAGCAAATTCAACGAGAAGACGTGCTTTTCAGAAAGACCACTCCGGCCTGAACGCAGAGACAGCTGGCAGAGGGGCCAGGCAGAAGGCAGGAAGACTAATTACTGGGTGATTGCAGTAAACCCGGGAGAACGTCAGGAGAAGATTCAGATCTAGGGTATTGGCTTTTGTAAATAGGTCAATGATACCAATTCAGATAGAGCATGCCGTAAGACCCGGTGGGAAAAGAAAGACTGAATTTAGATGCTGGATGCCCACAGTCTCAAGTGCCAGAGTCATCGCATCATGGTGGACCCACCAGGCAGCTAAAGCCGTGTCTGGAACGTGAAGAGACAAAGTGTTCCGCCTCGAGGTGGCCGGTAGAAGCAGGGGACTCGGGCAGTTAAGTAAAGCCACCCACATGCGGGGTGAGAACTTCACGGGGCAGAAGCCATGCGGAAGCTTCAGAGAAGCTTGTGAGGAGGAGAGAACGCCAAGAGAAAATCAAGTCTTAGAAGCCAAGACAGGAGGTTCCAATGGCGGAAGTGGTCAATAGAGGGGCGTCAGATTTGGCAAGCCAGAGGTCTCTGTGACCTGAATGTAGGTCAGTGGGGTGAAACACAGCCCACACTGCAGTGTGAACACGCCAACCCGTGCAAGAGGATGTGGGAACCACTTTCTCCGACTCATCTTTTAATAAGAGTGAGCGTGATGATCAGCACAACTGAGTTCAGATTGTAGCTCTGGCATTGAACAAGCCTGTCCGACGTTAGGTAAGTGACCACATACCATACCTACAGCTTTCTAGTGTGTAAAGTTAATGCCGTGTATCTCAGAGAATATTTGGGGGATTAAATGTGCCGATATGCATAAAAAAGATTTTATGTATAAAATATGTTATATGTTTATAACACAAAAATATGTACATTCACGTATATAAAGTATATTGTTAATGAGAATAGTTGTCATTTTTGCTGTAATTTTAGACTGAATAATCAAGGGTTTTCTCCTGAATCCCAAGTAGGGCCAATATTTTAATACTGGGAAATCAGACAACCATTGAGCTTCAGCAACTAGACTTTCTTATGTTTTTTATTTGGATGACCCCGAATGAAAGACTCTGCAGAATATGTTAAATCACCAAAGAAAGATTAAATTTCATTTGATTATGAAGTATTTTTTATGCTACCTTAATTCTTTGAGAGGATATTGAATACATATTAATTATGACAATTCTAGCTAATATAACTGATAAATTCCAAAAACTGAGTGGAATAAAACAGTATTGGCTTGTTGGCCATCTGTAGGTCTTCTTTAGAGAAATGTCTGTTCACATCTTCTGCCCATTTTTAATTGGATTATTTATTTGATTTTTTGGCGTTGAGTTGTATAAGTTGCTTATATATCGGATATATCATTTGCAACTACCTTCTCCCATTCAGTAGATTCTCTTTTAGTTTTGTTTGTTATTTCCTTTGCTGTTCAGAAGCTTTTTATTTTCACGTGGTTCCAATAGTTTATTTTAGCTTTTGTTTCCCTTGCCCCAGGAGACAGATCTAGAAAGACGTTGTTGTGGCTGACACCAAAGAAATTATTGCCCGGGCTGTCTTCTAAGATTTTTATGGTTTCAGGTTTCACATTTAGGTCGTTACTCCATTTTGAGTTTATTTTTGTGTATGGTGTAAGAACATGGTCCAGTTTCATTCTTTTGCATGTCGCTGTCCAGTTTTCCCAGCACCATTTGTTGAAGAGACTGTCTTGTTCCCATTGCATATTATTTCCTCCTTTGCTGGAAGTTAGTTGACTATATAATTGTGAGTTTATTTCTGGCCTTTCTATTCTGTTCCATTGATGTGCCTATTTTTGTGCTGGTACGTACCCTTGTGATTACTACTGCTTTGTAATATAACCTGAAGTCATGAAAAGATTCTCAACACCACTCACTGTCAGGGAAAAGCAAATCAAAACCACAATGAGACATCACCTCACACCTGTCAAAATCGCTAAAAATCAAAAACTGAAGAAACAACAAGTGTTGGCGAGGATGTGGAGAAAAAGGAACTCTCTTGCACTGTTTGTGGGAATACAAACTGGTACAGTGGAAAACAGTGTAGAGGTTCCTCAAAAAATTAAAAATAGAACTACCCTGTGATCCAGGAATCACACACCTGGGTATTTACCCAAAGAATACAAAAATACTCATTTGAAGGGATATTCATCCCTATGTTTATTGCAGCATTATTTACAATAGCCAAAGTATGGAAGCAGCCCAACTGTCAAAAAGAGGTGTGGTGTGTGTGTATGTGTGTGTGTGTGTGTGTGTGTGTATGTGTAGTGGAATACATAATGGAATATTACTCAGCCATAAAAAAGAATGGCATCTTCCCATTTACAATAACATGGGTGGATCTAGAGAGTATAATGCTATGTGAGATAAGCCAGTTAGAGAAAAACAAATGCCATATGATTTCACTCGTGTATGGAATTTAAGAAACAAAACAAACAAAAGGGGGCGGGGGGAAGAGAGAGAGACAAATCCAAAATAGACTCTCAACTATAAGGAACAAATTGATGGTTACCAGAGGGGAGGCAAGGGATGAGATGGGTGAACTAGGTGATGAGGATTAAAGGACACTTATCATGATGGGCACTGAGTAATGTATGGGATTGTTGAATCACTATAGTGTACACACTATATGTTAACTGCACTGGAAGTAAAATACAAAAAACAAATTAAAATTTTTAAATCTGAAAATTAAGATGCAATTCATGTCCATGAAGTAAATGAAAGTTACTTTTTAAGAAGCTAAAAAAGAAAGAAAGAAAAGAAAAACAGTATTAGCATATGTTTTGCTCATGCAAGAGTCCACTTTGAGTTTTCCTGGTCAGGCATCTCTTCTCTGAACAGTGATTTGATGATGATTGTCCCATCCTCCGGCTCCATCATGTAAGGGTGTCTCCACTCCAGCAATTTGGAAGAGAAAAAGAGCATATAAAATTGCTCAGGGGAGGATGCTGTGAGCCAGGCTTGGAGTGGTGCTCAGTACTTCTGCTCGTAGCCCATTGGTAACCCCAGACCCTCCCGAATTATGAAGGAGGCTAGAGAATGTTATCTAGCTGTATGCCCAGAGGAAGAGAAAATTAATGGGAAGATTAGCCAGTCAATGCACAGTATGTAAGTGATAGGAAATAATGCATATATTTCAGCTGTTATTAACCAGAGTATCACCTTCCCAGCCACACTGAATAAATACACAGTTAGTTCCATTTTAGTCTTTTGAGGACTACCCGAGAAAATTCTTCCTCAGTCTTTTGGGGATTACTTAACGATAAATACCCTTTCTTTAGCCTGGCAATTGTGCAAACCTAAACAGAGGCAGACACAAAGCTGTTAATAGCAGACCTAAAAGCGCAAGGTGAGTTCCCTGACCTCCTGCACAGAGTATTGGTTTCTAAGTCAATTAATCTCCTGGAGCACAGACACAGTAGAGCCAAGACTGGGCTTGTGCCTCAAAACGTACCTCTATTGACATGAAAGTCACACTGGCAGTCAAAGCCACATCGACTCTGCAGCTGTACAAAGGGTGTGACTTCATGGAAGGAACTGTTAAAAGAAAAATGTACAATGCAATTATTCACAGTTAGATTATTATCGTTAACTGGTAATAGTCCACAAACAAAAATACAGGAAGATATATGCAGCAGTCTCTTCTGAAGAAAAAAAAAAGGCACGTCCCACAGTCTGTCAAGATCAGTAGACTTTCTTTAAAAGGGGCGGGCTGAACAGTTTCAGTAATATAATTAAAGACGTGCTGAAGCAAGATGAATTAAGAAGAGCAAATACGTCTAGATATCTCTGCATCTTTACCAGCCATACAAGTGCTACCATTGGTGTTTCTGGTTTTCTAGTCAATTTTATCGTTTGATGTCTGAGATCATGACACATCCTCCTGGCCATCCAAAGATTTGCCAAACAGAAGGCTCAGTATGATCTCTGCCAGCTCTGAGAACGTGAGGGGGGGAAGCCAAATGTATTTCATTAGGCACGGACACTAAGATGATGTGGAAGGGGGGCAGGGGCCAGGTCCTCATGGAGTTGGGTGAAGACACAGGACAGAAGTCTACAGATTCAGCTGGAAAAGTGAGAAAGAAATGGGGCAGGAGGATTCCAGAAGCACCCTGGATAGGTGGACAGGGGCAAGGAGGTCTACAGTAGTATGTATATGTTGTCTATAAATATACGTCATTAGTCTTACAATTCTTACTCAGGATACCGATTTTTTAAAAAAAAATTTAATGTTTTTTTGAGAGAGTATAAGTGGGGGGATGGGGGGGGACAGAGAGAGAGTGGGGGACAGAGGATCCCAAGCAGGATCTGAGCTTTGAGCACAGCCCAACACAGAACTGGAACTCACAAACCATGAGATCATGACCTGAGCCGAAGTTGAACACTCAACCAGCTGAGCCATCCAGGCGCCCCAGAATATTGATTTTTTAAAAAGAAGAAAAGGGGCACCCGGGTGGCTTAGTCGGTTGGGCGTCTGACTTCGGCTCATGTCATGATCTCACTTTGTGGGTTTGAGCCCTGTATCAGGCTCTGTGCCGACAGCTCAGAGCCTGGAGCCTGCTCCAGGTTCTGTGTCTCCCTCTCTCACTGCCCTTCTCCCTCTCTCTCTCTCTCTCTCTCTCTCTCCCAAAAATAAAGATAAAAAAATTAAAGGAAGGAAGGAAGGGAGGGAGGGAGGGAGGGAGGGAGGGAGGGAGAGAAAGAAAGAAAAAGAAAGCCTAGCTGGCAGGCTCTGAGAAAAGCCTTGGAACAGACAAAAGCCACTTCCTTTTCTTGTGTGGGTCCCAGCCAAACAATTCCTGAGAAACTTTCAATATTAACATGCATTTTAATGTTCACAAGTGGATGAGATTGTTTTATAAGATTGTCTTCATCTTCAACCAACTATAAAGATGACTTTCAAATTCATTGTTTTCCTGTTGTTTCTAGCTGTCTGTGAAAACCAAAATGTGTTTGTATAAAGCCACAGGATGTTAGAACTTGAATGGAATTTAAAGATGGTGAAGTTCACGGCTCAAAGAGGATAACTGGTTCTTTCTAAGGACATTCAAATAGTGGACCACACAGTCCAGTTGAACACCTAAGCCTTGGACCCTGAGCTTGACGCTTTGCTAGCCAAGTTGTGGTGTTGCTATGGTCTTTGGTAACTTACGACAGGAGTAAGTGACACAGCTATGATTTGCATTTTACAGCAAGACCTAGCCTGTAGTTGTGACTGGTCTAGCCACAGATGCCATTCAATAGAAAATGATTATCTTTTATAAAACAAGTGCCAATAGGAAGGCAAATCCTGAACTTGCTGGTCGTTCTTCCTGGCTAGAGACCGTTTGACTGGCCTCTGAGTTATTTTTCAGAAAACACAACAAATGGGCTTCAGTTATTTGTCATTATTTGTCACACATTTGGATACCTTCCCAGCGTTAGCATGTGAATTACTGAGCTGCTTTTAAAATCTGTATCCATTCTGAATGATGGTGTGGCACTGGTTATTTTAATTCTCTAGGGATTCCTTCGGGATTGTTTGTTTTAATGTAGTCTTATCTTTTGTTTCAAAAGGTTGAGATTTTGTCAGCTCTTGGGGCACCTGGGTGGCTTAGTGGGTTAGGTGCCCGACTTTGGCTCAGGGGTGATCTCACAGGTTCGTGGGTTCGAACCCCATGTCGGGCTGTGTGCTGACCGCTCAGAGCCTGGACCCTGCTTCGGATTCTGTGTCTCCCTCTCTCTCTGCCCTTCCCCTGCTCACACTCTGTCTCTCTCTCTCTCTCTCTCTCTCAAAAATAAATAAACATTAAAAAAAATGTAGAAAAAAACAATTTTGTCTGCTCCTGGTAGTGATACACAAAATTTTTAAATAAGTAAATACATTTATTTATAAGTTTGTAATTTATAAAATTATTAAATAAATAAAATTACAATGACCCTATCGTTTTTCGCTGGGATGGAGCTGTCAGGAGGGTCCCGGCAAGATCAGTGGCCTTCCCTTTGAGGACAGTCACCTCATGGAATATCCACCAAGTTATCCTAATTCCAGAAAAGAATGAGAGGGAACACGCCCACATTAGGGACTTTTAAAAAACTGGTGGTCAGCGGTGAGACCGTTAATATGAAACAAAATGATTCCTAGAAACAACCAAAATTTTACTTAACTGCTCAGGCAGAGGAATTAAACATATCAGATTAGCAGTCCTGCATCTAAAGCTGTTGTGGATGCTCTTATCTTTTGAGCTTCTCAGCGTGAAAACATCTCGTCTGCTTGGACTACACAGAACACTCTAAGGTGGGAAATTGGCCTACGGCCTCGGCTTTCTGAGGACGTCGGGGAATTCTCGCTGTATCACAACCTTCTGCACCGGAAGCCAACAGATGTGTAACTTTCAGAGAATCTAACCCGTACTTCCTCCCAGACTACCCCCCGTCGGCTGTGTAGGTCAGAAAATTTTTAGTTTCTGGACGGCAAGTATTTCCAAATGGAAAATATACAGATTACAGTAACACAAATTAGATACAGGTGTCGGCTCTACCACTGCTGACTGTACACGGGACGGAATATGCAGTAATGAGAGGTACACTATTTGCCGCGGTGACTGTATAGACATGGGTAGGGAAAAACCTCACAAGGATAGCGCATGCCTGCGAATCGACTTGAGCTTTGTCTCTCCCACTTACAAGCTTGTTCCCTTCTTTGTCTTTTTCCCTTTGACTGACCTGTAATTTGTATTAGATCGTGTGACCATTCAATAACTCAAATGGATGTTTCAGTAC
This sequence comes from Neofelis nebulosa, assembly GCF_028018385.1. Taxonomy (NCBI): domain Eukaryota; kingdom Metazoa; phylum Chordata; class Mammalia; order Carnivora; family Felidae; genus Neofelis; species Neofelis nebulosa. The sequence goes on from NC_080794.1 coordinate 10,323,431, forward strand.
CAAGCCAAGAGTTCAGACATTAGAGCAGGAAGAGTGGCGAGGGTCTGCTGTATACATCCTGTGCTTTGTCTTAACCTGATCAACCTGTGTTTTTATTTTCCTACCAGTAAAAACGTGGGAGTTGAGTGGGCTGTATGAATTCAAAGGCTTGTTTCGGCTCTCCGTGCTTTTAATTACCACTCTCTCTGAACAAGCAGTAGTGTTTCCGTTTATTAATTTACAAGTTTTATAAGCTATTAAACCACTTTCAATATTAAGCAAGTAACTGGTATTACATTGCTGTATGCCCATTCCATCATTTTTTTTCTTTCGTTTTACATTTTCAAGAGGTTCCTGGTCATATCAATAAATTTAATGTCTTTTAAACATCAGAACTACCATTATGTGGGCCAGATAACAGTATTCAATTGCTATCACATTTCTGTAAACATCCAATTTTGGATAATTCCCAAATTAGCTTCTAGTATCCATACATGAGAACAGATTGTTAATCTGTTAACTCACATTTGCACACTAGCTGTTGATATTGAAAATCTGTCAATATAGAACTGATCTTATCTTTGATGACATTGCGCGTCATTTTTTCCCATCTGAGAATAGCTGACACACAATGTTACATTAGTTTCAGGTGTACAACAGAGTGATTCAACAAGACTGTACGTTATGCTCAGCTCACAACTGTGGCTACCGTCTGTCACCATAAAACACTACTGCAATGGCACTGACACTGTTCCTCATGCTGAGCCTTTTAGCCTATGACTCACTCATTCCATAACTGGAAGCCCGTACCCCCCACGCCCCTTCACCCGTTTTGTTCATACCCCTCCCCCCTTCCCTCTGGCCATCATCAGTTCTTTGTTTTGGGTTTTGTTTTGTTTTGTTAGAAAAAGAAAGAGTGAGCCTGTGTAGACAAGCAGGGGAGGGGCAGAGGGAGAGAGAGAATCTCAAGCAGGCTCCACACTCAGTGCAGAGCCCTACACGGGGCTCGATCTCATGACCATGAGATCATGACCTAAGCCAATATCACGAGTCGGACGCTTAACTGACTGAGCCACCCGGGCACCCTTGTTCTTTGTTTTTATATGTCTTATTCTGATTTTTGTCTGTTTATACATTTAGGGTTTCGTTTTGTTTTTTAGATTTCACATATGACTGAGATCTTATGATATTTGTCTTAGTCTGACTTATGTCACTTAGCATTATAACCTCTAGGTCCATCCATGTTGTTGCAGGTGGCACAATCTCATCCTTTTTTATGGCTAATATTCCATTATACATACACACACACACACACACACACACACACACACACACACCCCACATCATCCTTATCCATTCATCTATTGATGGACAGTTGGGCTGTTTTCATATCTTGGCCATTGTAACTAATGCTGCAGTAAACACAGAGGTTTGAAGTTAGTGTTTTTTTTTTTCTTTGGGTAAACACCCAATAGTGGACTTACTGGGTCATATGGTATTTCCATTTTTAATTTTTTGAGGAACCTCCCTACTGGTTTCCACACTGGCTGCACCAGTTTGCATTCCCACCACAGTGCACAAAGGTTCCTTTTCCTCCATACCATTGCCAACACTTGTTATTTCTTTGTAACTTGAGCCATTCTGACAGGTATGAGGTGATATCTCCTTGTGGTTTTGATTTGCATTTTTCTGATGATGAGTGATGTTGAGCATCTTTTTCATGAGTCTGTTGACCACCTGCATTTCTTTGGAAAACTATCTATTCAGAACCTCTGCCCATTGTAATCGGATTATTTCTGCGTTTGGTGTTAAGTTGTAGAAGTTCTTTATATATATTGGATATTAACTCTTTATCAGGTATATCATTTGAAAATATCTTCTCCCATTCAGTAGGTTGCCTTTTTGTTTGGTTGATGGTTTCCTTTGCTGTGCAAAAGCTTTATTTTGATGGAATCCCAATAGTTTATTTTTGCTTTTGTTTCCATTACTTTAGGAGACATAGCTGGAAAAATGTTGCTACAGCCAATGTCAGAGAGATTATTACCTGTGTTCTCTTCTATGATTTTTATGGTTTCAGGTCTCCCATTTAGGTCTTTAGTCCATTTTGAATTTATTTTTGTGTATGGTATAAGAAAGTGGTCCAATTTCATTCCATTATATCTAGCTGTGGTACTGTTTAATCATAAGAGGGTAGAATTATCTTTAATAACTATTTTTCCCTTTTTTGTGTGAAAAACAAATTATTACATTTCCTGCACCAACCACATTTCTTTTGACCAAAAGTTAAGAAAATATTGGCTTCTCTGGTGTTAACTTATATAAAGTCCTTTGACTGCTTTTTTGTTAAATTGTATTTTGAAAGTGAGCTGGTATAAAAAGTAGGTGGGAGATAATGGGTATTTTCTGATGGTCTTTAAGAGTAATTTTACTAAAGTAGATGGGTTTAATGGTTACTTTTATGGATGATCATTTAAAGTAATTTTTCTCAGGGTGCCTGGTGGCTCAGTCCATTGAGCGTCTGAATCTTGATTTCGGCTCAAGTTGTGATCTCATAGTTCATGGAATCGAGCCCTTCATCAGGCTCTGCACTGATGGCACGGAGCCTGCTTGGGATTCTCTCTCTCCCTCTCTCTTTGCCCCTTCCCTGCTTGTGCTCACTCGCTTGCATGCACACACTCTCTCTCTCTCTCAAAATAAATAAATAAACTTTAAAAATGTGGGGTTTTTTTAAATATAAAATTTATCGTCAAATTGGTTTCCATACATCACCCATGTGCTCATCCCAACTGGTGTCCTCCTCAATACCCATCACCCGCCCTCTCCTCCCTCCCACCCCCCATCAACCCTCAGTGTGTTCTCAGTTTTTAAGAGTCTGTTATCTTTTGGCTCCCTCCCTCTCTAATGAGGGATTTCATTCATGAGGATTTCAACCCCTCATGCTGTGAGTTAGCACATCAGTGACTCCAGGGTTGTTTTGTGATTAATCCCGTGTGAAGCAGGTCTTCTCCATGCTGTCCCCGTGGCTTTCAGTCCTTGTTAACTGTCCAAATACAGTGCTCAAAACTCACTGGAGTCAGGCAGGAGAACACAGATGAAGGCCTTCTCTTAATTATTTCATTTGTTTCTTTCATCCTATACAATGCTTTGTTAATCTGTAATAATATGCTTCCTGAGTAGATTTACTGTAGCTTCAGAAATTGGGAAAATATTGACAAGCTTCACCATTTTTATTGAAGGTTGATCATCCTTGCATTTTTGTGAACAGTGTGGCTTTTTTTTCTTCTCAGATTTAGAAGGATCATATTTTTAAAAAATTTTTTTAATGTTTATTTACTTTTGAGAGAGAGAGAGAGAGGCATGAGTGGGCAGAGAGAGGGAGACACAGAATTCGAGGCAGGCTCCAGGTTCTGAGCTATCAGCACAGAGCCTGACCTGGGGCTCAAACCCACAAACTGTGAGATCATGACCTGAGCCAAAGTTGGATGCTCAACTGACTGAGCCACTCAGGCGTCCCTAGAGGGGTCACATTTTAAATAAGTGAAATTGTTATTTGCTTGTCTGGCAGCACATTAGATCTGACCAGTTCATCTTTGTCGGAGTTGAGTATAAAATAAACCATGGTCTCCACGTGATAAGGTATAAGGGGACTTTATGCTGTTATTTCCACGTTGACTATGCTCCATGACATTTACATTCTGGCGTGGGGAACACAAACGAGACATTTTGTGGAGTCTTCTGGCTAAGCGTATTTTTAAGTTCATCAAAGAAATGCAATATGTTGAAATTTGTGTTGTTATTATGGTTTGTTTTAAGGCTTTGTTAATACTCCTGCTTTGAACTAATATATGTCAAATTTGCACCCAGATGGAACCTCGTCTTTCTAGAGCATCCGAGGTTGAATGTGTATATAAATGTTGGAATTTTAATGTTTTCCTCCTTCCTCTGTACTCTGTCTTTTCCTTTAGAGTTGAAGAAAGAAAGTATAGTGAGATGAAGTGAGAAGGAAGGGGGATCACAGAAAAAAGAGAAATGGAAAGCAGAGATTTTGCCCATAAGTCACAGGAGAGAGAAGAATCACCACACTTTTGAAGGGATGCAGGTCTCAAAATGAACATCTGACAGAAATGCTCTGTCAGAGAGGCAGAGTTTTGGTGTGATGTTTCCAGTACTTCCTAAATCGCTAATAGAAATTGGAAATCAGTTGTGTGGACTCCATGTACATTCTGGCACAGTTAGATACATGCTTTAGACTCGTGTGCGTGCTAGCAAACGTCCATGGTCGGAGCACTGGGCTGATCCACCTTTCAGATGCTTTCAGGTGTTGAAAGGCATCACCCCGTGATCCCTTCTTGGGCGGGCACCATGTTGTAGTAGAAAATGTCTGACCCACTGTTGTTTGGAAACTAACGGATTCACAACTCTGTCAATATTTCATCTTCCACTACTACACTGATAGTTTCTGCAGTAGGAGTAAGACGGAAGGATTGCATTGTCCCAAAATAATGTGTTTTTTAAATAATGGTTTAAAAATGAAAATGGTCAGGCCTATTTGAGGGAGTAATTCGATTATGAAATGGAAACAGCTTCATGTGGTAGATGGCTGTTTTCAGCATGTGGCATGCAAAAAAGCGGTCGCAGGTTGTATGATATGCCTCCTCCCTTCCCCTGTAGAGTCGGTTTCTTTTTGCTACCCAGCATTTGAAAAGCTGTGCTTTCAATGCACTAGTCTTCTGAGAGTGAGACAACGAGGGCATATATAGCAAACCGCCTTTCTGCTTCTTTACCTCCTTACCCAGCGCGTGCCTCAAACTCAGAAAGCCCGACGCCAGATTCCACATTCCAACGGCCATTAACCGACTCCTCTGTCTTTGACACCTTCTTCTTTCCAGGTCTTCAGATCTGACATTTCGTGGTCCTCCTTGTTTCTTTCTTTCTCTCCTACTGTTGACTGTCCTTTTAAAAATATATATATTCAGTATCTATTCAGTGCTACCAGCCCCGCACCACTTCCCAGCCCAATTCACCATCAGCCCCCATCTGAACTATTTTAATCGTCGCCTCACTGCACCGCTTGCTTCTGTCTTTGGATACAAAAGTCCTTCCAGCCTGGTCTCAGCATGGCAGCCTGAACAGCTCTTACAAAACGCAAGAACGCAAGCTGACTCATCATGCCCAAACACTCTTACTCAGAACTCTGTCATGGTTTCTTCTCTCATCCAAAGTCTTTGCTGGAACCTGAGGCTCTTAGTGATGTGTTCCCTGCTGCTTCTCCAGTGTCCTCTCCTCCCACCATCCCCTTCCTTCCCTGCCTGGCCCCCACTGGCTTCACCACCGTGTCCTGTCCACCGCAAGCGTGCTCTGCGCCTGGCACCGAATGCCCATCCTGCAGACGTCTTCGTGCATGACTTTCTCTCTCTCTTTAGGTCTCTGTTCAATATCAGTCCAGCAGAAAGGTCCCTTTTACAACCCTAAGTAAATAGCCCTCCCCTGTAAACACATCATTTCCTTCCCTCTTACTTTTACTCATTTTTCTTCATGGTGCTTATTACCACCTAAAATAGGTAGGTAGGTAGGTAGGCAGATAGATGATTGGTCAGATCCCCCTCCCATTCTAGAATGTAAGCTTCTTGATGGCAAAGTGTTTTTTATTATTATTTTTTATTTATTAATTATTATTTATTATTATTTAATAATTACTGCTATTATTATTTTTATTTATTTATTTATTTAAATCCAAGCTAGTTAACATACAGTATAGTATTGGTTTTAGGAGTAGAACCCAGTGATTCATCACTTACATATGATCCCCAGTGCTCATCCCAACAAGTGCCCTCCTTCATGCCCATCCCCCCACCCAACACCCACCCAATACGCTTCCAGCAGCCCTCAGTTTGTTCTCTGTATTTTAAGAGTCCCTTATTGTTTGCCTCCCTCTGTGTTTTTATCTTATTTTTCCTTCCCTTCCCCTGTTCATCTGTTGTGGGTCTTAAATTACACATATGAGTGAAATTGTATATTTGTCTTTCTCTGACTGACTTATTTCACCTAGCATAATACATTCTAGTTCCATCCACATTGTTGCAAATGGTGAGATTTCATTCTTTTCGATGGCCGAGTGATATTCCACTGTATATATAAACCGCGTCTTCTTTACCCATTCCTCAGTTGATGCACATTTAGGCTCTTTCCATAATTTGACTATTGTCAATAGTGCTGCTATAAACATGGGGGGGGGGGCATGTGCCCATTTGAATCAACATTTTTGTATCCTTTTAATAAATACCTAGTAATGCAATTGTTGGGTCATTGGATAGATGAAGTATTTTTTGGTAACCTCTCTATTCCTAGTTGTGTGAACAGTGCCTGGCACACAGTAGACACTCCATAAATATTTGTTAAATAAGTGAGTGATGCAAGGCAGAAATCTTACTCTGCACATCATTCTGCTCAGTCCTGCACTGTCCTGGGGAGAACAATAGCTCTGTGAAATACCAAAGAGCAGATATTACTATGCAAATCTCAACTGGCACACTTCAGTAGGGAGAGAGAGGTTGTTCTAGGCTTTGAGGTCATTGAAGGCTTCATGGTACTAATAAGACCAACGTTCAGCCCGGGGTGGTGGTAGTGTATCGAGTTGATAAAGGTAGATGGAGAGATTATTAATCATATGCGAATGCCCAGGAGACAGTGGGAGATTTATTACTCGATCCGGGGAAATAAAGACCTCAGTTGTTGATATGTGTATTCTGGGGGTATTCAATGAAACGTCCGTTGAAGCTGTTGGAGTGGATGCATATTTAAAAACGAGAGCGTAGCTTCAGAAAGATGGGGGCTGGGACTGAGGAAGTGGCTGTTTAACAGACAGGCTCAGGGGTCAAGCCATTAAAGGAAACTCAGAAGAGAACACCGGATACATTGAAAAAAAAAGCAGATTAATGAGGTGCCAAAGGGAAAGAGGATGGTAAAAGACAAACTGTGTCAAATATTGGAGTAAAATCTAGTGGGAGAAGACCTTTCGGAAAGCCATTAGACTTGAGGCCTAAGAGGTCATGGGCAGAATCTGTGGGATTCAAGTGGGAAGGTGTGAGCCAGATGGAACGGGCTTAAATGAGCCTGTGGGAAGGAGGGACACTAGTCCTGGTAATGTCTTCATGACGTTAGACAGGAAAGAATCAAGATGTCATTGATACCATCGAGGAATGAGACTGCATTTGTGGATCTGCACTTCTGATGGGCAGTGTAGACGCTCTCCCTCCCCTCCCTGTAGCCAGACTCCTACCCAGACTCATAGGAACCCAGCATCGCCTCACAGAATCCCTCAAACAGCCCACCGGTTCTGTCCTTATCTTCCTCTTCTCCAAAGAGCCCGGAGCCACAGATGACACTTTGCCACCACTGCCCCTTTTAGTGACACAGTCCCACATGTGGACGTCAAGAGAAACAGTCAGATTGGGCTTCCCTTGACTTTTTCCTTTTTCTGCCTTGACAGTCTTTCGTAACAGCGCAGATCCTGTGGTCTTCGGGTGAAAATGTTACTCTGCACAACATCAAACTTGAACTGCTCCACGCAGGCCTGTCTCAGGGAGAACATAAGGGCTCTATAAAATTCAGAAAAACTCTCCTTCCCTTGCAACTTTCAATGAACCCATGAATTATTAGCGGCAGAGTCAAATGAGAGGGTGTCAGAAGCTTAGACTGTAAACAGGCGTCTGGGATACACAGACAACTCATTACGCACCGTAACAGCTGCCTTAAGAAAACTACTTAATGCCAGTCTGGTCAAAATGGATTTTTAGTTCCTCTTCACACCAGGGAGTTAAGTTTTTTCAACACTAACGGTATGTGTAGGGATGTAAGAATAATATGTTAAAACACTAACGAGTAGGGGCACCTGGGTGGCTCAGTCAGTTAAGCGTCCGACTTCAGCTCAGGTCACTATCTTGCTGTCCGCGGGTTCGAGCCCCGCGTCGGGCTCTGGGCTGATGGCTCAGAGCCTGGAGCCTGCTTCCGATTCTGTGTCTCCCTCTCTGCCCCTCCCGCGTTCATGCTCTGTCTCTCTCTGTCCCAAAAATAAATAAACATTAAAAAAAAAAAAACACTAACAAGTATTTTAATAGGGCTGGAGATAGGGAGGGAGGTGGAGAGGGGAATAGGCGAGAGGCTGATGGCCATTTCTCTAAGATTTCCAGATTCAGATCACCAACCTCCTTTATTTTCACTTCCCTTTAAAGGTGGACAATCTCTAATGAATAGGTGACCAAATTTCCAGTGGGGCAGCTGGCAGGTTCCTGTGGGGCCAGGTCGTTGCTCTTCCCGTTCCCAGCTAGAAAACCCTCAAAGGAGGGGCATGGCATTGTCGTCGCTGTGTCCCCCACGTTAATTAGCACAGTGTCAGCCTCCCACGCTCAATGACCGTGTGCTGATTTCCTCACCTGACTTAATCAGAGTAGGTTAGCACCAAGGGTTCCTTGGAAACCGAATACAATGCTTCTCGGCATTAATAGGCATACTACCACGCAGGGATCTTGATAAAATGCAGTCCTGCCCCTGTGGGTCTGTGTCGAGACCTGATTCTGCATTTCTCACAAGCTCCAAGGGGGCGCCTACATGCCGGTTTGCAGACCATGCCTTACGCAGCAGGGTTTTTGTGGAATGCACCCCCCACAGGTTCCGCCAACCACTGCTGTCATAGACCCACAGGATGATCCAGATTCCTCTTCCTGCAGCGTCAAATGTGGCTGAACGTAGTTTGAACTCTGGTATCTTCTTAAATATTTAAACAAAGGTTTACTATGATGGCAAATGCAAAATTTGGTTTTTAAAATTGCAAGGAAAAATGTAAACTATAAAAAATATATATTTGTTATTATATGATATATATAATATATAATCCCATATATATATATATATATATATATATATATATATATATATATTTCTTTGTGGTGGAGATCACCCCCTGCAGGCTACACTCCCAGTTGGCCTCCAGGGGATGCTTTCGATCAGAAGCTGCTGTGGTACCTTAGAGAAAAAGGTTCAGAAGCACTAATATAATCCCAATGAGGAAATGGGGACCAGGGAGGTTTGAATAGCTAGTCAGCCTTACAACAACATTGAGGACAACAGCTCACGTTTATTGGGTTCTTCCTGTGTACGAGCCAGGCATGGTGCATGATATATACGTTATCACATTCAGTATTCGTGGCAGTGTTCTGAAGTACATATTATGATTGTTTCCACTTGGATCTGAGGAAACAGAGCCTTAGAGAACCAGGTGGTTTGTCCCAGAGCACACATCTATCTTTCGTCAAAGTCCCTGCTGTCAGCCACAGGGTTTCTGAGCCTCCCGAGGAAGGGAGACCCGGGGCTGGGACCAGAGCATCTCACTTCCCGTCCAAGACTCGGTGGAGAAGCTGAGACAAAGCAGGTCGATGCATTTGGCAGAGTGACTTTGAAAATCATAGAGATGTGCCTTGTATGAACCTGGATATTTACTCCTTCTGGTTCTTTCATGGTAACAATCAGCAGACTGACTGGCTTTTCTGTTCAGTATCCGATCCGGGGTTCTAGGCTCATAGACAATCAATACTTTCTCACTAATGTGTGCCTCTGCCAAGCAGCCATCACAGTTAAAGGAAAAGACGGTCTGTAATGAGTTTTTATAAATTGCATTACTAGGTGACAGTTAATGGGTTTCACTCCTTACACAAATGGAATTTAAAAGGGTAGCACTGAGTGTTATAAAGAAGAAATTCTCTTCTATGCATTTCAAGTCCACATTCTAGAAGCTGTACAAGGCACTCTTTTTTTTTTCTTTTGTTTCCTACTTCCTATGTTTTTTGGGGTTTTTTTATTTAGTGATTCATCACTCACATGTAACACCCAGTGCTCATATAACAAGTGGCCTCCTTAATGCCCATCATCTCCCACCCCAAGCTAATCATTTGTAGTATTTTTCCATGCTTGTGATACCACTCTTTCCAGATACTTACCATGCTCACTCTGGGATGTGGATGAACATGCCTGCTGCCCACAGATTGACCTGGTGGCCAAGGGCAAGTGCGGCAGGAGCCGTAGCCCCGGGCCGGCCAGTTTCTCTTATGCATTATGGCTCTCTGTTCCTCAAAAATAGACTAAATTTTCTCCTTCTCCTTATCACGAATCCCTGACTTTTCTAAAAGTGAGACACCCTGATCCTTTCGATTAAGGGAGACTCTGTAGAGGTTCAGGTTTGGAGAAAGTCAAGCCGCTTTGGAACGATGCAGTCTGATGTTGCTGAGACCCATCGGTTAGACCCCAGGGTCAACAGGAACCCTGAAGTTTTGTGTGTGGGTCCTTAAGCTAATAACCCAGAGGCTTATCCTCAAGAAAAATATTGTTCTGAACCATACAGTACCATAATTTTGCAAATTATTTTATACCAGTAGCTGATAATACGTAAAAATTCAGCACAGTTGATTACGCGAGAAATGTAAGAGAACACCAGTTCAAAGTGATACCACCCCTGTGAGTTCCTTGCTAACGATCTAGCTAATGGCTGAGCAGCGCCCTCTATGGTCTCCCAGAAGCAGTGAAGCAGCAGGCAGCCTTTGTGAGGGAAGGAAGCTGAGAGGCATAGCACTCAGACATGCATATGGCACATGGAGTCGTCTCCAAATCTTAATGTGAGATTTGATTGAGAGGCAAGGGAAGCTAACTGTTTCCTCTAGTGGAGCCTACAGTCCACCATATGCAATCTGATCCCATTGTTTGAAAAGACAAATGTCCCTAAGAAAGGTGACATGGAGTCCTTCACATCGTAGTGCGAAAACACATTTAGACGCTTCTTTCACAGGGTAACTGAGTAGAAACTTTCACAGGGTAACTGAGTAGAAAGCTGTATTTCCCCCAGTGAACAAGGAGGCACGGAGGCATCCCCGTGTCTTACCTTCTTGCTGGTTTTGGTGAGGGCAGGTCTCCATCGTGCTGGCCCATCTTGATGGTCCGTTATTTCAACACAAAGCCCAACACACGGCAGCGAATTCCGAGAACACTTTCCTTCGAGCACGTGGAGTGGAAGTACGTGTGTTCTCAGCACTTACTCCATTGGCTGGGATGAGGAAAATGGAAGGGGGAGGTAGTTAAAATACAAGGCAAGCATGTCCATCATCACACCGCCTTCAGAACCGTGAATCTGTTTACGTGAATCTGTTTACCAACTCATTTTTAAAAGACATACATTTGGGGCACCTGGGTGGCTCAGTCAGTTACGCGTCTGACTTCATCTCGGGTCATGATCTCATGGTTCGTGAGTTCAAGCCCCGCGTCCGGCTCTCTGCTCTCCGCACAGAGCCAGCTTCAGATCCTCTGTCTCCCTCTGTCTCTGTCCCTCCCCCAAATCTCTCTCAAAAATAAATAAACAATTTTTTTAAAAAAGACATACATTTCCCAGAGAGGGTGTTCTATCACTATGAGGCAAGAGTCCTGGGAAATGTTTTCCCCTTTGTATCAGCTGAAGCTGACACAAAGAGCTTTGCATTTCAAGAGGTACCTGATCTCTCTACCCATACTTCACTGATCCTCAAAATTATCATTTCAATGTCAGATAATCACAAATTCTTGAATATCAGCTCTTTTTTCTTAGTCTGAATACTATAGCCTTAGGCACTAAACTCCAATCTGAAAGGCATAAGGCAGGTGATCGTGGCCAACAAGTTAAATGGTACAGGCTAAGAGTATATGCCACATTGCCAGACAGAGGGGGACTCTGATTAATTGAAGCAGAAAAGAAAGGCCTCAGCCCTCCCTGTGAGGATGGCCTGTTGGAGATCCCGGTAAGTGCTTTACATCTCCTTAGCATTTGTCTGAATTTAACTCTCAGTCCTGCCTCAGACAGGCTGGTATCTTGCCATTCTAAGATTTGTCAGACTTGCCAAGCAAGCCGATTACCTTTAAACTCTGGTGATCAGAGGATTTATGGCCACCAGAAGCAGTAGGCATCGTGGTAATGGGAGAGAGGAGCATTCCCCCTCTCGGGAAACATTTATCTCTCCTCAGTGATGACAGCTTTATGATTTTACTGAGAAAATCCACGGAAGGTACTTTCACAAAATCAACCGTCTTTTGACATATTTCCAAGGGCAGTGGCATAGGAAAGAGGAAGCACATTATGAAGTAAAAGCTGAATAAAACTCAGGGGTGATAAACGAGATGTCATTTCCATGAAGGGAAATTGACTCCCCCCCCCCCCCCGCCTTGATTTATCCCATTGCAACTTCATGTGTCAGCCACTGTTTTCCTTTATCCATAAAGGACCGTGTTGTGGAAAATGCTCTTCCTGTGGTAAAGACCTGTGTGTTTGCTGTTTGACATTCTCTCCTGGGGAAGTTCCTCAAAGTTATCAACCTTTGAGCTGCATATGTGGAGGACCCACCTACCACTTCTTAAGGGTGCAAGTCTCGTCTTCCTTTGGCCCAAAACTGCCTTTTGTTTTTGAAGGAGTTTGTTTTGTAGTTGAGTTTCTAAGGAAGCCAAGTTGATGGTGACTCTGAACTTCACAGCATCTTTCCTAGAGAGTCAATGGTCCACAGGGCCATGTGCAAGTTCACTCCCAAATCTTAGGATTTAGCTTGAGGCAAATGCAGCCCCTTCCTCTTAATTGGGGCTCAGGGGGCAGCAGAAGACAGGGTATTCATTCTTCTGAATCTTCTTTCTGCTCCTCTCACAAGGGTCCTTTTCTCTCTGCATCACTTTACGTCGTGTATATCTTCCCCTTTATTTCTCTCTGCCTGGCCGTGACTTGTGCAAGCTCTTTTCTTCTCTTGAAAATGTTCTCTTTTATCATGTCCTTGTGTTAGTACTTCTATTTAATCTCTCCTCATTTATCCCAAAGATTATTAACTCATTTCCACCTCTTGCTCCTTCCCTGTTCTGCAGTCACCCGTGGCTCATTTCCTTAAGTCTTAACATTATTCGCCTTCTAGACCTAAAATAAGTCACAATGATGAGAGTGGTAATGATTGTACTTTAAGCTATTATGTTTCAGGACACACTGGGCTACACACTTCACATTTGACATCTCACTTAATCCCTGCAAATGACAGGATGGCACCGTGCCCTTTAATTGATGAGATTCGATGAGGTTCGTACCATGATCAGTGTACAGAGCTTCCGGTCTGGTGCTGTTTATCTGACTCCTGGTGTGCAAAAAAAGGACACGGCTTGCTTAATTGTGAGCTATAACTCATAGGCCTGGAGTGAAGCTTGATAAATATTTACACCGTTTCACTCAGGGCCATTCATTGACCTGTACCCTTTGATGCAGATAAATGTCTTTTACTGCACACCTTTCAATAATTATATATTGGATATCTAAGCAGTCCATAAATTCAGGCACTAACAGGTAGGCAGAGTGGCAAAGTGGGATGAGGAAGAGAAGAGTCCGGGTCAAGAGAAGTAGCTGGGGAAGAAAAACATGTGAAAAGGATTGACGTTTCTGAGACTTGAAAGCCTCTGGCCCTGGAATCTGGGGCCTGACGAGGGGTGAGGTGAGGAGTCACAGCCTTACAGTGGATGGGCAAGGAATGATTGGGCTCACCCCTTCCCATAAGGCTGGAGGAATTTGTGTCTGCAGTAAAGAAAACTATAAATATATTCTTCAGCTGTCAAGTTGGTTTAACTAAGCATACAAATTCACAAGGTTGGCTTTCAGGCAAAATGTACAACATTTTTACGGAGTTCACAGTCACCCTGTGGAGTGTGGAGTGGGTACCTTCCGGTGGCTCGCTTCCCTCAGCTGTAATATCACCCCGCAAAATGCCAAATCCATCATGAAACCATTAAATAAGCAGAAAGAAAGAAAGCAGCAGAAAGAGGGAAAATGATTAACTGGCAGGGTGAGTGGTTAACTAGCAGGGTGAGTGGTTAACTAGCAGGGTGAGCATCAGTGGAACAGACACCTGGGTCTGAGCCCCAACTCCATCCCTTCTGTCACTTCATACATGTATTTATGTCTGGGTTTACATTTTTTGAATAATGGGAACGCCGTCATCATATATCCTCTCGTGTTATTGTAAGGACTGTGTGAACTAGGGTACTTTAAAACGCTTTGTAAAGTATAAAACACCCTCCAAGGGAGACTGTAATTAGCATCACCATTTTTTATTATTACTAACGGTACTAACTTTAAAGCACTTGATTTCCCTTATTGGTCAATTCGAAAGAAGTTCACCTCCACTGTTTCTTTCCGGCATCTTAATAGTTGGCATTTCAGGGGCGCCTGGGTGGCTCAGTCGGTTAAGCGTCCGACTTCGACTCAGGTCATGATCTCGCGGTCTGTGAGTTCGAGCCCCGTGTCGGGCTCTGTGCTGACCGCTCAGAGCCTGGAGCCTGTTTCAGATTCTGTGTCTCCCTCTCTCTCTGACCGTCCCCAGTTCATGCCCTGTCTCTCTCTGTCTCAAAATAAATAAACGTTAAAAAAAAATAGTTGGCATTTCAGTACCACATTTTAAGGGGGAGAGAGAGAGAAAGAGAGAGAGAGAGAGAGAGAGAGAGAGAGAGAGAGAGAGAGAAGAGAGAGAGAGATCTCCTGGGGCTTGAATCTGTTTTTTGGAAGCTTTTGATTCCCATGGCCATCAGGGAACCCAGTCTGCTCAGAAACCTTGGCACAGCCCCACGTAAACCCCACCCCCACCCCACTCTTGCCTGCAGATCCCTGAGAGAGGTTCTGAGATGCTGTAATCAGCCCTCAGCCGGCAGCCTCCAGTTCAGTGACACCTTCTGCCTGGCTTCGAGCAACCACTTAATGACAAAGAGAACTGAAATCTCGAGTTTCTGCTCCTCCAGCATTCTGCATGCCTACAAATTGCTTTGACCTCACTCACTCAAACCAAAAACCACCTGTGCCTAGGTGTTAAGCAGGGCCCAGCGATACGGGGCAGAATGACATGCCACACACACATCTGTGGACAGCCAGAGATTATAATGGTTGCGTCCATCGGGAGCAGATGGCATGCTTAGCAAGAAAATAGGATTGACTTCGGGAATTAAGCCGAACGCAGTAAGGGAATTAGTAAGCCAGATGTATTAGGCCTGCAGAGTAATGGCGGACAGACAGCGTTGCAGGTCACGTGACCTCAAGTGTGGCAAAGCCAGACTGGCAGGGCCTCCTCTGGGAGATGGACCATCACCGTGTTCAGTTACAGAAACAAATACCTTGTAGAAAACAAATACATACCTACATGCTATTTCCCCTTCTAAAATACAGATATATTTTAACTTTTTTTTTCTTTCATCGTTTAGAACAGGCAGTTTGGGCAAAGAAAGAGAAACATGGAAAGAAGAGCTAGGAATATAAGAAATCTGGTAATATTAGATGCGCTTCCATTATCTTTCAGACCTCAAGATAATAAATAGTTGGCAGAAGAACCAAAAGGAAGCATGTATTCTGTTTCGAGAGTAGCACCCACGGTCTCTGGTCAGGGAATATTCCAAAAGACTGTGGCTCCACATGAGTTTTGACGGCGATGATAATGAAAATTCTTATTAATGAAATCTTTTTTATCTGACGTTAGCATTGGTTTGTGTCTAGCAAGATAGGGAGATTTGCCAAATGCATTTTTCTGTACGTTTTAACCGCTAGCACACTGAAAATATAAGGAAAGGAGCAAACGGCTCACTTAGGTAGAAGACGGTGTGACTTTTCCATCTTAAAAAATTCAGTTCCTTTTTACTTCTTTGGAAAAGGGAAGGTAGCTCAAACTCGTTACTACATCATTGTAAATAATTATCCTTCTGGCCTTTTTATTAGTGGGTTTTAGTTTATAGTTTTATGGCAAGAAAAATGTTTATAGGTTGGCACAACCTAAAAACATCACCCTGTTTAAAATTGACTTGACACTTAAACATCATCATTTTGGCAATGAGCACCTTCTAAACTTACCCTTCTGAGTTGTGGGCATTAAGCCCATAAATAGGAATGCTAGAGGGAGAAAGGAGGGGGTCACTTCCAGGAGAAGAGAACCCTTGGAGAAGTGAATGGAAAATGTTGCCTCTGTTTAGCATGAATGAGCCTGGGATTTAAATAACATTCTTCAGGCCAGATAAATAGTTTTCCTTTGGCTTAGTAATCATGCATTGCATTCAAATATTTAGGTGAAATGTTTTCTGGCTTTCCTCACTTTGTCTTTGATCTTTACACGCTCTGTTGTATTTTAACTCATCAGCCTCACCAAATAAAAGACCTAATTTATACCTTTCAGTACATGTAAGAGAGGCAAATTTGCTATAATGCATTGGAAACACACGCCATCGAGTTTCTGTTTTGTTTTGTTTTGTTTTGTTTTGTTTTACACACACACACACACACACACACACATCTCCCCAAATGCTGAAATATACTGGAGTCTTAAAAGCACTTAGCAAGCGCTCAGAGGCGGCATCATGGGTGTTAAGGATGATCTCATTGATTCCTTTCTTTCGTCTGTTTCCAAGCCGTCCTGCAATGTCTATGCGTGATACTTATAAAAAATGAAGATGTTTTTTAAAGAAACCTATCCCAAAATCATTTGAATTCTTTGTGAGTCATCGCCCACCTCTTGCCATTTCGAGACACTGGCTGCTTTGACCCAAATCAGAAGAGCCTCAGAATCGCCCCTTGCAACCAGGCTCCTCTGAAGTGACTTCTCCGTGCGAGCTCCATAAAGGCAGCCTTAGAGAAAGCTCTCGCACACACACCTACCCATGAAAACCCAGCTGAAGTCAGAGGAGCAGAAAGGAAACGCGATCCTCTCCCGTTTCCCCCGCCATGTGACTTACCAGGCATGAAAAATCCATACAGTCCTGATCTCTGTCGGTAAAATGCCAGGCTCTGTTATGGGCAGGATCAACCTGCCCCCTAGAAGGTGGGAACTCATGTGGGATGCTTGAACAAAAGGAGACCAAGTGAATTTGCCCTAAAATCGTGCTGTGGCTCAGGAGGCAATGTCATGCTGCCTTAATTACATGCTGTGTGAACCATGTTCACTCTGACACAGGTGATCTTTTCTAGGTATAGTGATACATCAAATCTAGAGGAATAAAGCAGACAGCCTCTTATTTATCACCTCGAAAATGCCTAGTGATAGTCTTTGCCGTGTCTATAGGGCTGATGAATCAAGTGTGATAAGACTGCCACGCTTCCTGTCTCCTACAACGCGAAATGGATCATGAAGAAAAAATCAGGGCGAACCTCTGATGTTATTCATCACCTTAGACTTTACGTAGACCCTTTAAAAGCCTTCCAGACAGTTGCCAGAGTAGTTTCATGTCTTAGAAATACACTGATTCTAAAAAGAGTTCATCAGCACTCTTCTAGAAAGCCCATCAAAGATGGTTTGTATGGATGCAGGGGACAAGCACTTGTTGAAAGGCTTGTTTGTAATAGTAATTTCCTGTTACTAACGTCTTGACGGGTTCCCAGTTAAGCATCGTGTGTTAATCTTCACAAAAGGAGAAATAAGGGAGTTCACGAGTTGCTGGGGTTTTTTTCCTCACCCCTTTTTCCAAAGCATTTGCTCACGTTGTGCCTCTGTGGCACACTTCGGTAATGGAAACAGTATTTCAAAGATTCTATGATCAATTGCTATTATATTTGTTATGGTGATCTGTGATCAGTGATGCTATTATATTTGTTATGGTGATCTGTGATCACTGAAAGCTCAGGTGGTGGCATTTTTCAGCGATAAAGGATAATTTTCATTAAGGTGTGCACCTTGTTTTTTTTTTTTAGACATGATTTAATTGTGCACCCAACAGGCCACAGTGTAGTGTAGACGTAACTCTTACAGGCACGGTGAAGCCAAAAAGAAATTCACTTGACTCCCTTCGCCGTGATGTTAGCTTTCCTGCGGCCGTCTGGAACCAAACCCGCAGGATCTCCGAGGTCGGCCTCTCCGGGGGTCTTCACCCTGCAGTCCTCTTCTCCATTCCTGTCCCCACCACCCTGTCTCTCCCCAGGAGTGAATCTCCTGCCCACTCCTTGCTGTTTCCTGTTCGTTTCACCAAAGGCTCCTTTTCGCCCTGTGAGCTGATTCGCTGCACCTCGTGAGGAGGTCGGCACACTTGTGCACCTGGTGGTCCAGAGGCCCAAGAAAGGTGAGGTCCATCCGCTCAACAAAGGAGGAACAGGGTGTGTGGCCACTGCGTTTTTTGATCTTGAGACCAGCAAAGCTCCCTCCTTTGTCTTAATATCCGTGGTCTCGCAGGAGGCCCACGTGCAGAAGGTGGCCACTGCTGTTCTTGTGCTTCTCTGCCCCGGGGCCAAGCCACAGGCTGGGGGACCCATGCTGCTCTGTGCTCTGTACCTTCCACAGTGTAATGACTATTCTTCCAAACATACTTTTGCAACACTGGGGGCCAGAATGAGATGCCAGCTCCCTTACCAAAAAGGGATCTGTGATGCTTTGGATTCCTGGGCTATTAAAGGGATGAGGGAGAACTTGAGGTCATGCTTTGCCATCCTGAGGAAGCGCTCGAGGCACCCCTGGACACATGGGGGGCCAAGGCACAGCCGTAGTTTCCCCGTGGGACTGCATGGTCTTTCAGGGGAAAGCGAGGCTGGTCAGGGGAATGTTGACCTCCTGCTGTGAGACTTTTTTAAAAAGGCAGTGCCGGGGCGCCTGGGTGGCTCAGTCGGTTGGGTGTCCGACTTCGGCTCAGGCCACGATCTCGCGGTCCGTGAGTTCGAGCCCCGCGTCGGGCTCTGGGCTGATGGCTCAGAGCCTGGAGCCTGCTTCCGATTCTGTGTCTCCCTCTCTCTCTGCCCCTCCCCCGTTCATGCTCTGTCTCTCTCTGTCTCAAAAATAAATAAAACGTTAAAAAAAAAAAAAAAAAGGCAGTGCCTGGTGGGACACATCCCAGGATCAAGAAGAACGGGCCTGGGCCTGGCGGACTAGGAAGGGGGAGGACTTCCAAATCAGGTGCTTAGGATCCCAGAAGTTAAAGCCACACCAGTTATTTCCAATGTTATCTCTCTGGAATTTACTGGAAGCTTCATTTCCCGGTAGCTATCTTTGAGGGCCAAGTGACAAATGTTAAGCTTTGGCATAATCACAGTTATGGTTCCTGTATCCTTGGTCAAGTCCAAAGGCACCTTCATCATTTGTTAGTAAGAGCTAACAAATGGGGTCGGCTCTGAGTTGTGATTAAACACCGCCACCTGCTTATCAGCGCTCCGAGGCTAAGGGAAGGGGCTGTCCTCAACTGACCGTTCACACCTTGTAATATGCCATGGTGGTGCTTCTGAAAACGCCCATCCGTAAGAGTGAAGTTAGCTGCCGAGTACCTGTACCAGCATGTGGTTCTGAGACACCGTTTCCAAAGAAATCCTTAGAACCACCATAAATTTTGCTTCTTTTCTTTTTTCTTTTTTCTTTATTTTTGAGAGAGAGACACAGAGCACGAGCAGGGGAGGGGCAGAAAGAGAGGGAGACACAGAATCTGAGGCGGGCTCCCGGCTCTGAGCTGTCAGCACAGAGCCCGACGCGGGGCTCGAACTCACGAACTGTGAGATCATGACCTGAGCAGAAGTCGGACGCTTAACCGACTGAGCCACCCAGGTGCCACTCGCTTCTAAGGGCATGGAGGAAACTTGATACCTTACCTCATCCGTGGCTAAGCATACTCAATACATACGTGTGAATTAAAAAGTCTCTTTCCTTTTAAAGCGAGATGCAGTGTATGATTTCGCACGTGGCCATGATTTTTATTTTGTCGGTAGAAGCCATCCCGATTCAAAGTCCAGGTAACATTTCAGGGTTTCATTGAGAATGCTGTCTGTGAACCGTGAGCAGACCCACTCTACAGGGAGGCTCTGCCTTTTGTTTCCAAGGAAGTCTGCGATTAGATTTCTTTTAGCACTTGCGATGTGGTGGCTCCGTTGGCAGCTGATAGCATGCTGACCACGAGACCTATTGTCTCCCATTCAGGCCGTCCCAGACCGCTGTGAAAATCGTCTTCCTTGCCAGCCACTTTGATCCTGTCACTTCTGCCCTGAAAGTTTCTCGCTGTTTCCTAAAGCCCTTTGTGCCAGCCTCAGCTTCCTCCCTCTGGCTGCTACAGCCGGGCGCTTCCCTGACTGTGGGTCGTCGCCTGCCTTCCCCTGACCTCCCTCCGTCTCCTCTAATTCAGCCAAGCAAGTTTATTCTCAGACTCCTTGGACACAATCTGATGTATCTGGTGCCTCGTTTTCACTAGGACAGTTGAGCAAAACAGAATGAGGACACATAACCCAAAGTCTCTCTCTCACGTGGGCTAGTTCCACTGGCCTCCTAACCTTTATGAGTTAGGAAAGGAGGCACCTGAATGAGACCTGCATGTCGTTGACTCATGCTTTGCAGGTTTTATACGGCTACCAGACCACCCGCTGTCAGAGTCCCTCCAGGGAAAGGTTTCGGGGGAGAAGGAAGTTTTCCGTATTATTTTAAGCACAGTTTAAAGATGTTCTAAAGCCATTTGAAGACAGGAGAAAAAAAAACAATTTGTAGAAGCAAAAAAGTGTCACCAATGAGGAGGCAACCAGAATGAATAGAAGGAAAAGCTATTCAGTGGCCACTGGGTAGATTTTGCAAGTGAGCAAACATGAGACAAAGTCCAAGGCCACAGGTCGGTTTCTAATCATATCCCCGTATGCATTCGTCCTCTATTTGACAAAACACGTCAAGAGCCTGACTGATCTGTGTCAGGAGGAATTCAAAAAATAAAAAGGCGGGTGCCTGGGTGGCTTGATTCCAGCTCAGGTCATGATCTCATGGTTGGTGGGATCAAGCCTCATGTCAGGCTCCTCACTAAGCATGGAGCCTGCTTGGGATTCTCTCTCTCTCCCTCTCTCTGCCCCTCCTTGGCTTGCTCTCTCTCACTCTGAAAATAAATAAACTTTTAAAAAGTAATAAAAATAGGGGTGC
Organism: Neofelis nebulosa; assembly: GCF_028018385.1. Classification (NCBI taxonomy): domain Eukaryota; kingdom Metazoa; phylum Chordata; class Mammalia; order Carnivora; family Felidae; genus Neofelis; species Neofelis nebulosa. The sequence continues at coordinate 10,344,328 of NC_080794.1, forward strand.
CTGGGTGGCTCAGTGGGTTAAAACCTCCAACTTCAGCTCAGGCCATAATCTCACAGTTTGTGAGTTCGAGTCCCGCATCGGGCTCTGTGCTGACAGCTCAGCACAACCTGCAACCTGCTTCAGCTTCTGTGTCTCCCTCTCTCTCTCTGCCCCTCCCCTGCATGCTCGCTCTCTCTGTCTCTCAAAAATAAATAACATTAAAAAAAATAATAATAATAATAATAATAAAATGACATCCAAGACTACAAAGCAAGTCACTGGTTCCAGGGAAGAAGGACAGTATGTGACATATTACAGTGAGGACAGAAACCATAGCGGGGCCCCCATTTAAGTCTTTTTACATAAGGATGTCTACTTCGTTTTAAATACTAGTTAAGATTCTTGGTTTATACCAAGAGAACTTGGGTGAGATTTATAGTAATACTAATCTCTTTCCAGTTGAGTCTGTGCTGTGTTCAACCCATCTCTTAGACTTTTGGATATCTTCTGTATATAGACCACGCCTAGGCTGTGTGCTTGACCTTGAAACCATGGCTACCAACTCAGCAACACAGATCCCCAGCTCAACACCAGGAGCAAAGCTTGATTTCATTTCAGTCATGCATGAACTGGCCGATCGCCTCCATCCTGGGGAAAGATTTTTGTCCCCTGGAGCCTCTTGCTATAATCACTATAAACCATGACTTCTTGTAGAGGAAAGGCGATCCGATTCTGCTTTTGTGACAAACTTATAATGGGACGGGCAGGCCCCTTGGTGGTTGCTGAGCAGCGAGGTCTGGGGTCTCACCCCCAGCGCTGATGGTGAAACATGAGGATATTCCCTTAGCCACTTTTTTCTTGGTATCTTCTCTGTTAAATGGAGAATATTCCTGTGAGCATGTCCGTGTTTACTTATAAGTGGCATGTGGTAGGGCTTCCTAGAAACTGTAGAGTATATTGTGAAACATTTCACAGAGGGGGAAAAAGATATTAATTTGATGATATTTTAGAGGAGGCAACCCAAGACCACCTGAGCAACGGCGAAATTAGGTAATAAGAAAGATAGCCCCACCTACTGCCCAGGATAACTCAAAAGGCTACTTGAAACGAGAAACGAGCACAGGAGGAGTCCAGGGTTTCTGCATAATGAAGTACAATTGTATTAGGAGTGCTGTCGAAGGTGCTTTAATTTCCAAGATGCCGCATCACATGGATTTGTACCATAGGGTTATAAAAGGCTGACGCTGCTGGCCACAAATCACATCTCTCTACAGTTGCAAAAAATACCTAGTTGCAACCCACCGGGTCGTAATGAGCAAGCCATCAGTCCATCACGGAAATGAAGGTCGTGATGTGACCACCACCTAGTTGGGTGTCTCCCTGTGCTGGCGCTTGGCCAAGCACACTACACAGTATCCAGCCCAGCAACCTGGATGGACAGGTATTTTATTTTGCAGAGGAGACAAGAGGCTCACGGGAGTAAAGTGCCCAAGGTCACATACGTGGGAAATGGCAAAGCCGGGGTCTGCTCTCCAGTGTACCGCCTTCCAAAATCTGCCTTCTTTCCATTAATGCACCACCTCATAAAGAGGCTTCTGCAGAGGGGCACCCGGGTGGCTCAGTCGGTTAAGTGTCTGACTTGAGCTCAGATCATGATCTCGCAGTTGGTGAGTTCGAGCCCCGCGTCGGGCTCTGTGCTGACAGCTCGGAGCCTGGAGCCTGCTTCGGATTCTGTGTCTCCCTCTCTCTCTCTCTCTCTGCCCCTCCCCCGCTCACACTCTGTCTCTCCTTCTCTCAAAAACAAATAAATATTAAAAATTAGAAAAAAAGAGCATCTGCAGAAAGCTGACCATGTGAAATTCCCTTTTAAAAAAACCCATTTAGTCAAGGATGCCCACCATATTCTCCTGTTCAGAGATTCACAATATGTGTCAGTAGGTTAGTGATTCTAAGCAGCAAAATTTACAGTTAAAAAATGGGGGGAGAACCTGATTTGGACTACCCAGCATTTCAATCCCTTGTTTGACCAAAAAACAAAACAAAACAAAACAAAAAAGAACTGTTTCCATGAACTAACTTTGGCAAATATTTATCTTCCTTGGCTGCTTCGGCAAATACCTTATCTCCCCAGTCTTGTTCCAAAGGGAGGGGAGGGCGTTGGGAAATCCCCACCACATAAAGTAACAGCAGCCGTGACACTTAGGATTGTAAACTGCCTTCCTATTGACAAAGCCCTTTCTTTTTATTCACTACAATTCCCCAATAATCGGGTGAAAGTTATTAACTCTCTTTAAGAAAACATTGATGAAACCATCTTAAAAGGCCAATTTGGGATTTTTTTTTTTTTTGGCTATTTAAGTCCAAATTTAAATGAATTTAAATCATTTTGCGTATCCATGGACTAGAAGTCAGATGGTTAATTTCAAAGTGGAGAGGAAGGTTAGTATGTGGATTCTCTCTCCTTGCCTGCCTCCCTCTCTCCCTGTCTCAATATCATAAAATTCATTTGTGTTATCTAGGTCTTGCTCAGGGGAGACAAAGTTTGATTTTTAAGAAGGTCACCGTAGGGTTTGTTTGATGTATTTCTCAGCAAACCCAGGCTTCTCTGCCTTCCAGTCTTGGCTGCTTCTCCTCTTAGCCTCATGCCAGAGAAATAGTCCTGAGTCACATCAAAGTTGCCTGGAGAGGAATATTTGAATATGGCCCCTTTCAGAGGCACCCAAATCCTCCTTTCCCTCCCCCCGCCACCCTTGGAGGTGGTGTTTTTCTTTCATCCGTGGGAACTGCCACATGTACCTGCTGGCACCTTTGGCATTGTGGAAGCTAGTGACATTGGCTTGAATGCTGATTCAGTCATCTCAGGCGTGAGGCACTCCGACCTGCCACTGAGCTCGTGAGGAAGATAGTCCACGGGAAGCACCACACAAAAGTCCTGTAAATGATAACATTGATAGCAAGTGGTTGCTGAGGGTGACTGACAGCCAGCCTCACAGATAGGGGCAGGATTCAGCCCCTCCTGATTTCTTATGTTACCGTGCCTTTTGCTTTTCCTTCTCTTTCCTCTGGCAGCCTACCCATGGATCCCTTGTATACATTTTAGTTCTTTATCTTGTTACCAGAAGGTAGGGATAAAGTGAATTTTGCAAGTCAAAGAGTTGAAAAGGATTCATGAATAAAATTGAAAATAGTTGTGTTGACAGATCTCCCTGTATTGACTCCCTGTATTGTCATGGCCGTTCGTGTGTACCCATTCTCATGACTCACCCAGTAAAGGGAATGTGTGACTTTGAACTCGGCACTTAAACTGTCTGAATGTTGTTTTGTGCAACTTTTTCTCTCCCGTTTTTCAAAATATTTTATTTATTTATTTTTGAGAGAGAGAGAGACAGAGTGAGCGAGTGGGAGAGAGGCAGAGGGAGAGGGAGACAGAATCCAAAGCAGGCTCCAGACTCCCAGCCATCAGCACAGAGCTCGACGGGGGCCTCAAACTCACGAACTCTGAGATCATGACCTGAGCCAGTCGGGTGCTTAACCGACTGAGCCACCTAGGCGCCCCTCTTCCATTTGTAATCAAGTTACTCTATTTGTAAAATGAAGAGGTTTGTCTAAAACACTCTGAGACCTCTTCTGCCGTTGCCTCTCATTCCATAAACTATGGATTAACCCGTATCTTTATTTAATTAGTACCCATTTTGGAAGTGACCGTAACTAAAAGCAAGCCTGTAAGCTCAGTACAATCCTTCTGAAAACCTACTTCTTTCAAAAAAAAAAAAAAAAAAATCTGAAAAACGGAAGAAGGTGAGCTCTCACACACCCAAGTATAAAGAGAATGCTAGAATATTTACTACAGGGTAGGTCCCACTCGGCCTACAGGCAGTCAAAGGTAAAATGAAATGATGTTAGTGGAACATCGAACAGGGATACACTGACTTCGGGAGGGGAAGACGTGTTCATCCAGACACTCGTGTGTGCCGTGGGGGCACATGGTGCATGGTCTGATGCTATGTATACAACAGGTTTTATGTAGCTTTAAATTGCACTTTTAACTGACTCTTCTGGAGTTGAAGGTTATGTAGTGACAGCAGTTCAGCCAAATCGATGCAAGCCCTTGTACCTCAGTGACAAATTGAACAGTAGGTCCCTGCCATTTGGAGGTTATCCGTGTATGCCATTCGGGTTGGGTTTTTGTTTCTGTTTTTTGGCTGAGCCTTTCTCATTCGGGAACACAAAAAACAAAGCCGGGATTCCATGTCAGTCTCCTCCTCTCAGACTCTCCTCCCACGGTCATCTCTCGGGAGGATTCACCCACCAGTTGCTACCATCTAGATGCCCTGGTAGCTGGCTGAGCTGCAGGGCTGCAGAGAAGCATCTAGAATGCAGGGAAGGCAGAGCCTCAGCGTGACTGATGTTTGCTGCTGCCCACTCCCGTGAGGCTGATTCAGGCTGAGGGAATGTGTTTGCCTTGCTTCAAAGAGATAGTCTTTCCTAATACAGTCTTGCTTTACTAGTCCAGCTCTTGGCTGCTTTTTTACATTTTTTTAGCCACGTAATCCTGTTTTCCTGACGAGCTTTCTTCATAATGTCTAAGCACTCGCTCACTAATCCGCGCAGCGCGTCTGTACGCAAAATCTATAGTGAATGACCCTGTTGAAAGCCAGGCAAACTCAGACACAGGTGGAGTAAGAAAGGGTTCAACGTCAGCCCTTCTAAGACCCTGCTCAGAACTTTGGCCGCCATGCCTGCCTGTCCTGCTCCTGGTCCGGGACGCATGGGGGAAAGTGGGGTTCTCCGGGGAGTCACCAGGCACTGTAATCTGGTGCTCAAGAGCAGGGGAGTGGGGCCACCCGGGCTCAATGCCTGTTCTCCTTGCTGGCTGAACGACCCGAGAAGCTACATCCAACCTCTCTGAGCCTCCCTTTCTTTCCTTCCAAACTAGGGGTATTAGTACCTGCCTCACAAAACGCAAATGGGAATAGATGTACGCCTGAAGCTTTGCACAGTACTTGGACCAGTGCCTGTCACCCTCTCCGGGGTGGTGAGACCAGGCTCTGAAGGTCCTGAGGTTGACCGAGTGCCAGGGACACCCACAGAGAACTTATGGAGCCCCCTGCACCAGCCCTCCCTCAAGGTCTCCTTCCCTGAGTCTTTTCCCCTTACTGTTCCCTGCCTAATAGGGGTTCCTCAGTCAGTTTGATGTGAAGTCACATTCCCGAACTGTCCCACCTCGAGAACCACCCAAATTCTTTTTTTAATTTTATTTAAAAAATCCAAGTTAGTTAACATATGGTGTGATAATGGAGTAGAATTTAGTAGAATTTAGTGATTCATCACTTACATATGACACCCAGTGCTCATCCCAAGTGCCCTCCTTAATGCCCATCACCCATTTAGCTCATGCCCCCCACCCAACACCCCTCTAGCAACCCTCAGTTTGTTCTCTGTATTTAAGAGTCGCTTATGGTTTGCCTCCCTCTCTGTTTCTGTCTTCTTTTTCCTTCCCTTCCCCTACATTCATCTGTTGTGTCTTAAATTCCACATATGAGTGAAATCATACGATATTTGTCTTTCTCTGACTGACTTATTTTGCTTAGCATAATACTTTCTAATTCCATTCACGTTGTTGCAAATGGCAAGATTTCATTCTTTTTGATGGCCGAGGAATATTTCATCGTATATACATACCACATCTTCTTTATCCATTCATCAGTCAATGGACATTTGGGCTCTTTCCGTAATTTGGCTATTGTCGATAGTGCTGCTGTAAACATCGGGGTACATGTGCTCCTTCAAATCAGCATTTTTGTATCCTTTGGATAAATACCTAGTAGTGCAATTGCTGGGTCATAGGATAGCAGAACCATCAAAATATTGAAGACAGGCCACAGCCCCACCAAGATGGCCATGGGACAGAGCTCCTGTGGGTCCCTAGGGCCTCCTACAGTCTCTCAAAGGCGTGTGGACGTTGCCACAGGCTACTGGGGGCGCTGCCTTTGTTTCCCTCTGCCTCCGTGTTCCCTCAGCTCTCCTCAGCTGATGCCTCCCCGGACACAGGAGTGCATGCATGCAAAACCCCCATCCCCTCCCCAGGAGAAAAGCACTACCCATCCACCTGCACCCACACACTCCCACAGCTCTTTAAATCTTAAAGAGATTCCCCCCTCTCCAGACTCGGGGAACTGTGATTTAGTCAATGAGCTCCTATATTACTGCACCCCCTTCCCTGTTCAAATGTCCGCTGACGCTTAGCAGCCGTGCAACGTTAGAGAAATCATTTTCTTTTTCTGAGGCTCCTTCTGTGTGTATGAAATGGAGGTGAGAAGCTTGCCTTGCACGGAGGTTTTGAGAAACCGGTGAGCTAACAGTAGGTGTGCAGTGTGTGGTCGCAGTCTGCTCAGGTGGCCATAACGCACCACAGGCGGGAGGCTTCAACGACAGATGTTTATTTTCTCATGGTTCTGGAAGACAGAAGTTCAAGATCAAGGTGCCAGCAGAGTTGGTTTCTGGTGAGACCTGTCTTCCTGGTTCGCAGATGACAGCCTTCTCACCGTGTCCTCAAGTGGCCTCTGTCCACGCCTGGACAGAGATCTCTGGGGTCTCTTCCTCTTCTTAGGACACCAACCCTGGGGCTCCTGGGTGGCTCAGTCGGTTAGGCGTCTGACTTCAGCTCAGGTCGTGGTCTCACGGTTCGTGGGTTCGAGCCCCGTGCCGGGATCTGTGCTGATAGCTCAGAGCCTGGAGCCTGCTTCACATTCTGTGTCTCCCTCTCTCTCTCTGCCCCTCCCCTCTCGCACTCTGTCTCTCTCAAAAATGAATAAAAGCGTTCAAAAAAATTTATACGGACAGCAATCCTACCAGATTAGGGCCTCACCCTTACGACCTCATTTAACCCAAATTAACCTCTTTAAAGGCTCTTTCTCCAAAAATGGTCACATCAGGAAGGGGGACTTCGACATTAGAGTTTTGACCAGGCAGGTTTGCACAGGTACACAGTAAGTGACATTTGCTCACTCTTCCCTTGCTTCTCCCACATCCTGGCAGCACGTGGGTTTTCATCTTTAAGTCAAGTGCACGTGTCCCTCTTGCCCTGGAGTCCCGGGCTTCAGATGCAGCCCGTTAATGTAGAGTCATAGCCCTGTTTCAGGCACCTGCTTCATGAACGTGTTCCATGCACCTGCTTCATGCACCTGCTTCAAGCACCTGCTTCATGCACCTGCTTCATGAACGTGTCCCATGCACCTGCTTCATGCACCTGCTTCAAGCACCTGCTTCATGCCCCTGCTTCATGCACCTGTTTCATGAATGTGTTCCATGCACCTGCTTCATGCACCTGCTTCAAGCACCTGCTTCAAGCACCTGCTTCATACACCTGGCCAGCATCCCAGCAGCTCAAGCACTTTGCGCTCCTGAGAGTATGTTGTATCCTGGGATACCTGTTCCCATGCCATTCATTTCCTCACCTTTCTGCTGCTGGGCATGCCTGGCTGACTGGGTGTCCCCCAAGCCGAGTAGCTGTGCTCCCATGGGAGCTCTGTCTCACCTCCTTGCACCCTGGCCCTGCCCTCCCTCCAACCAGTGGCACCCCAAACAGATGAGGCCTGTGACCCCAAAGTTGCAGGTGGGTATTTTAGGTACCCTGTAAGCGGTCCCTGCTCAGGAATGTCATCACACACATAGGAAGGGGTAGGGTCAACACTGTCCACGGCTGCAAGTTTCTACTATTTCTAGAGATCAGGTGTCATCTTGGGACCTGTCATCCCTCCTGAGGGAGAAGAATAGCAGATGTTTGGGTCCATAGCCCCTTCCTCGTTCGGCCCACACTCGACCTCGATTTTCTGTTATTTCCTGGCAGTTCTGGGAAACTAGTGAAAGGTGTGGAGCTGCGCATACATGTAAATAATCAGGGAAAGCTGATCACAAAGTTAAATCAATGTATAAAAGCCCGCAGGGAAGATAAATGGAAAGATCAGATAGCGGCATAGTGTGGCTGTGGACGTAGTTGCTGGGGACACTGAAATGTTCATCGAAGAAACCTGTACGGTAAAAAATGGCGCTGGAGCCCCCAATACCGTGAGCGGAGACATATGCGAGGCTGCGAAATCAAAATGCCATCGTCTTGTGAATGTGCTGTTTACAGCGAGGCTTGAAGTACAGAGTGGGCTAGAGGTGCTGAAGGGCTTTTCTCCCTGCCAGTCATCTTGCGGCTCCGAGACCGATCTGGCATCCTCCACCCCCCGTCCACCCTGGCCAGCTTACGGTTCACGCACCAACCTCACTTTCTAGACACAGCCTAGGGGGCGGCCCCGGACACTGCTGTCCGCCCCTGTGCCCGCTTGGCAGTGAGGATGCAGGGGAGGCTACACCCTGTGGTTAGTACGTGGATAAGACCTCTCAGGTATTCAGATCATTCATTTGTAAATCCCTGAACCCACAAGAACCAATGGTTCTAAAGTACAGTGAATGGGAAGGTGCCACTTTGGTCTTAAGACAGACATAAAACAGGGGTGCCTGGGTGGCTCAGTTGGTAAATCAGTCATGATCTTTTGGTTTGTGAGTTTGAGCCCCATCTTGGGCTCTGTGGTGACAGCTCGGAGCCTGGAGCCTGCTTCGGATTCTGTGTGTGTGTCTCTCTCTCTCTGCCCCTCTCATGCTCATGCTCTGTATCTCTCTGTCTCTCAATAATAAATGAACGGAACAAAAATAAAAATAAAAAAAGACAGACACAAAACAAGTGGCCAAACAGCATGCCCTTGCTGTTCTGCCTTCCGGAAGAAACTATGTGCTTCTCTAAACAATTTCACTCATGCCATTCAGAAAATAGCCATTTAGAAATGGTCATAGCTGGATTTGTATGTGACTCGTTAGAGACTCACCATGGGGGCACTGAGTTGAGACTTCTTCCTTTCTCTCCTTACTTACACTCTTTCACACTGTCACGCTGGAAAAGTCACAGCCTGTTGTGATTTCTGTGGGCTTATTACCATCTTGTGATGTGTCTGCAAACCTTCCAAGGAGGACAGCGTGAAGAGCCACATGTTCTGACCTAACAGGGCCAGTGGCTGTCCCAAAATTGAGAAGACCACCCTGCGATACAGTTGTTTTTAGTTTTTATTATATTTATTTTTGAGAGAGAGAGAGCACAAGGAGGGGTGGGTGCTGGCACACACACACACACACACACACACACACACAGAATCCAAAGCAAGCTCCAGGCTCTGAACTGTCAGCACAGAGCCCAACGCGGGGCTCGAACCCATGAGCCACGAGATCATGACCTAACCCAAAGTCGGAACCTTAACTGACTGAGCCACCTGAGCACAACTAGTACAGTTCTCTTTAAAATTCAGGTACACCTGGGTAGCTCAGCTGGTTAAGCATCTGGCTCTTGATTTTGGCTCGGGCCATGATCTCACAGTTCATGGGTTCGAGCCCCGCTTGGGATTCTCTCTGTCCCTCCCCTGCTCTCTCTCTCTCTCTCAAAAGTAAGTAAACATTAAAAAGTAAATAAAATACAATTCAATGCACCTTATTCAGTTGGCAGTGTTTCCGTCATGCAGGATAAAGCAGCAATACTATGGTTAGGGTCCCTAATCAGCCACATAAACATTGATCTCTGTCTGATCCAAAAGAACAGTGGCTGTCGGGATCCCCCTCCACTTAACCTGCTTCAGCATGTGGGGAAGATCCGAGGCATCTCCTAGAAAACAGGGAAAGGGGGTCCTTCTGCTGCCATTACCTTGATGTAATTCTTAGTCTTTAGATGACACTCCAGTCTTATCAGTCATCAGGATATTCCCAGAAATCCTCTGGTGCACATTCTGATTGCACCTGCTTTCTAGTCTCAACAGAGAGCAGGCACTACCCAGTGCTGGGTGGGAAATAGGAATCAAGTGACAGGAGCCATGGGAGATGTGAGTGATAAGGGGACAAGGCGGTGGAGGGTGGGGACACAAGCCTTGTCTCCGCCAGTCTCCCAGGCCCCAGGCACTGGAATGAGAAACTACCCCTCGACCTGCACACCAGTGCTCAGTTCCTTATGGAATAAAGAACAAAAAGGGTCAGATTTGGATCTACTTTACAGAAGGTTAAATTCAGCTGGAACAGAATTTTTAAATTCCAGAATCAGAATATAGTTTTCTAAAACTGCTCTGTGAGCATTCAGAACATAAGAGATAAAGGACAGGCTTTCATGTTAGGTATTTCTAGATGGAAATCTAATCCGTGAAATTATAGCATCATTCAGAAATTATGATACCACAGCCAACATGATTAAATAACAGTTCCTCTTTTATAACCAACAAACGATCCGTGGAATTCAGTTGTGATGCTGGCACTCCTGAAGAGTGTCCTGTAACTTGTGTCTGTGCTAGAGACTAGTGCAAAGATAACTAAACTGAGTAGGAGTAGCAGGAAAGAAGCTTTGCTCCTTTCTAGAGATGGTGCGTTTGCTTAACCAGAATCCGCTTCAGCGTATCCAGAGGTGGGTGCACCGTGATGGGTAATGATTGATCCAGCGACAAATGTGAGCCTGTTGAAGACCTGTCATTCTCCAGAAACCAATCAGCACTTCTTCAAATAACTTTTACAACTAGAAAAACTCCCGACACCGACTGAAAAGTTGAGACTGAGACCCGGATCCTGCTTTTCAGGATCAATCTGGGAAGGTAATTATCCGGTTATATTTCAATAAATTATCGTAACCCTGGTACGCACAGAGATTCCTATTATCTACACCTTTACCTTAACATGCGAAGCAAAAGAATATGACTTTTTTTAACTTATTTATTTTGAGAGAGAGAGAGAGAGAGAGAGGGAGAGAGAGGGAGAGAACGAGCAGGGGAGGGGTAGAGAATGAGACAGAATCTCAAGTAGGCTTTGTGCTGTCAGCACAGAGCCCGATGGAAGGCTCCATCTCATGAACCGTGAGATCATGACCTGAGCCAATATCAGGAGTCGGACGCTTAATCGACTGAGCCACGCAGGCGCCCAAGAATATAATTAATCAATAGGAGGTAAACTTGTGTTGTGGACACTAACACCTTTGCTGATAAATGAAACATGGAAAGGGGTTTTGCATTAAGTGACCCCTTTGAGGAACCCAGGAAATTGCAAGGTTGGGATCACTACACAAGTTAACACGGGTCTTGGAGAAGCAATGACGCAGAAAACAGAGTGAAAGAAAAAGAGAAAAAGGACAGACCCAATAGTTCTCATTTCCCCGCAGGTAAAGTGGCAAAGAAATAGACTAGAACGGTGGCTTCCCCTCCCCCAAAATGTGTTACTTAATGAACATCATAAAGAATTGTCCTGTCAGGTGCTCGGAGTTTGAGGCTGAGGCATGACAAACCAATGGCAGAAAGTTTATCACAGATTTATGTCAGAATGAGATCATGGCCAATATATATCACCCAATCTCTAGTAATAATCTCTAACATTTGTTTAGCTGTTTATAAATTTCAAAGCAACATGTCCTGCATCACCTTATCTGATTATCAAGACAGTTTGATGAGGGAGACAGATGACATCTTTCTGGAAAAGGAGGCTTGGAATCAGTCACCTCATCACATGCAACTGGGAATGTAAAAACCAACAACCTTACGGAACGATAGGGCAAGAAAAGCCTCCAGGCCCCATATGCTCATGCCTTGTGCCTTTAAGCAGGACGGTGACAAGCCAGTGATGATAAATCCCCCAGCCTTGCTGCAGGAAGGCCACCTATGAGATACCCGGGTTCTGCCCACTTGCTCTGGGTCCCATTTCACAGCGTGTCAACCTGCTCCCTCCCCTCTCAGCCTCAAGTTACTATCACCTGAAGAATATGTTACAATTGATTATCCAAAATATTCCCAATTAAATAACTTACTGAGAAGTCAGCTCATCTTTAAGAAAAATTCAGAAAATACTTATGAATTGATGACACTGAAAAATTATTTTTTCTCATAGGGACACCTGGGTGGCTCAGTTGATTAAGGGGCCAACATCGGCTCAGCTCATGATCTCACAGTTTGTGAGTTCAAGCCCCGTGTCGGGCTCTGTGCTGAGAGCTCAGAGCCTGGAGCCTGCTTCCAATTGTCTCCCTCTGTCTCTCTCTGCCTCTTCTTCCCCGTGTGCTCTCTCTCTCGCTCTCTCTCTCTCTCTCTCTCTCTCAAAAATAAATACACATAAAAAAATTTCAGTAAGGGACACCTGGGTGGCTCAGTCAGTTAAGCGTCCAACTTCTGCTCAGGTCATGATCTCACAGTTCATGAGTTCAAGCCCTGCATCGGGCTCTGTGCTGACAGCTCAGAGCCTGGAGCCTGCTTCAGATTCTGTGTCTCCTTCTCTCTCAGACCCTGCCCCACTCCTGCTCTCTCTCTCTCTCTCTCTCTCTCTCTCTCTGTCAAAAATAAATAAATGTTAAAAAACTTTTTAATTTTTAATAAAAATAAAAAATTATTTTTCTCATAAACGAGAGGCTTATGTGAGATGTTTTGAAGAGGAAAGGCAAAAAAAAAGTGGACAACTCAAGAACACAGCAGACTCTTGTGATATTTTTTTTTAAGTAAAATAGTAAACTAGGGAAATAAAATCGTTTTCCAGAGGGATTGAAGAGAAAATGGGCAAGCAGATAGAATGCCAGAAGCCACTGAGAGACGTAAGTGGAGTAAAGGAGACCGTGGGGGTGTTAGATCAGAGGGCGGGAACTCTGCAAATACCTAAAGCTCGCAGCCCCGACTGGTAACTGCTGGGGAGTAGCCGAGGGCCCCCCCGCCCCGCCTGCACCTGCAAAGGGCCGGGCCGGGCGATGCCTCACTTCCTCCAGTCCCTCGTGCCCTGTGTGCCAGACGTCTCTGTTCTCCACTCCAACACACATCCATTCATTTCATATCCCGACTCTCGAATTGAAAACTTTCTAACTTTGTCACCAGAGACACCATGCTGGTGAGAAGACACTACAGAGAGCAGCAGTCAGCAAATCTATTTATCGTCTTCCATTTAGGGTCCCGGAAGGCACACAGTGGACTCCATGCCTTCAGCGGAAGCTATTCCAACGTGCCATTGTGAACGAGCCTTCCTTTCCTGGCCTGACATGCCAAACTATCAAATCCCAACCTTCGGTGCTTATCCAATGCCAATAACATTCCGTTTATTGCTGGCTAATCACAGAGCCCAGTGCGAAAAATAAAAACCTCTGTAGTTTGTGGGTAAACGGAAGATAATTAACGAATATATTGTTTCTTTTTCCCTGGAAGAAGTAAAGATAGGCTGGTCTGAGATGATGAAATTAGCATATCCACTAATTAGGGTCGGGTTTGTGTTTCTGCGTCCCTCAGCATTGTATCTTCATGTGAAAATATTGACTGCGTGTGAGAATATTGAGTGAGCCTTGTAAAGAAAAATGAATGATTAAGAGCACACCCAGGGCAGAAGGAAGGATATTAACACCTGTCAAAATACCCACCAGTGGGGCGCCTGGGGGGCTCAGTCAGTTGAGCATCCAACTTCGGCTCGGGTCATGATCTCGTGGTTCGTGGGTTCAAGCCCCGCGTCGGGCTCTGTGCTGACAGCTCAGAGCCTGGAGCCTGCTTCGGGTTCTGTGTCTCCCTCTCTCGCTCTGTTCCTCCCCCACTCGCTCTCTGTTTCTGTCTCTCAAAAATAAGTGTTAACATTTTTTTTTAAATACCCACCGGTGATAAATGAGTTTTCTTAGGACAGACCAACGTGTTTTGGGATGGACAAGAGACATAAACAAAATCCCAACCAAAGAGTTCCAGCGTTTTGTCCCGCGGACTCTTCCTTCTTAGCGTATTTCAGATTCAGTAGCTTTGTTATTTCCCACAGCCGTGCCCGGCAACCCTGATCCCTGCAAACAAAACCCCCGACTCCAGCTCTCTCTGTTGGCCCATCTTCTCCGCCACAGTCATGCCCTGCGGTTGGCTGATTGACAGGTCCTTGCTGCACATGTCCCGGTGCAAGTTCTGTGCTGGGCCCTGGATGACAGTACAGGCTGCACCTGCCTTCACAGCAGGCACCGTCTGATGGATGCCTCCTCAGTTCTGAGACGCTCACAGCTTCTTCGTCGTCTTGATTTCTTTGGAAAACATTGCAATCACAGTCGTTCCTGTTTTATATCAGTTTCTAGCCGGCCCCTCCTTCGTTCCAGCTAGCACTGTATGTTCTCGCTTCGAGAATGCCCCATCCCCCAGTCCACCTCATCACTCAGCTCCCAGCTCCCAGGGCCATTCCAAGTGCCCTCCCGCTCTCTTCCCTTTCAGACTTTTTCTCTTGACACACTGAAAGTGCCACTTCACAACCCCCCCTTCTAGAGCCCCCTTCTGGAGCCCCCACCCGGCTCTAGTCCTTCTTGTGATGCGTTCTGTGCAATACACGCCTGCCCCCGGCACTGTGTGCACCTGTAGGTGTTCATCACATGTCTGTGCTGTTCCGTGAACCCTGGGCCTTTAAAATTACACATGCTCCTGGGGTGCCTGGGGGACTCAGTTGGTTAAGCCCCCGACTCCTGATTTTGACTCAGGTCACGATCTCATGGCTCGTGAGTTCAGTTCAAGCCCCAGACGGGGCTCTGCACTGACAGCACGGAGCCTGCTTGAGATTCTCTCTCTCCCCCTCTCTCTCTCTGCCTCTCCCCCCACTCATGGTCTCCCCTCTCTCCCTCTCTCTCTCTCTCAAAATAAATAAATAAACACTAATTTTGTAAATAAATAAACATTTTTAAAAAACTATAAAAAAATAAAATTACACATGCTCTGAAGGGATCATTGCACATCCGTGTTCACAGAGCATTATTCACGAGAGCCACGGATAGAAGCAACCTGAGTCTGTGGACAGATGAGTGAATAAGCGAAGGGTGGCATTTATATACAGTGGAGTACTATGCAGCCGTGAAGAAGAAGGACATTCTGACGCCTACTGCAAGATGCATGCACCTTGAGGACATTGTGCTGAGTGGCACAGGGCAGGTGCAACAGGGCAAGCACTGTATGATTCACCTGTAGCAGGTATAGCTAAAGGGGTCAAATCCTAGAGACAGAACATAGAAGGGTGGTTGTCGGGGATGGCGGGCACAGTGGGGGGGCGCGGAGAATGCAGACTTAGTGTTTAACGGGGATTTAGAGTTTAGTTCTGCAAGATGGAAAGCGTTCTCGTGATGGTTGTAAAACAGTATGAATATTGGGGCACCTGGGTGGCTCAGTCATTTCAGGGGCCAACTCTCGATTTCGGTTCAAGTCATGATCTCACGGTTCTGTGAGCTTGAGCCCCATGTCGGGCTCTGGGTTGACTGCGTGAAGCCTGCTTGATATTCTTGTCTGTCTCCCTCTCTCTTTCTCTCTGCCCTTCACCAGCTTGCGCGCTCTCTCTCTCTCTCTCTCTCTCTCTCAATAAATAAACAAACTTTAAAAAAAAGAAAACCCTTAAAAAAATAAAAATAGTTGAGGTGGTATATTTTATATTATGTGTATTTTGCCACAACTTAAATATATGTTTTTAAAAATTACTGATGCTCATTTCCCCACCACATTCAGTTGTGAAGAACTTAAGGGTCCCTGCCTTTTGCTATTTTACAATGCTGGTGTCATTTGTTATGTTCTCCAGGCCCTGAAAACATAAGATAAACAAAGGTCCTCAATAGACATACTTGAATGACTGCAAAATGCAGGATGTGGGGCAGAGAGAGAGAAGGGGGGATGGGGAGGGAGGGAAGGAGAGTCAGAGTTGGGGAAGGAGAGAGAGAGAAGGAGGGGATGGGGAGGGAGGGAGGGAAATGGGGAAGGGGGAGAGAGGCAAGGAAGGAGAGGGAGAGGCAGGGAAGGAGAGGGAGAGGCAGGGAAGGAGAGGGAGAGGCAGGGAAGGAGAGAGAGAGAAATTTCTCCAACATCAAAGCATCCCTGACCTCTCTCTGACCTCAATGTTATGTGCAGCCATAGTCTGATTAAACCAAGGTCAATGTCACTGATATTTTGAGAAGACTGTGGCAAAGAACCAAATAAGCAAAAAATTACCTTAATCCACAGCGTTGGAAAAATGAAAAGAATCAGATAAAGTAATCAAAGGAAAGCTTTGAGATAAACATAGAAGCAGGGCACTTTATTAAATGGATTTTTGATAAAAGGAGGAAGCAAGCCCAATCATCAGCAAAAGCAACCTGTGAGTACTCTGAAGAAATACGGGTAAAATAAGATGAGAGAAAGTGCGTTAGTACATCGAGGGGAAAATGCAAGAAAGTATCATTTCTACAATAGAGGGAAGGATGTAAATCAGTGGAAACAACAATAATATATTCCTTTCCAGGCCAACACCACAGGCAACTTTGCAGGGCTGGCCTGTGGTGGAACTCACACGTTTTATTGGCAGTATACATAAGGAGACAAAAAGCAGCATATGGAGAAATACAAAAATATACTCTCTAGAGACACTGCCTCTTCAGATGTCAAGAAAAACCTGGATGGAAGCGTGCGGAAGAGTGGCAGGCTGCAAAGTTACAAATTCAAGGCCACCCCCAGAACCAAACCTTAAACCTTAGGCAACTCATTGCTCAAATAGTCCCATTCTTTTCTGGGTTCAGTAGAAGACGCTAGGGAACCAAGAGGGATCCCTCTGTGATGCTCAATGACTCCACCATTAAAATGGGAAAAAAGGGGGGCGCCTGGGTGGCTTAGTCGGTTAAAGCGTCCCACTCTTGATTTTTGGCTCAGGTCATGAGCTCACGATTCGTGAGATCGAGCCCCGCATCAGGCTCTACCCTAATAGCATGGAGCCTGCTTGGGATCCTCTCTCTGCCTCTCTCTATCCCCCCTCCCTCCCCCTCTCTATCTCTCAGAATAAATAAATACATTTTTTTAACAAGTGGGAATAAAGATGGAGAAGGGTCTGAGTCCTTGACAGTGAACTATTCCTTCTTTGCATCTCCCCACATGGAGTCAGCCTCTTGGGCAGGCCGCCATCTTGTTCATACCTCTGTTCCAGGGAAGGGGAGGAGTCCCATCACTATATTGTGCCCCTCCTTACCTAACTCAGTGCCACCATATTGTAGCTATGAAAAGGTGAGGGTTTTTTTTCATTAAAAATTGGTGAGTAAATGGAAGTAAACAAATTGCCACTGTATCCCGACTCCACTGCTCTTTAGCTGTGTGACTGATTAAGATATTTTAACTCTGTGTATCTCAGTTTCCTCATTGGTAAATTTGGGATAATAATAGTTTCTACCTCAGGGGTTTTTAAAGGATTAGATGAAAGGGAACAGGTAAAATGTTTAGACCAGTGCCTACAAAGAACATATCTCAATAAATATCAGCTGTTTCTCACACTATTTTTGTTAAGTTATTCCTTTTGCTAAGATATACTTGGAGACCATCATAAATTTCACTGTGCATAGAGAATATGAAATCTTTAAAAACACAGTTTTACCCCACCAGAAAAATTCAACATAGTTTTCACCCAACAGTGAGCCTCAACTGTTCATAAATGTTAGGTGATTTCAACTAAAAGATGGGGTTTTTTTTTGGTACCTAAGTATTAAACGCTAGGATAATTTTAATGTGTTTTAAATTAAAAAATCATTATGAAGTACACCATATAATTCTTTAAGTTTTTTTCAGAACGTGTGGAAGAAAATTTAACTTTCTCTCTGTGTCTCAGATTCACTATTGTGATCATAAATTATGCAGTCCTCCGTAGACACAATGCTATTAAGCACCTGTTATGTTCCAGGCAGTGTTCTAGACACTGGGATGCAGTGGTGAATGGAACAAAGCCCCTGCTCTCATGGAGCTTATATTCCTGTTTGGAAACACACACACACACACACATACACACACACACACACACACACACACACACACATTATTGTTCCATAACACAAGTGTGTGTGTGTGTGTGTGTGTGTGTGTGTGTGTGTGTGTGTGTTATGGAACAATAATGACCATGAAGGAAAATGATTACAGAGAGCATTGCACGGAGAGGATGGTTATCTAGTGTAGTCAGGGATGGACGCTGATACAGTGACACTTAAGTAAACGACGCACTGATGTGATGGTCTCTGGGAAAAGACCCATTCAAGGAAGAGGGGACAGGAGGTGCAAAGGCCCTGGGGTAGAAGCCTGTTTCAAGCTTTTATCTCTCTATCCCAGCATAGAGAGAGCATATAAGGCCAGAGAGCAGTGGGGCAGGGGAAGAATGGTATGTGAGAAATTTAAGAAAGTAACTGGGAGCTGTAATACGGATTTGCTCTAAGTGAATGGGAAGAAACCGGGGAGATTTTATGCCTGGGAGTGATATGATTTATATTTTACAAGTGCCACTCTGGCTGCCGTGGGTACAGTGTGATGGTCACAGTTTGGACTAGGATTCTGGGTCCATTTTAAGCAGAGAGTACGGGGTCTGCTGATGTGCTGGATGCACGTTGTAGATGCCAGTGTCGATTGACTGGGACACCGCCGAATGTGAGTTGCCTCAACAGGTGTGCAGAAACCTGCTTTCTCAAAATGTCCTTCATGTCAGCTCGCTTTGTTTTTGTTGTGGTTTGCTTTGGTTGTAACTTACTCCATCTCTTCGTGAAATAAATGAATCTGTGTGAACTGTGGATACATGAGGAACTAACAGTTCCAAGTCTGATTCCAGCAGTGGAAATCTTGACCTCTCTGAGCCTGGTTTCCCCAACTATAAGCTGTATGTAAACTGCAAACCTCTTTCCTCTACCAGAGGTATCATTGCAGCTCGGTCAAAGAGCTTCCCAGCCACACCAAACTTTACCACGGTTGCTTGGATATGGGGACTCAGTGGATTCATTCATTCGTTCTTTCTTTTCTTTCTCTCTCTCTTTCTTTCTCTTTCTTTCTTTCTTTCTTTCCCTCTTTCTCTCTCGCTTTCTCTTTCTTTCTTCCTCCTCCCCTTCCTCTTTTTTTAGAACTTTTAGAATTTTTAAACTTGATTAGCCTGGTTTACACTAAGATCAAGAAACAAAGGCTCCTGGGTAGTCAGTCGGTTAAGCGTCCAACTTCGGCTCAGGTCATGATCTCACGGCGCGTGGGTTCCAGCCCCACATCGGGCTCTGTGCTGACAGCTCGGAGCCTGGAGTCTGCTTCCGATTCTGTATCTTTCTCTTTCACTGTCCCTCCCCCGCTCTCACTGTCTCTCTCTGTCTCTCAAAAAAATGAATAAATGTCAAAAAAAATTTTTTAAAGAATTATTCCATCATTAGGGTTCTAAAACACCTGCTATCCATTACCATATTTTACGTTCCATATTTAAAAAGCATTTCTTTTCAAGTAAATTTTAGTCTATACCAGCCTTACCAAAAACCCTCTGACCCATGTAGTCTGTCTGCAGGTTGGAGAATGGCATGTAACAGAGTGGTTAAAGCAGGGTCTCAGGAGCCTGACTGCTGGCATTTCAAACCCAGCTCTGCTACTTACTAGCTGTGTGATCCCAGGCAAATTAATCAACCTCTCTGTGCTCTGCTCATCTCTAAAATGAAGATAACAACAGTACTCCCTCACAGGATTGCTCTGAGGACCACAAAAATTAATGCCTGTTAAGCACTTGGAGATTGCTTGATACATTGCTTGATGAAGGAGTTCCTTATAATTATTATTTCTTTTCTCTACTCAAATACTCTACCCACCTCTACTTTTAAAGAACTTGAAAAATGCTTGATACTTAAAATCTCTGTATCTGTTTCAAAGAATTCTTTCTAGTGGCGAAATGAGACCCGTGCCCTGGAACAGTGATTTAGGACAGACCGTTTGTGAAACGTGCCTTTGGAAACACCATAGATTTTCAACTCAGAAAGAACTCCGCTAATCCCATCCCGCTCCTTTACTGGCGCTGTACGTTTGGGGAGATTCTTCCTGAGGTTCTTTTCCTACATCTGTCAAATAAAGATGAAAATGTGTGCTTCTCAAGGTTGTCGTAAGGATTAAGAGAGAGAATGGATGGGAAGTGCTGGGAAATAGCTTCATCACTCTTTATCTCTCTCTTCGCTCAGTCACAGTGCGAGCACCCTAAAGCCGCATCCGTGAAATGTAACACGGTGCCCCGAGATTCCGAAATGAGGTGTCTCGGTGGAACGTGTCTCTCTCGGGTGAGGGTCGCTTACAAGAAAATGAGGCCGTGTGGGCGTGGGCGGTGGGGGACAGAGGGTGCCCCGCGCGGGGGCCCTGCCCACGTGCGGTGTCCACAGATCTCCCTGCCTGAGACTGCTGGGCGTGTGCGTGGCGTCTCCTCAGCCCCCCTTGGCTGAGGACAGGGAAGAGCCCTTTACTCCACAAGGAGATTTTCACAATTGTCTTTGTGCTTGGGATTTTTGTTTTTTAATCTGGGCTCTGTGTCTTCGGGGCACGCGTAGGAAAGGGTGCTACTGGGCACCACTGCATTCTTTGTTTTTCTCCGCATGTCCCCGAAAGCACTAAGGGCAGCATTGCCGAGGGGAGGGACGTGGCCAGGAGGGGGACCCGTGAGGCTGTGCCGTGAATCGGTCGATCTCTGCATCCTCTAGGCTCTACGTGGGAGACATCCAACGAGATGCTCCCTAAGGCCTTTGGATTCCCTGTGATTAAATTATTGGAGAAGTGAAATGCAGAAGTGGTCACACTCCGGGCCCAGATGGGCCAGGAGACGGAGCGGCAGGCTGGGGGTGTCCGAGGTTCCCTCCTCCAGCAGTCTTTTGTCACCGAGTGTTTTTATAAATACCTCTTGACCGACTTGGGGGAACACACACGACCTGGAAGGAGCTGTTTTTCTCTGTATTGGACTTTTAAAAATATATTTCTATCCCTGGCGGTCTGATGGTTAAGTGTTCTGGGCAGAAAAATGGGAACTCGTCTTCCACAGTTTGATCTCCAGTTATAGAAGAAGGAGCAGGCCCCTGATGGAGCTGTTGAGAAGGCACTAAGGAAAGGGGATGGTTCTTCATTTCAGCATCAGCTTGACTATCCATTCTCTGAAAATGACATTCGAATTTCAGCAGAACATGAGGTCCAGAGGTGCCCTGCCCAGAGCGCCCGCAAGTGGTGGGGGATGCTTCACCAGAATATTCTGGGGGCATAATTTACTAAGCGCCACGTGATGGAATCAGGTGTTATATAGGTTGAAGGTGATATTTTTATATCTTACCAGGCATGAAACAGCAGGACTTTGAAAGCGAGTGGAAATATTTTTTCTTTTCCTCTTAGAAGCACTAATATTCTCTATATGCTTATGCTTTATATATTTACGAAAAGACCACTACGCTTTTTTTTTTTATAAACGTTTTTTTTTTTTTTTTTTTTTTTTTTTTTTTGGGACAGAGAGAGACAGAGCATGAACGGGGGAGGGGCAGAGAGAGAGGGAGACACAGAATCGGAAACAGGCTCCAGGCTCCGAGCCGTCAGCCCAGAGCCCGACGCGGGGCTCGAACTCACGGACCGCGAGATCGTGACCTGGCTGAAGTCGGACGCTTCACCGACTGCGCCACCCAGGCGCCCCAAGACCACTACGCTTTTGGCTCAGCCCTCATGCTCAGTGTTTGCTCACGACCCTTATGGAAACAAGGAGAAGAATTAAATCTTCCTGCGTGTGGTCTAGGACAGAGCCTGTCACTTACTGTTTTATGGTGAAATCGCTTGAGAGGGAAGTGCTGTGTGTGAACACCTGTGGTCCCTCCGTCGTCATGCCGACCTCCTGACTTCCGGAGGAAGCGATGATTCTCCACCGGTGAGCTCCCAGCCGGTTACATTTCTCATGTTCTTGCCCTTCGCTTATAATTTTGTCAAACTGGGACAAAAGCGGACTGCTGGAACCCTATGAGAACATCTAGATGTCCGTGGCTACTTGTTCGACTTCGAATGCAAAATCCGTGGCATTTGTCTCCGTTCTTGGAGATATAGGCACCCATCGCTGTGTCCATTCCTTATTTGGACATGCTGAGAAGGCACCCCAGCCTTCCTTAGCAATGAGAACGCAGCAGCTGGGTTCAAAGCCTTGTAGCTCCATTCTCCCAGACAGTTAGTAAAACTCTGCTTTTGTGTTGTCTGGATTTAGGGTTCGTCTGTCTTGTAGGACGAGGCTGGGGCTGAACCAGGGTTAAATGACTTGGTGTTTCCCCGTGGAAACCAGGCTTTTTCCTGGCACCGAGCTTAGTATCTTGACTCTGTCCTGCCTCCGGATAAGATCTTTCTCAGCAGACTTCTTATTGCTCACGCAAAAACACCAGGCTTGTCCTGTCTCTAGGATAAATGATGAATATGGCATAGATTCAAGATGGAGCCCTACAACCCAGAGCTTGATGTCTATGGAAATCAGGAGGTAGTGGGCCTGAAGGAGAGATCCAGAGGAGAGGAGAGGTTTCTCAAGTTCCTCCGGGCGGTTACTTTTCAGAGCCTCTTCCTGGGTCACATCGTCCTGTGATTTTCACACTATATCCCAGTGGAGGTCGGAACAGGACCCACCGAAGGAGGCTGATACTCTCAGACCCAAGGTCTTCATGGGATTCAGCCTCCATCCCAGAACTTACTTTTACCAACAGAGGAATTCTGTACTCTCACTAAGGAGAACTTTGTTTTAAATCCCCAAGGAGATGACCTATGTGTGTTGTTCGTGCCTGAATGCAAAAGATGCCTTGGTGGAGTCCAAGAGAGGCTCTTACTTGTGATTACTTTCGGCATAAAACTGCCTCATTACCAAGTCCTTCCGGTACTTTCTGTAGCTCAGTTCCCTTGGACCGTGTCCAAATCAAAGCTACCTTTACACCAAATTCCTCTCTGTCCTGAATGGTGAGATTATCGGGCATACCCGCCTGCTCCCACACTTCCTTCCTGCTTAATTTAAATAAACAGTGAGTTGTTTTTCTTTTTGACTAAGAGCCAGTCTATACAACAGCAGCAGGAAGATTGCTTTCTATCTATATGCAAATAGGCTGAATTCCCTCCAAGCCCTGGGAAAAGACCCTTTTAACCAAATGACTTATACTTCTGTTTCTTCATGTACAAAATTAGTGGTTTGTATAAAATAACCTGAGTCCCCTTCCAGCTGTATAATTCTACATCACGAACACTGGAGAGGACAAGCTTTGCACACACTCGACAATTAGAGAATCGACAAAGTGGTACATGTTTAAATGCTCAACACTCAACTCCCCACCATAATACTCAAGGTTCTTCTCAACGTGGTATCAACCCATTCTTGCCCCACCTCGACCATAAACCTTTAGGCAACAAGAACACCCAGCCACTCAGCAATCGCCCAAGTGTCCTACACTTAACCTGCTGCTGGCAGCCAAGTTCACATAGTCCCCACTGACCCGAATGCCCCATACCGGTAACTTCTACTTTCGATGACTCCTGCCCAGTCTTCAAAGCCCTGCTCGAATGGCTCCTCCTCTGTGAACCCTCCGCCTCCCCACGCTACCTCTTACACTCAGCAGAAGGCTGGGCTCCCTCTCTGTGTATCCATGACACTTTGCTCAGACCTATGGTACTACTCTTGAAATATGGTAGCAAAAGGGGCACCTGGGTGACTCAGTCGGTTAAGCATCCAACTCTTGGTTTTGGCTCAGGTCAGGATCTTGTGATTTCATGGGTTGAAGCCCCACCTTGGGCTCTGTGCTGGCAATACAGAGCCTGCTTAGAATTCTCTGCCCCCCTCTCTGTCTGCCCCTCCTTCCCTCTCTCTCTCTCTATATATATATGTCAAAAATAAATAAATAAACATTAAAGAAAAGAAATATCGTACGAAGCTTTCTGTGGATATGGCTGCCAAGATAGACCGAGAGGTGTTCAGGTATCACCTACCTTTCTCCTGCCATGATCTAGCACCAAGTTCTTTTTTTTTCCAATATATGAAATTTATTGTCAAATTCGTTTCCATACAACACTCAGTGCTCATCCCAAAAGGTAGCACCAAGTTCTTAATGACACATGCTGAGTACAGCTTGAACAAGTCCCATCAGGGGAAAGGTTCTCAAAATAAATCTTTTTAGGTTAAAGTTTAACACATACACAAGGTTATATGCTTAATGTCGATGCTACAGGAAAGGCAAATGAAGATACGGGCAAGCTTTGATTTCTGGCTAATTAGTTCATTTTCATTACGTGGAGATGTCAGAGGACAGTGTGCTAGATTCTGGTGGTGGGGCTTGGGATCAAGGGAAAAGTACTAGTTTATCTTAAACTGCCATTTTGATTTAAGGTGTTTTCCCTTTAGCAAAGTTTTGTCTAGTAATGATTGAATATA
Source organism: Neofelis nebulosa (assembly GCF_028018385.1). NCBI lineage: Eukaryota > Metazoa > Chordata > Mammalia > Carnivora > Felidae > Neofelis > Neofelis nebulosa. The sequence goes on from NC_080794.1 coordinate 10,368,511, forward strand.
AATCACATGGCACTCTTTCTGGCCAACATGAGACTCAGCAAATCTTCCGTCTTTTGGGATTCTCCATGCCAACTCATTCCTGTAACTTTTGTCTGAAGACGCACAGATCTGGTTCTGCTTTTCTTTCCTTTTTCCCCTTTCCTTATTCTTCCCTTCAATGAAGACATTCAAGTGTGAATCTTTTATAGATTTCGTGGTCTTTCAGCAAGCAACTGGCTCATGCCGACTATGTTCTCTGCACCATAGGAAGCATGGGGCGGGGCGGGGAATCAAAAGATCATTTGGGCAGTGCTGTTCAGGAGGTTATTCTTTTTACTGGGGAAAAAAATTAGGTAACAACATTTCTTGACTCTCTTTTATGTGTAAAGGCATTTTAAGAGTCAGAGATGAATAAAGCATGGTTGTCGACCCCAGAGCCCTTAGACTTTCAAACAGTGGTTTTCAAATTACAAGACATGAAATCAATTTAGTAGATCAGGAAGCACATTCTTATTTAGAATAGTACAGAATAGAATGCATCCGAGAACCTCCCATAAAACAAAGATATTATCACATGGGACTTATGCTCAGTAGAGTGGCTATGTGTGCCCCAGATAACAGTCTAGGTTGTCTTTCCTTCTGTAAGACAAAAAAATTCAGAAGCCCGCTGATTCAGAAGAACCAATGACCATGTACGTAAGTCACTGCAATTTGGGTTGTAAGAGATTATTTTATTCATTTATTTTTTTAAAGAGAGAGAGACAGAACATGAGCAGGGGAGGGGCAGAGGAAGAGAAACCAGGCTCCACGCTCAGTGTGGAGCCCAACACAGGGCTCGATCCCATGATCCTGGGATCATGACCTGAGCCAAAATCAAGAGTTGGACGCTCAACGGAGAACCACCCAGGTGCCCCTGGGTTGTAAGAAACTAAAGTTGTGAGGAGAAGTATGAGAGTATCCGATGTCAAACAAGCGTCAAGGATCCACGCGACCCCAGCTGAATCATATTTGTACCACTTTGCCTCTCTCTCCCTTCCCGGGACCGGTGAGCTCTGTATAAACATCCCTTCGTGCAGTAGTGAACTTTGATGAACTGACTCTTTGGCTGCCATGTTTCAGTTGTTATTCATAACATGTAGGAGGACACGGATGAGAAGATCTCACCTATGTCTTCTGCCACATGATTAATACTTACTGTCTTTATTACAGTTATAACAATAATACATGTTCACCGTATTACAGTGAAATATGTAGAGAGATGACGTACAACTCATTTCCCAGAGGTAATCACTTTTGATATTTTCCTTGAGGCCATTTTACATACATATCATATAAGATACATTTATATACAGATCACTTTTTTGGATCTGTAAATGGGTCTGAGTAAAGCTCAGGTATTGTCTTCTACAAAGAACCAACCATATTCCTGACATATCTTTTGCAACAGCTGAAGGAACGCCTTAAAGATTTTCAAGCTAATAATTTTTAGTTTTATTTTCAAATTAAATGTAACAAATAAGGATTAACCATCCACGTGCTAATCAGTGGGAACACAGAGGTATAAAACATGGCCCTTGCCCTTAAAAGGTTTATAGTCCGGTAGGGGGAAAGAAAGCATTAAATCACCATCAAAACAATGCGGTGAGCACAATAAAGAAAGCTAAGTACCAGGTGCAGAGGAGAAAATGATCTGGCTTATTTGGTGTTATCAAAGGAAGTGTTCCAGAAGCTGACCTGGGTAGAGAACAGCTTTTGGAATTGCCCGGCTGTAGGGAACCTACCTAATGAAAAGCCAATTCAAGAATAATTTCTGGGCGCCTGGGTGGCCTAGTCGGTTAAGCACCTGACTTCAGCTCAGGTCATGATCTTGCAGTTCCTGGGTTCGAACCCTGCACTGGGCTCTCTGCTGTCAGTGCAGAGCCTTCTTTGGATCCTCTGTCTCTCTGCCTCTCTCCCCCTCTCTCTCTCTCTCTCTCTCAAAAATAAACATTTTTTAAAAAGAGTAACTTCCAATGCTAGCAACGAAGTTTGAAACTAGTTAAGAACAAAGTATGATGAGGGAGTAAATCAGACTCTTCTGTCTCATATTTGGATTTACAGACCCCACCTATGTCTCAGGAAACCCACGCATTTTCCCCGTGAAACATCTACATAAATGCCCAGTAAATAATACCATACATAGCCCGTACAGGCCACGCAGAAGGACAGGTGCACACACACCCATAATATATTCTGCGCAAAAAGACTGTGATTACCCAGGGTAGTTTAGAGGAGGTCGTCCTGTGGGTTGACGGAGATGCATTAGCAGAGAAGAAGGTGGTCACTGCCATTTATGCACAAACGTGGATGGTATTTCATGGACGGAGCTTCCGGACGGTCACCCTGCTGTGACCTCTTGTTTCAACCGAGGAGTATGTTGGCTTTGAATTGGTGGAGCTCGCGTGACCAGCTCCCCATCCAGCAAATTCATAAGTGAGAAATAGGAACACTTAACACGGCATCAGGAACCGCAAGCTGCTCTAGGCCCATCTCTCGAAGCTGTTTCAAAAACAAAGTCTTATCCTCAGACCAAGAGAGGGTGTGGCTTCGGAGGGAGCGTGCTTTCCTCATTCTGTGCCCGGCCGAGTGTCTGAGCCTGGCACGGTGCTTGCCGAATGAAGCCATGTCAAATCCTTCTCCTTTTTTTAAAGAGAAGCATATAAATATATTTCAATTGATAAAAATATAAAAAACCCTGTGATTGTTATTCCTATCCCAGTATATTTCTTGGCTGGGAAGCTGCCATGGGAGCCGATTCTGTTCTTAACATCCTGCTCTGAGAGAAGTGTGGGATCCTAATTCATCCCCACTCTTGCTGAACACCAACCTCAAAGCGCCTTTTCACCTGAGGGCCGGCCCTCCTAGAATTCCTGGAACCCTGTTGACGTTCACAGGAAGCAGCCACAAAGGGAAAGTTTCTTTAAAGGGTAAGATGGAGAGAAGTGGGCAAGGGATCTTTGGAGCATAGAGTCACCATCATTCCCTGCTGTCAGAAGTGCATAATAGATAGGGTTGTAAAGAGAAGAAATTGAGTACTGTGCCTCGTGCTTCATGGATCACCCACTGAAATGCTAGCTAAACCGTGAATTGAGAATCTGTCATGCCTCACGGTGTATGAGCAGAGAACACATCTTACTTTTCTCTCATTTCCATGCTTGCCCTTTGAAGTGTCTGTTTAGAGCCAATGAAATGACACATTCGACACATCCTTAATGATGGCTCGAGAGAGCCAGAAAAATATCCGGGGGCCTAGAGTTGCAAAATTAGAACGAATCCACAGAAGGTTGTCCAGTCCAGCCTCTTGTGTCCAGATCTTCCTGAAGCTGACATCATCGGTTAGTTTTGAGCAGGCACAGACCCTGGTGAGGGAGTCAGGTGCTGGTCCTCACCGCCTCCCCCTGTTTGCCCTGCCCTCCTTAGAAAACTACAGACCCTAGCAGACTTTTGCAGCCAATTAATTCCAGAGACCTAATGGCTACTTTATGTTATGTAAGTTTTTGTGAGACGCCACAGAGCTTAGGGTGAAACACTACAGGCAGAACTGTCTGATAATAGTGAATTTCAGTGCCCGCAAAATATCTTTGCACTTACACACCTAACCACACAATTACATAATGACGGCTAGACATTTCTCCTTCAGAAGTTTATAGATTGCTGACTTCACTTGTTTATCTAAAATCGCCAATCCCTTAAAGAGGGTTAGAGTGGGGGTCTCTTTTTGATATTCTGTTACCTGTATCAACTGAATGAAGCCCCTCTCATTCGTGCATTCGTTCATTCATTCATCCATTCGTTCATTCCTCATTTGCTGAGTTTCTATTAAGTGTGATGCCTCGGGCCAAGCTGTGCAGGTACAATGAGACTGAAACAGGCTGACTCAGCCTAGAAGAGTTTGCAGTGCAATTGTGAGGATAAGTTGTGTGGATAGATAACAACCTTAAAAGGCAGAAATAGTAAAATGGCAAACCTCCGTGGAATTTTAAAGAAGAGCATACTTCAAAACATATGACTCAAAGAAAGATCATGAAGGAAGTGACATTTGGCTTGAGTCCTTAAGACCAGGATGTATAAAAACGGGAGGGGGCGCCTGGGTGGCTCAGACGGTCAAGAATCCGACTCTTGGTCTCGGCTCAGGTCATGATCTCATGATTCCAAAGTTTGAGCCCTGCATCGGGCTCTGCACTGACCGCACAAACCCTGCTTGGAATTCTCTCTCTCTCTCTCTCTCTCTCTCTCTCTCTCTCTCTTTCTACCCCTTCTTCTCTCTCTCTAAATAAATAAATAGGAAAAAGAATTTTTAAATGGGAGAGAGCCCTCTTAGCAGTGGATACACAGTGAAGTTGGAAAATTCAGGGAATATTTGGCAGATGGGAAGACGTTTACTTTGACCAAGAATGGGGTCTATAAATGGAAGCCTGGAACACGAGGTTGAAGGGCAGCCTGGAGTCAGACAAGCGTAGGCAACAGAGCGTCAACTTGAGTCTACGTGGTGGGGACCCACGGAAGGTGTCGGAGCAGACAGAAGCGATGTGATTAGAGACAGATGTGTGTGGTTGAAGATTCCAAGCTCCACCACAAACACCATCTGTTTTCACCCAGTTTGGGATAACACCACAATATATAGGTATCATGTCGGCTGTAACTGGCAAGCAGAACACATTCCTTATTTCATTGCTCCTCTCAACATTTGTAAACTCTTTAAAATTGCCATGCCCACTTTGCAAGCACCTGATCTTGTTTGTTCCTTACTGCCAGCCTGTGATGTTTTAGCCCATCGTAGGGGAGGAAAACCGTGCTCCAAGAGGTTTCTTCTGGTCACATGGCTGGTTCGTGACAAAGTGGACACTGGAATCTTCTGCCTGCAGATCCAGGGAATCTCCTAATATATGACAGGGTCCCCAGAACCTAGTTCTTATTGGACTGTTAACCACGAGCCCTGTAAAATACAATGGGGTCCTTTTATGTGTAAAATATTATCATAGGTAAAGAAGTGAGCTCTCCTTGCAGAAATGTGAAATTATTTTCTGGGAGACTGACACTTCTGAAAAAATGCAGCTAGATATTCTTTTATATATTCTGAAGAGAACCAAGAAAATTCAAATTAGATTAAGGAAGATGTCAAGCAAAGCATCATGTCATCTAAAAAATTCAAACTTGGTTGGGGACAGATTTTCTAAGAGGTCACGTAAAAAGAAGGGAGCATTAGATTCATCTTTGAAAATACAGAATGCAAAATAAATACCCCCTTCCATTTGATTTGCCCTCCAGGGCATTCTCAAAACACTTGATTCTCCAAATAACCCCTTAAGATAGGCATGGTAAGTATTATTATGCCTTCCTTGGTAAATCAGAATATTAAGGCTCATTAATCAGGTCATGCTGGTTAATGGGACTGGGACTGGAACTCAGGTGGTTCTTGAAGCTCTTAATTCAAAGCCACTTTCATTGCCCTTAGATCTGCCTCACAAATGAAAGTCTTTTGAGATGATTTAATAATAAGGTGTTACAGACTGTGTATTTGGTTTGAGATACATAATTTACTCCAGTGGTTCTGCATACTGGTCAACCGTATCTTTTAGGTTTTATTGGGATAGATTTTTCTTTGGGCTTTGGGAAGCATTACCCAAGGCAGAATAGGATGCTTAGGAACATTACCATTTATATGCTTTAAAATATCAAAGTCAGTGAGAAGAACCTCATGAGGGTCCACTTATTCATATCCATCATTTAAACAAAACAGAGAGGCAAGGAGGACGTGGCTTACCAGGAAGCAGCTTGGGCCATAAATGCTTTGGGAACCTTGATATTGAATTCAGGGGGAGGTGTGGACAGTTCTTTTCCATAGCACTCCTGGAGCCAGAGCTGAAGCAAAGAGAGAGGAAAGAGGTAGACCCAGGCTCTTCTCCCAGCACACGAGGAAGAATGTCATCCCCCAGTGCAGAGCCCAATCTAGCTCACACCGCGGTTTTTAAATCCATTAATGCAGTCGTTACAAGTGTTATTTATTTTTAACTTCAACAATAATGCATGAATTCTTACTCTAAAAACTTCAGGGACGCCTGGGTGCCTCAGTCAGTTAAGTGTCCAACTTCAGCTCAGGTCACGATCTCACGGTCCGTGGGTTCAAACCCCGCATCAGGCTCTGTGCTGACAGCTCAGAGCCTGGAGCCTGCTTTGGATTCTGTGACTCCCTCTCTGTCTCCCCTCCCCTGCTCACTGCCTCTCAAAAAATAAACATCACAAAAAAATTTTTCAGTTAAAAAAAGAAAAACTTCAAACAGGAAAGGTGGAACTGTCATCTCCCTTGACCAACACTCAGTCTCACTCTCCTACCCAGAGAGTTTTCTCCTCCCTCAATTTTGGGCATATTCATCCAGACAATTGCCTATAAATTTATCTTTATGCTGTATGTACATTTGGAAGCATATCAGTCTGTTTTGATTGTGCTCTCTCTTTTTTGCATCCCATTAAAGATATTAATGGGAAGTCAGTTACCGTAAGACAGCATGTACCTTAATGAATTCTCCCCATTAACATGATCTCTAGGCCTCATAATTCATTTAAGAGCCAATCACTGGTCTGTAACACTCAGACATGTCACACGGCATTGGTTTCCTATTCTCAGTCATGCCCAAGGAAGCAGTCTGGTTCTTCCAGTTTAACTCCTAATAAACTGATACTTGGAGGACAGTGACGGTAATAACACAAAACAATATTCCAGTTATGCAAACAAGTAAGTTACAGTTAATGTCAAAATGTGGTCCCCTGGCCCAGAGGAGCGGCTCGGGCAGAGGAAGTGGACACCACTGACGTATGGCAAGACCTCGGAATTGTTGCTGACCGAGGTACAGACTGTTTTTCTGGGAATGAAAAGAAAAAGTTTCCATGATCCGGCTTTAAAAGCCAAATCACACAAAATCTTGGGAACAACAGAAATCTCACTCTTGCATCTATATGCTCCTCCGGCAACTCGAGGAGCAGCAGTTAGAATAAGAAAAAGAGTTAGTGCGGTGTTTGTTTTCTCTTCAGGACGTCGAGGATTGTTTCGATGTGTAGTATGCTATTCAGAGATGGAGCACGGTCACTGCTTGTTCCATTTTGGGGTGATTAATATTCATTGCTGTCACCCTGGCATAGGAAGTGATTGTCTCTTGATTCATGGTGCACGTGTGGGCAGCAGCAGACGCAGAGGAAACATCATAATTTTAGGCCATTTACAAAGGCCCAGCTACCAGAACAGATTGATCAGAAGCCACCCACCTACATTGTACGTCAAGACACCCTGCCTGTCTTGTCTGCTACAAAACTGACCCGCGGTGTCTTCTTCAGTACTGAGCAAGCATTGAGAACGTGAGTGTTGCCTTTTACTGATCCGTAAAGGCTGAGAAATGCCTTCAGGTGTGATCAAGCTCCTTACACAACGCTGAATTTTCTCATGGAATCAGCCTCTCCTTGAATAATACCAGTGTAGTATGTGTTAGATATTGGCACATGAGGGACAATTTGCCAGAACTTTCGGTATGAACCTTGAGCTAGAGTGCTCTGGAGATGAATTTGGAAGAAATGTGGGGTTTGGTGAGGCATGTCTGAACCTTACGTTGCATTTTGACAAAACAGAACGATGTTCATTTTCAATGATCAATTACAATTCACTGTAGAATTCTATTGTGTGCAGATTCACAGACTGTCAGCTCTCTCTAAGGGAGGACAACAAAGAGTACAACTCCATTATTTGTTGACCTGCTGTTTGTTTCATTAGACGTGCAGGACCCCAGTTTTTTCTGCAATGAAGAGAAGTTCCCCGTGGTTAGAAACCCAAAAGGCTGTAGGACTTGGCATCCTAAATTCTTTGGCTATTAAGGTAGAAACTGAACTCAAAGAATGAGAGATGATCAAGGCCACAGAGGCTGACTAGACACACTTCATTTTCTACTCGGAGTCCAGAGTAATGTGTGACTCTTGAAGAGCACCATTTAAGGCATTAGCATAACTGGCTTATTTTCATCTCGATGGGAAGATGGACAGTCTCAGAAGCCCCAGAAAGTAGTGTCCATCTCTAGTTCCTGACAACAGGAAGTAAGCCGGGTAGAATGAGGAAGTAGCCCAGAGAGAAGTTGTGCAAACTAGAATTCTAGAATAATAAGATTTTATATCTGGAAGGAAACTTGGAGTTCACTTACTCTAGGGATTGTCAGCTGCTGGGGGTAGGGGGGAGACACCTGTAGGGTAGGCTGTGTACTTTGAAAATCTCTAGGTGATGCTGAAATGGGCTGCCCCTTGCTTTACTAATGAGGTTCAGGCATACTGAAAGATTTATTTAAGGTTACATAACTAAACAAAGCTAGAATTTGAGTCTAAGTCCTATGGTTGTTGTATATCATGGAATTATAATATGTCACCTTTAAATCCCATTTTCTTCTACTTTGTTGATGATGGGTGGGGAGAGCTGAGGGAGAAAAGGAAAGAAAGGGGAAGGATTGATCAACACATTACAAGAGTACGGAATTAGAGGCATCTTTTCGGCCTGGATTTTGATCACTTTGAGTTATCAGGAATCCAAATGTCTTCATAAAATCCCAAAGTTGGATGGATCGTCTAAGATCCCAACACACACATGCATGTACGCGCGCGCGCGCACACACACACACACACACACACACACACACTAAACATAAGGGATAGCAGCAGATTTGGGAGTGGAGAAGTGTTAAAATAATGGCCCCAGGGGCGCCTGGGTGGCGCAGTCGGTTAAGCGTCCGACTTCAGCCAGGTCACGATCTCGCGGTCCGTGAGTTCGAGCCCCGCGTCAGGCTCTGGGCTGATGGCTCGGAGCCTGGAGCCTGTTTCCGATTCTGTGTCTCCCTCCCTCTCTGCCCCTCCCCCTTTCATGCTCTGTCTCTCTCTGTCCCAAAAATAAATAAAAAACGTTGAAAAAAAATTAAAAAAATAGATAAATAAAAAATAATGGCCCCAATATCTCAGGAACTGTTAGATTTCCATTCTCACGGCTACCATCCAAGACTCAGACCTTCATCACCCCTCACCTAGACCATAGCAATAGACTCTTCTTAAATGGACTTCCTTCCCCTAGACCCTCCATATTTTAACCATTCTTTAGACCACAGCTTACACTTTTGTGGTCACCTCCTTCCTCTCCTCTGTAAACTTCAGGGGATCTGATCCCACCACTCCCTGAATAAGGACAAAACCCCTTATGTGGCTTTCTTGTTCCTAGTTACTTTGTTGCTTTTTTAGGTCTTTTTACTTCTTACTTTCCAGGCAATATAGATGTCCTGCCCCAAAACAAGGACCATGCTTTGGTGACTTTGTGGCTTCGCTTGTGTTAATCCTCCTGACCACACACTCATCACCATACTCCTTACCTCTATTTACTAAATTCTGCCCATCCTCCAAAACTTCAGCAGAATTGTAAAATGTGGTATTGTAGCACTAGGGACCCGTGACAATTTATGTCATAATTATTTATAGATGTCTCTTACCTACTCCATTAAGCTATAAACTCTGTTGGATTCTCACTTTTCTTAGCATCCCTTTGAGGCCTTATTAGCCTTGATGTAGCAGATTAGCTAAAGGCATGAATGACTCAGCAGTGGTCTTCTATAGACAGAGGAAGGAATCCAGCACAAGATTTTGCGATCAGTAAAAGAAAAAGTATAGCCCACACTAAAAGATAGTAATCCAGTACCTGTCGCATTTCCACATGTTACCAGCTAAAAACTGTAATTGTCCACATAGAAGTACTGTGCCCCTATTCCTCTCCCAATGAAAGGAAGAAACGGACAAAAGATTAGTTTTTTTAACTCCAGTATAATCGATGTACAATGTTAAATTAGTTTCAGGTGACAATACAGTGATTCAACAGTTCCATACTTTACGCAGTGTTCATCATGATAAGTGTCCTCTTAATCCCCTTCACCTTTGTCACCCATCCCCCCACCCACCTCCCCTCTGGTGACCATCAGTTTGCTCTCTCTAGTTAAGAGTCCGTTTTTTGGTTTGTCTCTTTCTTTCTTTGTTCATTTGTTTTATTTCTTAAGTTTCGCATATGACTGAAATCATATAGTATTTGTCTTCTCTGACTGACTTATTCTACTTAGCATAATATTCTCTAACTCCATCTGTGCCATTGCAAATGGCAAGATTTCATTCTTTCTTATGGCTGAGTAATATTCCATTTGACACACACACACACACACACACACACACACACACACACACACACCCCATCCTACATCTTCTTTATCTATTCATCAATCGATGGACGCTTGGACTCTTTCCATAATTTGGCTATTGTAGATAACGCTGCAGCAAACATGGGGGTACAAGTATCCCTTCAAATTGCTGTTTTCATTTTCTTTCGGTAAATACTCAGTAGTGTAATTACAAGTGCGTATGGTAATTCTATTTTAAATTTTCTAAGGAAACTCCATATGAAATCGGTAAATGTTTAAAAACCAGAACCTAAAGATGCTAGCTTTAGTTTCTCTTTCAACGGATCGTAGATAGGTCATTTATATCTAGAAGAGATTAGCTGCCAGTTTTTTCTGAAATTATGTATTTTTTCACTGAGACCTAAGAGGGATAAGATGTGAGGTTCTACGCTTGAATACAAAAATCAAGGTTTAAAGATTTGACGTATTAGTGAGTTCAGTGTGAGCCATCGGTATGGTGTACCTATTATTTCTTATGGCAGAGGTGATCCCAGACTACAGGGGAAAAAGCAGTGTCTAGAATAAAGGCAGTGAGAGGAAATCCCCTCTCTGTATGCAACAAACTACACCCATTCAGTCTGAGATTACATTTAAGGTGAAACTTGATTGCTCAGGCCCAAACAGTGAGGCTAATGGGTGCCATTTTAACTTGAATTCACGGAGAATTCCCTGAGAATTGCAGCTATGTAATCATTAAATGGGTTGCCCTTACTAATAATTACTATTAAACGGAGTGAACTGTGATTTGTTATTCGGTTCTATCCTTCCCATAAGTAGATTATGTTATTATCCAGCCTGTTTCACCAATAAGGATATTGAGATGCAAAGAGACTGAATAATTTATCCTGAGTTACTTGGAAAGTGGCAGAACAGAAAGTCACCCCATGCGTTTGACTTCAAAGCTAAGGCTCTTAACCAAGACACTGATACCCATTTTGTTAATCAGGGTGCAGGGGTGGGGAGAAGATGGTGTGAGAAAGTTGTAGATGGAATGCAATGCCGACAAAGGGAAGGTGCTTATAGACGATTCTGGAATTTTTTTTCTAACCTCCAGATTCAGGGGAGGTCACAGATAAGCTGAATGGCTTGATATCTACAGGTAAGAGGCTGTAGTCCATTCACAGTGAGTTTTTCCTTATTTGCCATTTAGTCGCAGGATACAGAAGTTACATAATGCCTGTGACAGAGCCAATTAAGAAAGAAATGCTAGAAAACTGTAGGAAATGCTTCCCCAGTGAGGTGTTGGCTGAGGAAATAGGATGGTATAAACAAGGTGGAGCAAACTGCAGCCCCTGGGCCAAATTAGGAATTGAACCACAATTTGTTGGCTTTCTATAGTTTTGGGTTGATTTTTTTTTTTTTACCCTGCTCATTTTTGTGGGGGGTTTTGTTTGGTTTTGCTTTTTAAATCGTTAGTTGCCAATATCTTAAAATCGGGATGGTTACGTGCTTTTCTTGAAGAGACAAACCCAGCACCGCTGGACCTGAATCCACAGGTCAACAGTGCCACGTTTCCAGAAGGTTCCCACCATGCCCTGTCATCTTGTAGTGTGCCTGCTTCACTCAGTATGTCATCGACCCAGCTCTTATCATTTGGGTGCTGCCCCACCCCTTATGTCAACCTGAAGAATACTTTTTAAGTTGCTGGAGTTCACTACATGGACAAGGCATAATTTTCTTTCTGAAGCAATTTTGCATAAGGGGACATACATTATGCATAAAAGAAAACAAACTTTTGGTATATCTAAAGAACATCCACTAAACAATTGAAGGCTTAGGTCTTCTAGACCACATTCCAATTTCTGGCCTGTTTTACAGATACATGCCAAAACATACTTCCAGGGTGGACATTTATATATCACTGTCAGCCATATACTTCCAGATGGATCCTTGCTGATTTTAATCTTACTTCCCTTTTGCTTTTCTAAAAAAAAGAAAAAGCATCTTAAGCATTGCCTTTCTGGAAATACATCTTAAATTTATATTGATTTTACAGAATAAAGGTTTGGTAGAAAGTAATTTATCAATAGACAGATAGGTGGGAACATTTTTTTCAATCCACACTAATGAAATTTTAACTGTGGAAGAGGAACATGTCTCTTGATATACTTACCTCAGGCTCAGTGATTTTAAAGTTAATTTTATAGTTTTTTTTTTTTAAAGCTATGATTTAATAGACATTTTCTAGGCCAGGGATCCTGTTGATATAGTAAATGTGCACTTTGTTTCCTTGTAAATTTTCTGACATAGATGGCAGTGTTAATGTCATTTTTAAAGTAAATTCCAGAAAATGCTTTCTCTTGAAAGGCCCAAAAGAAAAATTATATTCTTGGGACTACTGTAGTTATTGGCCTGAACATTTATCTAGACGTAAAGGAAAATTATTACTCCTAGTATATACCTAGTAGTTTGTTGTTATAAACTCAAGAAAAATCCAACAGACTTGATCTAAATTCAGTCAAACTAATCGCCTCCATGTCACAGAAAGAAAAGACTCTCAGTCTAATGCATCAACGGACAGATGATGAAAAATATTCCAGAAGTGCCAGCTTTGCCAAGATCTGAGACAAAACTGAGGGACAGGTCCCCCCAAGCAGCAAGTGAGCAAAAGACTGAGCAATATGGACAATTCATGACAAATGCTAATTCAGAGGAACAGCAACAGAAATAGATCGGCATTTCCCAGAGTGCACTGTGTGGAAGGAATACTAATAAAACAGGATATTAGTAAGTGTTGTTCCCAACATTTAAAAACCTCTGGTCATATACATTTGGGAATCAATGCATTAATGAAGTCAAACATCTTCCTTCTATTATAGGATTCTCTGAGTTTTTAGTATGTTATTATATTAATATGAATGGTGAATTCCCAGGGAAGATATATGGCATACAGTAATTCCTAAACTAAATCCTTTTTCGATAGAATGTCTTTGGATGAGCACCCTACATAAAATACCTGGTATATTGAGGAGCGCCTGGGTGGCTCAGTCGTTTAAGCGCCTGACGCTTGGTTTCGGCTCAGGTCATGATCTCACAGTCCGTGAGACGGAGACTGAACCCTGCATAGGGCTCTGCACTGACTGTGTGGAGCCTGCTTGGGATTTTCTTTCTCCCTCTCTCTCTGCTCCTCCCCACACACACACACACACTGTCTCTCTCAAATAAATAAACTTTTTAAAAAATACCTTGTACATTGATTAAGGCTAAGTTCAGCTGTGGGAGACAGAGTTTTAAGCTTGAGTAATGATGACTTGTTTCTCTCACATGTAAAAGAAGTCTAGAAGCAGGCCAGGACTGACATGACTGTATTTTTATAGAGTACTCATGCTCCTTCCAGTGTTATGCTCTGTTCACCATAGAATTTGATCCATGGTATTATAATCCAAGGTGGCTGCTGTAGCTCCACCCATCACATCTGTGTTTCAAAAATAAGATGAAAGTAGGTATGGTATCCCACCTGTCTTTTAAAGGAACTTTCTGTAAATACATTCAGTGCTTCCTTTTATTTCTCATTAGCCAAACTTAGTCCTGACTGCCAGGATGATAGGAAATTAAGTCTTTTTAGCAAGGTGGTCATATGCATGGCTACAAGAAGAGGGTCTGTATATTTCAGACAGAAAGAGAGAAGGAGTATTTGCAGACTGTTAGAATCTATGCCCTGACTCAGAAATCACTGAACAGATAATCAAAATAATATATAGCATAAGTATTTATATTTGATATAGATACATCTAAGTATTACTTACAAAGGTTTTGATTTTTTTATTGGTATGAATTTCTTGAACCAATAATAACAACAAAAATAGATGTAGGATTGAACTACATGAGGGAAACAAGTAAAGGAAAAATAACTACATGAGTTCATGGTAGTGAGAAGCTGATCTCGTTCTTTGAAACAGAAATAACCACCCTCAGTCGGTTAAGCATCTGACTTCGGCTCAGGTCACGATTTTGCGACTCATGAGTTTGAGCCCCACGTCGGGCTCTGTGCTGACGGCTCAGAGCCTGGAGCCTGCTTCGGATTCTGTGTCTCCCTCTGTCTCTGCCCATCCCCCACTCATGCTCTGTGTCTGTCTCTCAAAAATAAACGTTAAAAAATTTTTTTAAAGAAATAGAAATAGAAAAGAAAAAAGAAAAGAAAAAAAGAAAAGAAAAGAAATAGAAATAACCACCATTTAACACAGTCTTTACCCTCATATTAAAAATACCTTTTTGTTAAGACTTTTATGCATAAATTTGCCTAATTATAATAGATAACATCCATCTATCCATGGCTGGGGAGACATTGTCCTAATTCAGAAAATTTTCATTATCCAGTAATAGAATTGGCTCTGACTCAAATAAGGAATCAATCACTACCTTAATGCTTATGTGTGTGTATGGAAATATCTATTTTTTTTATTTTTTTGTATCTTAGTTAACATACAGTGCAATACTGGTTTCAGAAGTAGAACCCAATGATTGATCACTTACATACAACACCCAGTGCTCACCACAAGTGCCCTCTTTAATTCCCATGACCCATCTAGCCCATCTCCTACCCACCTCCCATGCTTTTAAAAGGGAGGAGAGGGAGTTCTGATCAATCTTTTCTGACATTCAAAATTATTCTGGAAATAGATTGACCTCAAAATTATCTTGGTTCGCTCTGTCATTTTCACTGCTTGGTTCAGACTCATAGCAAATTACAATATACTTTACTCATCAGTATTTCCCAAACACCCTGGGGCACAGGTTGATTTTACAGTTGACCTTTGAACCACACAGAGTTTAGGGGAACTGACCCCTGCACAGTTGAAAATCTCTGTAGAATTTCTGACTCCTCCAAAACTTAACTGCTAATAGCCTACTGTTGACCAGAAGCTTTACCAACAATATAAATAGTCAATTAACACATATTTTTTATGTTCTATGTATAATACACTATATTCATACCATAAAGTAAGCTAGAGAAAAGAAAACATTAAGAAAATCGTAAGAAAGGGAAAATACATTTACAGAACTGTATGTGTGTTTATTGAAAAACAAAGTCCATGTGTAAGTGAACCCGTGAAGTTCAAAATAACCTGACTGATATTCCTACCTAGGAAGCAGCAAGAGCAGGCTTTGGTCTCCGTTTCTGAACTCCTATGCTGTATTTCTCCAACTTGGGAAGAGACTCGTCACTGGTTCAGAAGTATTTGTACATATTTGAATTTATTTTTGCAAGGGAATCTCAGTATTCCATGTGTGTATATAACAGAGTAACACACGCCTATTGTTTATTATTAAGAATAGGTAGCGGGTGCCTGGGTGGCTCAGTCGGTTAAGTGTCAGACTCTTGATTTCAACCCAGGTCACGATCTCACACTGGCTGAGACCAAGCCAAAGCACTGAAAGTGCTGAGCCTGCTTGGAATTCTCTCTCCCTCTCTCTCTGTCCCTCCCTGGCTTGCTATAAATAAGTAAGTAAATAAATAAATAAATGCCCCTTGACTCAATCTAATTATGGTGCATGTCTGTCATGGTGTTCCCACAGCACATACAGGAATACAATTCCCCACATTCTTGGCCCAATAAGATTGAAAATAATTTGATCATCTATAAATAGCTTCACCAAATCATCATTACGGTATAGAGTCTTGAAAAGAAATTATTCCATTTTCACCATATAATCGTTGAGGCTTAGTCTTCATAGATAAACTCTCAACAATTTTAAGAAAAGGGATTGAATGCTGGTTTCAGCTGATTATATAAAAAAGTGATGATGGATAAGTGGTCTTTTAAAAATCAACATCTGTTCCCTGTGTACCCTCCAGTCATATTTGCTTAGTTTACAATTCAGGCAAAATCTGGGCTGTTTTTAGCAAAGCCAACACATCAATGGAGGAAAACGCTGAATACCATTCTGATTTTGCATATTTGCTTCACGGTCCTCGGAGTCTTTATTACTGGTGATGATTCAAGTATCATTGTAGCACGAAGTTAAGACCAACAGCCACATTCTTCCATCTACAGACATTTCCTATTATAGGTGCATCGCATGCTCGGGGTTGAGTCGTAAAACAGAACCAAAATCCTGACTGCATAATGGAGTTGTTGACTTCATCTCTTTGAATACTAGAAAAAGTGTCATAGGAAATGATAAAATTTTCAAGAAGTAAAATACAGATATTTATCATGCAGTAAAATACTAAGAGGTCCCATTAAAATATTTTGACATTCGCCCCAATTATTCTGGGGTAGTATTTAAAAGCACAGACGTTTGAAGTTGCTTGATTTTGACTCGATCAATAAAGCTAATTGTTTCACTGGCTGTGTAACTTTGTAGATTCCACTCTTCCTTCCTCAACTTCCTCATTTGTAAGTGAGATAACAACAGCATTTGTCTCATAGAGTTTGTCCAAGAAATAAGAGAATAGGGGCGCCTGGGTGTCTCGTTCAGTTAAGGGGGCGACTCTTGATTTCGGCTGAGGTCATTATCTCAGGGTTCGTGAGTTCAAGCCCTACATCGGACTCTGCACTGCCAGCAAAGAGCCTGCTTGGGATTCTCTTTCTCCTTCTCTTTCTGCCCCTCCCCAACTTGCACATGCACTTTCTTTCTCAAAATAAATAAATACCCTTTAAATTTTTAAAAATAAAAAGAAATAAGAGAATACCAGGAAAACAGCTAGTAAGTGCCCAATGGATGTTGGCTGTTAGTAATAGATGTAATTGCTATGTTTGACTCATGAGCCCTAGTTTTCTTATCGAAATGTATTTGATCCCTTTTCTACACTTGCCATACACTTTTTTTTCAACATTTTTTTTTTCTTAGAGAGAGAGAGACAGAGCATGAGCAGGGGAGAGGAGCAGAGGGAGAGAGAGAGAGGGAGAGAGAGAGAGAGAGAGAGAGAGAGAGAGAGAGAGAGAGAGAGAGAATGTCAAGCAGGCTTCATACTCAGCACAGAGCCTGATACGGGACTCAATCCCACAACCCCAGGGTCATGATCTGAGCCAGAATCAAGGGTTGGAGGCTCAACTGACTGAGCCACCCAGGCACCCCACCACACACTTTTAATATAAATTTGCTGAATTACTGGGGAAATACTTAAGGAGTATATAATCTTTTCAAAACTTTCACATCATTGGTGGGAAATCTGTTGTAACAAGCCATCTATGGAGAGTAGGTTTCTAAGTATGGGATATACCAGCCTCTAACAATATGATTTGCTGTATGTTCCCATTGTTAAGATATAAACGGAATTACCCATAATGGAAAAAAATACCGATTCTACCATTCCACATATTTATATCAAGCAGAAGAAAAGCAACATCCATGTTTTCTTGACTATGGACATCTATGACACATGTGGCACTCTTATATCTGTCATAAACCCTAAGATTCAGAGTCTATATCCCAAAGGACAGTGAAGTTCTGGAAGAAGTGAGTAAAACCAAGTCTGGCTTAGGAAAAATAATATTGATTAGGTAAACTTACTGCTATTACTTCCTAGTGAAATACATAACATGAGCTGAATGAATAAAAAAAAATTGCAATTCATGTTGAGAAGTAATGGTTACCTAGCAAATTTAATCATTGATTTCAGAAATTAAAAAAAAACTCAAGAGGGGCGCCTGGGTGGCGCAGTCGGTTGAGCGTCCGACTTCAGCCAGGTCACGATCTCGCGGTCCGTGAGTTCGAGCCCCGCGTCAGGCTCTGGGCTGATGGCTCGGAGCCTGGAGCCTGTTTCCGATTCTGTGTCTCCCTCTCTCTCTGCCCCTCCCCCGTTCATGCTCTGTCTCTCTCTGCCCCAAAAATAAATTAAAAAAAAAAAAAAAAACTCAAGAAAGCAATCTAGTGATCTTTAATCCTTCATTAAGAAACAACTAGCTGTTTAGGTAGAATTCCCATCACCGAAATATAGAAATTCTAAGAAAAAATAATTTCCATCTTTTTCTTATTCAAGAAGAAGTGTCTCTTTACTAAATGACTGTACCTACAAGCAAAGTGTTTTTATCTTCCAATATTCTGTGGCAGGAGCAAGCAAAGCTGTAGAAAACAGGCTTAAGCCTCTTCTTACTCCTTTGAGAAGAAGCTTTTCCATCTAATGCAATTGTCCAAGAAATGAAATTTAGCTCCTTAGGAATCCAGATTTGATTTTAATCACATTCGGTGAAAAACCCCTTCTGCAACATATTAAACTCCCACAGCCCTTTCCAAATAGGAAATAAATAGCAAAATTTGACACCTTCTCAGGAACCAGGATCATGGAAATGTAGATATGGAGAAAGCGTGTGTGGCTCTCAGCAGTGGCCTAGAACTTCGTGCATAAGGAAGTGTGGTTGCCATCTGCTTGCTTGCTGAGTCTTTGCTCCGTTCCATAAAGCTAGCATAGGAAAGGTGTCATTTCCTTCCCCCTAGAGATGAATCTCCATAAAATTAGTGACTAAATGAAAGGCTTCATCCCAAATGGCTTTCCTTCCATCTGGTAGACGTTCACTTCTCAAAGTGACTGACAACATGAGCATCACTTGGGAGCTCGTTAGAAGTGAGGATTCTCGGGGCTCCTGGGTGGCTGAGTCAGTTGAGCGTCTGACTCTTGGTTTCGGCTCAGGTCATGATTTCATGGTTCGTGAGTTCGAACCCTCCCCAGGCTCTGCGCTGACGGTGTGGAGTCTGCTTGGGATTTCTCTCTCTGCCTCTCTCTCTCTCCCCACTCCCCAACTCATGCTATCTCTGTCTTTCTCAAAATAAATAAATAAACATATTTAAAAAAAAAAGAAGTGAGGAATCTGAAGTCCTAACCTGAGCCGCCAGGAGCAGAGCATGTATTTGAACAAAATCCTCGGGGCGCCTGGGTGGCTCAGTCGGTTGGGCGGCCGACTTCGGCCCAGGTCACGATCTCGCGGTTCGTGAGTTCGAGCCCCGCGTTGGGCTCTGTGCTGACGGCTCAGAACCTGGAGCCTGTTTCGGATTCTGTGTCTCCCTCTCTCTCTCTGACCCTCCCCCGTTCATGCTCTGTCTCTCTCTGTCTCAAAAATAAATAAACGTTAAAAGAAAAATTAAAAAAATCCTCAGCTCCTTTGCAGGCACGCTCACATTTGTGAAGTCCTGATTGGGTCATCTTCACTGTCACCCTTCACATAAGAGCAGAAACACATGACAGTAGCTCCCATTCAACACCCAGTAACTCACTCTATTCTTATTAACACTGAATGTGTTGAAGGGTTGTAAAGGAGATCTTTTCCTCACCAAGTCAAGGAATCGTGCTCTGAGTATCTTGGGAAAGGCTTATTTTTTACATCTATGTTTGTGTCATAGAAGAGAAGTGGAGGAAAGGGGGAGGCTGGGTGACAAATTTGAAAACGTGGTGAATGTGACACTGCCCTTAACTGTAATGGGAGCCTGGTCTAGTCGTTACAACCCAGCCTGTTTCCACCTCTTGAAACGATTCTCAGGTCCCTTCTGATATAATGATTATGTACAAGGCATATTATTCAGGTCTTCAATTACAGTGTTTTGAGCGGTTTCAGATACAAGTAATATCATGTCCTTCCAGAGAGGGAGTTTCTCTTTTCTTTTATTATTTTTTTAAATTTGTTCTAATGTTTCTTTTTGGAGGAAGAGAGACAGAGTGCGAGCCGTGGAAGGGCAGAGAGAGAGAGAGGGAGACACAGAATCCGAAGCAGGCTCCAGGCTCTGAGCTGTCAGCACAGAGCACCCCAATGCAGGGCTTGAACTCATGAACCGTGAGATCATGACCTGAGCTGCAATCAAATGCTTAACCAACTGAGCCACCCAGATGCCCCTATTATTATTACTTTTAATATAATTTATTGTCAAGTTGGCTAACATACAGTGTATACAGCGTGCTCTTGGTTTGGGGGGTAGATGCCCATGGTTCATCGCTTACATACAACACCCAGTGCTCCTCCCAGCAGGTGCCCTCCTCAATCCCCCTCTCCCCTGTTCCCCCATCAACCCTCAGTTTGTTCTCTGTATTTAAGAGTCTCTTATGGTTTGCCTCCTTCCCTCAGAGAGAGAGTTTTTCATTTGAAACAAAGACCATAAAGTCGTAGCTAATGGCCAAGATGAGATTCCAGGCCTCTTGACCCAGCATTCAGACCCACAATGCCAGTAAATTCTCCAGAAAGTAATGTGTAAATGAAAAAGATGTGCGTAGAAGCTTGGATTATGGACAGCCGATCTCAATTGTTCCACTTGCTCCTATTTTCTTCATTCTTCACATACTCCAGAATTAATAGGCAAATACTTCCAATCGTGACATAAAATGTTTTCAAGGAATTGCCAGCACAGCTGTCTAGTATATTCAGAAGTCATTGAGAAAGCAGATCCTGAGTTTTTCTTCTTTTTCTTCTTCTCTTTTTTTCTATCTATAGGAGGTGATGGATGTTAACTAAACCTCTTGTGATCATTTCACAATATATGGAAGTCAAATCGTTATGCCATACACCTTAAACTTTCACAATGACATATGATAATTCTGTCTCAATAAAACTGGAAAAAATAAATGAACAGTGAATGAATGAATGAATGAATGAGTAAAAGAGAATGAATGAGTAACTTGACACGTTAAAAAATACTTTTGAGATTATAATGGATTCATAAGGAATGGTTTATTCAAACAGTGATATTGAAGAGTGGCTCAGATGAACATTCTAGAGCTGTGTTCCATCATGCATGAATTGCAAAAACACAATGTTGAATAGTTAGAGCAGATCATAAAACTACATACTATTTTGATAATTTATATATATATATACACATATGTATTTAAAACTCATAAAACACTTCTATACATTATTCATGAATGCATCCATGTATTGGTCAACTAAGAAGATATGATTTAAAAGGATTAGAATTCAGGATGATGGTTATCTCTGGGACAGACTGTATGGAATCGAGGGACTGAACTTAAATTGTATCTTAATAGTTCCTTTTTAAATTATAACGATATTTAATTTGGAACACATAGGGCAAAATGCAAATTTGTTATACCTGAGGGTAGGCATATGATTCTCATGGTACTGTGTATGTTGTATTAAATGTTGAAAATATTTTGAAATTTAAAATATTTTTAATGTTTATTTATTTTGAAGGAGAGAGAGGGACAGAGCATGAGCGGGGGAGGGGGAGAGAGAGAGAGAGAGAGGAAGACACAGATTCCGAAGCAGGCTCCAGGCTCTGAGCTGTCAGCACAGAGCTCGACACGGAGCTCGAACCCATGAGCCTTGAGATCATGACCCGAGCTGAAGTCGGACGCTTAACTAACTGAACCACCCAGGCGTCCCTAAAATAAATTACAATTTTAAAATAAGAAAAAAACTACTTTCAAGAAATTAAATGGAAATGAAAACAAGTTTGCACTCAGTGTTACTAAAGGAAATTTGTCTAGCATTGTGCACATTCTAATTCACGTATTGACAAGTGTTTATTACATGGTAATTTTTACTTGTATCTTCGCTTTCTCATAATGCCTTTTAAAAGAAATTAACATAGTTTGTTGGGGTTTTTTGGACAGTTACTATACTTATTTTTTGTTTTTTCTGTGTTAAGATAAATTTATTACTTTATTTTCACATTTTTTTCTTTCTGCTCCTTGAGATGTTCATCTTTGCTCTTTTTAGAACTTCTTAAATTGAATGCTACCATACCATGCTTATTTTCTTTGCTTTTCTTAATATAGCAAAACCATTTATGACTAAAAATTAGTCTCTTACAAAGTTTTGGTCTCATCCTGTGAGGTTTTGGTTTTTTTTAATTTAAATACCTCCTTCACAACTAAATGAATATTTGAGAAAGTGGCTTTAAATTCCTAAAGAGTTGGGGCACCTGGGTGACTCAGCTGGTTAAGCGCCCGACTTTGGCTCAGGTCATGATCTCATGGTTTATGGGTTCGAGCCCTGCATCAGGCTCTGTGCTGACAGCTCAGAGCCTGGAGCCTGCTTCAGATTCTGTGTCTCCCTTGCTCTCTGCCCCTCCCTCACTCATGGATTTATTGAGTAGAATGATTTCAAGATGATTTTTTAATGGATAAATGTTGGGTCAAGACATAAATAAATGCAGTTCATCTATAATGTGGTGTTTTTAGGCTTTATGTAGAGGTTTTATCACATTCACATCACATTATGGAAACCAATATACGTATAGAATAAATGAGGAAAGAATGTGGGAAAGGATTTGAATTGTTTTTTGAATTGGGGCTTTTTACTATTTTTTTAAATTAAGATATAACTGGGGCGCCTGGGTGGCTCAATCGGTTGAGCGTCCGACTTCGGCTCAGGTCATGATCTCACAGCTCGTGAGTTCGAGCCCCGCATCAGGCTCTGTGCTGACGGCTCGGAGCCTGCATCCTGCTTCTGCTTCTGTGTCTCCCTCTCTCTCTGCCCCTAACCCACTCACATTCTGTCTCTATCTCTCTCAAAAATAAATAAACATTAAAAAAAATTAATTACGATATAACCGAAACATAACATATTAGTTTCAGGTGTACAATGTAATGATTCAATATCTGTATATATCAGGATGATTATCCCAGAAGTCTAATTAACACCCATCGCCACATGTAGTTACAACTTTCTTATGATGAGAACTTTTAAGATCCACTGTCTTAAAAACTTTCAAATATAAAATACACTATTGTCAACTATAATCACCATGCTGTAACTGTACTCACCTGACATCCCCAGGACTTACTCATTTCATAACTGGAAGTTTGTACCTTTTGACTTCCTTCACCCATTTTGCCAATCTCCCACCCCACCCCCCCACCTCTGGCAATCACCAGTCTGTATCTATGAGCTTGTCTTTTTTGATATTGCTTTTTTTTTTTAAGATTCTGCATAAAAGTGAAATCGTACACCACACTTTCTTTATCCACTCATCCATCAGTGGACATTTAGGTGGCTCCCATGTCTTGGCTGTTGTAAATAACGCTGCAGTGAACATGTGGTTGCATATATTGAGTTACTGTTTTCCTTTCCTTCAGATATATACCCAGTAGTGGAAATACTGGATCACATGGTATTTCTATTTTTAATTTTTTGAAGACCCCTGTAGAATTTTTCGTGGTGGTCGCACCAACTTACGTTCTTACCAGTGGAATACGCGTGTTGTCTTTTCGCCCCATCCTTGCCAACCCTTGTGATCGCCTGTCTGTTTTATGATAGCCATTCTAACAGGTATAAGGTGACATCTCACTGTGGTTTGGATTAGCATCTCCCCGATGATAAGTGATGTTGAGCACCTTTTAATGTACCTGCTTATGTATCTGAAAGTCTTCTTTCAGAAAATGTTTATTCAGATCCTCTGCCCACTTTGTAATTGCATTGCTTCATGTTTTGATATTTCCTTTTTACGTAAGGAACAGTGAAATAGTGAACTCTATTGTAAAATAGAGCTCAAAGTATTTTTATAATGGAAGTTACTTTGGGTCATACTATGCAACTTTAGAAGTCATTTTACAAGGTGATCAGATTTGCAAATAATTATTAGGAGGAATATAGGACAGATATGCATTGAGAGCCAGCTGTGTATTGTGAATATTTTGAAATGTAGTTACGTAAGAGTAAATTAGCAAATCTAAAATCATCCACATGCTGTTCCTTTCCAATTGACATCAAAGATGCAGGACCTATAAAGATGATTTGAAAACTAAATTCCGTGATTCCTGCTTTTTCTCTCCTTTGTGTAAGACTGGAGATATTCCTCCAAAGGGAAATACGACAAGGGAAGCAATTATATTTCCTATGTAAGCTATTTAATATGCATATTGAATTTAATTGACCCAGATGAATCTCTTTCTTCCATGAGCCTTCGACCCTGCCAGTGCTGTGGAGATCTCACTTGACAAAGGTTAGCAGTGCCTTGATCACTGTTAGGAGAGTTTATACCAAGTACTGTATCAATTCCGTGTACTTTCTTTGTCTCACCAATAATAAACTTCTATAGTCTGTGCTGTCATTAATACTCTTTTATATTGGATCTTTTGTCACTCGCTAATTGTTTCCAGCCAGATTACAAGCTCTTGAAAGGCCATGCTGTGTGCTTTTTAGGGCTCTTACATTTCACCCTAGCAATGGGCACAGAGCTGGCCCCTAATACCCACTTGATTGATCACTTGAAAAATGCATGCAGCGTGTGAACGGAACAGTCAGTGATTTATGAAAGCTTAAGTGGATTGTTCCCTGGTTATCCTCGAGATACACTTTTTATTCTATGTATGAATCTCTTTGTTGATCGCACCTGGAAAGTTCTTGGCCATACCCTAGGAGTCCAAATGTAAAGAAGCTAAAGAAATAATAATTTCATGTGAAGACTTTCGTCTGTTCAAGTCATCTGGTTTCTTATTAAACAAACTCTGACATCTCTATGGTTCAAAAGCATTAAACAACACCATCTGTCATGGTGGCCATGTCCCTGTAATGAGACCGTTTATCAAGATATATTGACTCATAGGCATTTAAGCTTACATTTGTTCTGTCCGATGTGTAAAAGCTTCTACTGGGCATGTTAAAAAAAAAATGATAATAAGGCAAATGCCAAAGTGCTCAACTTTTATGGGCTCTGTTTAGCCTTCAGGTGATTTACACAAAACATGACTCATACGCCACCTGGGTTCATAATGAAAAAGGCCAAATACTTTCCAAACCACCTGTTGCCTTGTGTTTCATGTCTAAGGAATCATATCCAGCATGAAACATGGGCTCTCTGCCGTTATTATTCCCAAAGAAGAAATATAATTCCAAAGGTTTTACCAATCTGTTCATTCTAAATCACTAAGGCTATTAGAGATATCAGAAATATTTTTACGTGGAAAATTTACTGTGAGCACTAGTATGTTTCCTCCCCTCTGTGAAAGCTTAATGCTACACTACTCAAAAGAATTCAGATAAGTGGAAGACATTTTAAAGTTAATAGCTCCATTTTATAAATTGCATTGCTCAAATTCAAGAGTAAAAGCCACTTCCTAGTTTTTGTCAGGTCCTTCCTTCACAGTGTGTCAGATGTCACTTCATTCATAAAGTCTGCGAAGATTTAACAGGCTTATTATGCGGTTCTTTCTGGTAGTGCCCTTCACTCTTGACTTTGCAGATGGAAATATATTTTATCGATCCAGAAGCACTAAGTGTTTCAGACACTCTCCAGCATATTCCAGTTACTTTAGTGACGCCTCCTTGAACATGAGTGTCCCTTGGATAAATCCTTGCCTTTCAGTAATGGCTTTGAAATGGTCAAAATGATCATGAGTCCTCATGCATTCCTGAAATATCTCTGCGCACATAAAAACTACGGAGGGGTTTTTAGATTTGAAGTTGACCTTTTTTGATTAGCAGCTCCATCGTGAAATCTATTCAGAAACTAACTCAGTTTTACACAGAAATCTTTATGTAAGTCTCAGACGAATTACTATTTCCAAAACACTCCCTCGTTTAGACAAGAATTTTCTTCACTATATGAAGACAAGGAAGACTATAAATGAACTGAATGCACATTAGCTTAATATATCAATATGCCCTGTGAAACCGGTCAACATTAATGGGTTTTGCAAACCGATGGACCTTTTCTCAGATGCACAACACACACACACACACACACACACACACACACACACACTTGTGTGCATAGACTCTATTGACGGGTAAACATGTCTGCTCATAGATTGACCAGTGGGCAAAATAAGAGGTCATCTCTTTTTACGTCATAACTAGCTTTTTTCCAACACTGATTATAAAATTTTTTCAGTCCTCAAAAACAAAGAATTTTACAGTTGGCATCCCTAAACAAACGTCTTAGAGTGAATAATTAGTGTTGTGCTGTACTTGTATAGTACATATCCGCATCTATCCATCCAACAAGCCATCATATTTATTCAATGCATTTCCAAGTTAGTTGTGGACATCAGTTCCCCTAAATATGTCAGCAGATGTATGGAATTAAGTAATTTTTATGTAAAAGTTTCGCGGAAGGGATCATTTCAGGTGATCTTAAATCTCATAAGCTACTCAGAATTTTAGTCCAGTTGTTCCGGCTTCTGTGAAGGTCCAGTGTTCTCCCTTCTCTTTTTTGGCTTCATCGACTGCTCTCTTGAGCCTGGCGCGAATTGTCCTAACTCTGCCTGTGCTCCCATCTCTATTCCTTCCCCTGTACCACAGACTTGTGTATGCAGCCATGAATCAGTTAAGAAGAGTTCTTGAACCAAGGTGCGTGTAGCTGCGCGGGTGGTATGAAATCACCACCAGAAAGACAGTTAATGGCCAAAGAGTATTATAAACCACGAAAGGCAGGGGTAGTTGACAAAGCGCTTCACCCAGTGTCTGACACATAGGTGGGACTCAATAAACATTATGGGTAGGAAAATGGAAGGAGAGAGAGGGGAAGAGAGGGAGGGAGAGAGGGGGAAAGGGAGGAAAGGACGCCATTACCTAGGATGATAAGCGAAGGCTTCTTGGAAAAGCTGACACTTACATGAATGAGATTTCATCAAGAGAGTAGGTAAGACTCATCTCAGTGGAAAATTTCAACCAAACCCTCAACTGAACACAATCTCGTTAGCACATTGATTAAAAGTGGAGGTGGCCAATGAGCACTTGTATTTCTGGTGGCTGAAACTTGCCTGGGGAAAGCTCCCTGAAGACAAGTAGCATTCAAGAGTATTTTTAAAACTTGGATGATTCCGTAGGAGGCTGTTTGAAGGACTTAAGATTCAGATAGAAGCTGCAAGGGTAGAGATGAGTGAGTGTGGGACAAGTGTGGGACATACAGAAAGCTGCCAAAGCGAAAACCAGATGCATAACTTTCAGTCACTGGTCCCAGTGTTTACAAGGAAGGTGATAATGTCTCAGCACACATCTTATACAGAGAGAGCTAAAATAAAAATGCTTTTGACATTTCCATTTGGAACCAGGATCTCTCCTGTTTGGAGCATAAAAACAAAGGTACCGGGGCGCCTTGGTGGCTCAGTCGGTTAGGTGTCCGACTTCCCCTCAGGTCATGATCTCTCGGTTTGTGAGTTCGAGCCCCGCGTCAGGCTCTGTGCTGACAGCTCGGAGCCTGGAGTCCGCTTCCGATTCTTTGTCTCCTTCTATCTCTGCCCCTCCCTCACTTATGCTCTGTCTCTCTATCAAAAATAAATAAATGTAAATTTAAAAAATTAAAAAAAAAAAAACGAAGGTACTTTCCCAAGCTGATCTATGGATGATAGCCCAACAAACAGACAAAATATTGGGGTGCTCCCTAAAAATGAGGAAAAGAGGTTTGTTGCTTTCAAGGATTAAAAATATATAATAATCAAGAAAACTGTGTGTCCATCAACTGATGAATGGATAAAGAAGTTGTGGCTTATATATACAATGGAATACTACTTGGCAATGACAAAGAATGAAATATGGCCTTTTGTAGCAACGTGGATGGAACTGGAGAGTGTTATGCTAAGTGAAATAAGTCATACAGAGAGAGACCAATACCATATGTTTTCACTCATATGTGGATCCTGAGAAACTTGACAGAAGACCATGGGGAAGGGGAAGGGGGAAAAAAAAAGTTAGAGAGGGAGGGAGGCAAACCATAAGAGACTCTTAAAGACTGAGAATAAACTGAGGGTTGATGGGGGGGGGGGTGGGAGGGAGGAGAGGGTGGGTGATGGGCATTGAGGAGGGCACCTGCTGGGATGAGCACTCGGTGCTGTATGGAAACCAATTTGACAATAAATTTCATATTTAAAAGAAAAGAAAAGAAAATCACTATTTCAAAAAAAAAAAAGAAAACCTTGTGTGTGCATATATGTATATAAATAATAAAAAATGAAGATAAAAATAGAACATCTTTCTAAAATTTGTCTTATCATTCCAAAATATTTTTGAAGTTATAAACTGGGTGTCTGGCTACTGAACCTAGTACGTGCCATTTGTTTTTATTTATTTATATCATTAAAAAAAATTTTTTAATGTTTATTTATTTTTGACAGAGAGAGAGAGAGACAGAGCATGAGCAGGGGAGGGGCAGAGAGAGAGGGAGACACAGAATCCGAAGTGGGCTCCAGGCTCTGAGCTGCCAGCACAGAGCCTGATGCGGGGCTCGAACTCACAGACCATGCGATCATGACCTGAGCCAAAGTCGGACGCTCAACCGACTGAGCCACCCAGACACCCCTATTTATATCATTTTTAAGTGATTCTAATTATTTTGTGTGGCCAGAAGCTCGCTTTAAGTAATTTGGACCATCACTCGAAGCGCTTTTGTTTACTTTGTCTAGGACCTTGACCACACCTGGAAGGCGGCAGGGTAAGCCTGAGGGATGAGAGCACAGTCAGACTTTCTCAACCAGTCGGATTACAAGGGGTAAAATAATTTATCAGCTGACAAAGGCCTTGTTTAGTTACCTGTGGTCTTTTTTTTTTAAGTTTGTTTGTTTATGTTTATTTCTTTGAGACAGAGAGAGTGAGAGTGAGCTGGAGAGAGGGAGAGGGAGAGAGAGAGAGAGAGAGAGAGAGAGAGAGAGAGAGAGAATCCAAAGCAGGTACCACGCTGTCAGTGCAGAACCAGGCACGGGGCTCGATCTCATGAACTGTGAGATGGTGACCTGAGCTGAAACCAAGAGTCAGGTCGCTTAACCGACTGAGCCACCCAGGCGCCCCTACCCGTGGTCTTTAATCATGCTTTGCCACTATTGCTGTCTATCTGAAGTCTTAGTTATAACATGATTTGAACTTGCTTTGGATATTATCCTTGTGTTCCCTCAGGAAAATAGGCAGTTATGTAACACAGATGTTATTTGAAATTGCTTATCTTTTGGAAATAAAGCTGTAAATATAAGGTGGAGATTATATAGCTCACTCTGTGTCCATCATAACTCTCATCAGTTGCCAAAGAGCAAAATGACTTCAAAGTAACTCACTTAATTTTGCACTGGTCATCTTATTAGAGGGCTGGAAGCGACAACAGGTAAATTCTTTGACCAGTTTTCAAGAGCTCGCACGAGCTGACATCCGTCATGATTTCACAGTATTGCACAACCAGGTGATGTTTTTCTTTAATCGCACACATGAATGCGTTCCCTTTAAGTGTATATTGGATCATCCCTTTCCTTCTCCATACTTCCTCCTTCAGAGCTGGCTCTTAGCTTTTCTTGTCACTTGTCAAATCAAAGAATAGGAGAAAGGAATAATAAGAGGGGCATTCGCGTGTAGTTGTTCGAGTACGTGTTCTGAAATCAGACTGCCTACCTTCCTATTTTGGCTCTTCCGTTAACTCCCTGTGAAACCCGCAATGAGTTACTTAAACTTCCTGTGTCTGAGGAGTTTCATTTGAAAAAATGGAAATAGTTATCATGTGTGCTTCATACAGTCTGGGGGATTTTTTTTTTTTTTTAACAGAGGTAAAATTTACATAACCTACAAAACATAAAATTAACCACTAACCATTTTAATTCAGGGACATTTAGTACATTCACCATGTTGGTAACTCACCTCTGCCTAGTTGCAAGATATTTTCATCACCCCAAAAGCAAAATGCATACACATTAAACAGTCACTTCCCATATCCCCCTACCTCCAGCCCTTAGCAACCACCAATCTGCTTTCCGTCTATTTATTCTAGACACTTCGTATAAATGGAATTATACAATGCGTGACCTTTTGTTTCCTGTTTCTTACACATGGCGTAATGATGTGGGGGGTTATCCACATTGTACCACGTGTCATTATTTAATCACCCTTAATGGCTAAATAATAATCCATTACATGGAAATACCACATTCATCACCTGATGGACATTTGGGTTGTTTCCACCCTTTGACTCTTATAAATGATGCTGCTGAGAACATTTGGGTCCAGGTTGGTGAATGGACATATGTTTTCATTTCTCTTGGGTGTGTACCTCGTATAGAATTACTGGGTCCCATGGAAACTCTATGTTTAACCACTTGAAGAAGCACCACACCGTTTTCCAAACTCACTGCACCATTTTACATTCCAACCAAGTGTATGAAGGTTCTGATTTCTTCGTATCCTTGTCAACAGTTGTTATTTTCTTTTTTCTTTTTATTTTCTATCATGCCTAACCCCCAGTGGCCACAAAGTGGTAACTCTTCGTGGTTTTTATTCGCATTTCCCTAATAATAAATGAGGCTGAGCATCTTTTCATATTCCTGTTGACTTCCTATCATTTTTTGAATGTTTTATTTATTTTTGAGAGAGAGAGAGGGAAAGAGACAGAGTATGAGCGGGGGAGGGGCAGAGAGAGAGGGAGACCCAGAATCCAAAGCAGGCTCCAGGCTCCGAGCTGTCAGCACAGAACCTGACGCGGGGCTTCAACTCATGAACCGCCAAATCATGACTTGGCATGAGAAGAGCTTCAGGGACACTCTAAAACCCAGCCTCAAGTTATGCTAAGGCTGAAATATGTAGCCCAAGAACCTGACACTCAGCAGTTGGAAAGAAGAGTCCCCCTTCTCTTGTGTTTGCAGCTGCAAGGAGAAGAAAGCTGCCTAGGAATCAGGCAGGTGGCGGGGATGCTCGGGGAGTCTGAGCTGAGCCCCACACTCAAGGCAGAAGATCTCAGCTCAAGTATCAGCTCTTTGTTTCCTAGGCCCGTGATCTTGGGCCTAATATTATCTCAACCAGGAAATGGAACCCTAATAATGTCTGTGAAAGCTCATTGTAAACTACAAAACACTATACAAAAAGCTGATTCTAATTAAAATGTGTGAATACCAGGGAGCCTGGGTGGCTGTCCGACTCCTGATTTCAGCTCAGGTCATGATCCCACAGTGGTGGGACGGAGCCCCATGAGGGGTTCTGTGCTGAGAACAGGTCCTGCTTAAGATTCTCTCCCTCTCTCCCTTTGCCCTTCTCCCCTGTTCTCACTCTCTTTCTAAAATAAAAATTTTTTTAAGTATGAATACCGACATTTCTGCATTTAGCAGCAAGCACAGTATCAAAGGTATACAAGCCTTTTAAACTATAAATTATTACAAATATGCTTGTCTGTTAATTGTTTCTAAATATACAGATAGAAACCGATAGGATGGAAGTGAGAAATTAGTCCATGCAGCTCAAATTCCTGGCATCAGACACACCAGTAATATAGTTTATCAAAGAAATTTGAAGCATTTCAGATATCCTTTAAACTAATCCCAAGCAGGGGCACCTGGGCGACTCAATCCGTTGAGCGTCCGACTTTGGCTCACATCATGATCTCAAGGTCTGTGAGTTCAAGCCCCATATTGGGCCCTGTGCTGACAGCTCAGAGCCTGGAGCCTGCTTTGGATTCTGTGTCTCCCTCTCTCTCTGCCCCTCCCCTGCTCATGCTCTCTCTCTCTCTCTCTCTCTCTCTCAAAAAATAAACTTAAAAAAATTTTTTTAATTAATCCCAAGCAGCTACCATAATATGTTATTTCGCTTTTATAATATCCTTTGAATGCTATTATTATTGTGCATATTCACAGGGTGAGAAATTAAAGAGCAAAGAAATGCAGCCACCAGTACCTCATATGTCATTTAGTGGGAGAATCACGACTAAGATTTAGGAGGTTGTGTTTTCTTCCTGTCACTGATATCTGTTATTAATAACATTCAGTTTATATTCTACCAAGTATACTTCATGGGTTGGGCCCTCGGCTAGGCCCCGGGGACAGGATGAGCAAAAGAGACTCTGCAGAGCTTGCAAAGGGGGAGGGAGCCCTGTGGTCCAGGAACCATAGAACCAAGTGAAGCCACAACTGGAGAAACGCCCTTGCGTGTGGGAATCATGGGGTCCACAGTGGAAGCGGAGGCAGATGGGGACTGGGCGGGACTTCCTGAGGAAGAGAAGGTGGAGTTGACATCTGAGGGATGGCTGTGTATGGCTGAACAAGAATGGGCAGCAAGCTGGGTCCAGGCAGAGGAAACAGTCCGAGCTGACCGCAGGGAAAAGAAACAGGGTAGGGGTGGAAAGACCAACACGGCCAGGGCTGGAGAGCAGGGAGGGTACAGGGAAAGGCCCAAGATGAGGCTGGGGAGGCCAGCGGGGCCACACGGGGCCTCAGAACTGTGCCCGTGACCAAGTAGGGCCAGGCAGGAGAGCAGGTGCGAGTCTCGTGCTCAAGGTCACGTGGACTCTTTAGTCCCCTGTCCAGAGGCCGCCTTGCTCCGTGAAAGCACATCTCTGAGGACTTTGGCAATGACCCTGAGAAACTCAGATAGAGATCCCCCAGCCCACTATTTCAATGTGTTTTCTTGTTCTGGTATTTCTTAATTTGAGTGATTTTAGTAATTGACTAAGCCGATCAAATCTAAGAAAAATGTATAAACAGGGGCACCTGGGTGGTTCAGTCGGTTAAGCGTCCAACTCTTGATTTCAGCTCAGGTCATGATCTCATGATTCGTGGGTTTGAGCCCTGCATCAGGCTCTGTGCTGACAGTGCAGAGCCTGCTTGGGATTGTCTCTCTGCCCCTCCCCCTGCTCATGCTCTCTCATTCTCTCGCAAAATCAATACATAAATATTTTTTAAAAATTGAAAAATACATGAACTGTTTTAGTAGAAAGACAGGAATGGTTTTTGAAGAGAGAAACACTTTTGCAGATGCAAAACTAACTTCTCTCTGGGACTGTCTGTGGAGCCCATGCTGGAGCTATTGCAAAGACTCACCAGGACAGTTTAGGATACAGGAGGCTTTGTCCCTGGCTTCCAGTAGCCGGCGACAGGCCTCCCTCTAGACCCAGACTCTCAGCTCATACAGGATCGCTTGTTTGAACGAAGGCTGCAAAATCAAAGAGGTTGCCCAGCCTTCTAAAATCTAGGGAATTCTTAGGGCACCTGGGTGGCTTGGTTGGTTAAGCGTCTGACTTCAGCTCAGCTCATGATCTTTCAGTCCGTGAGTTCAAGCCCCATGTTGGGCTCTGTGCTGACAGCTCAGAGCCTGGAGCCTACTTTAGATTCTGTGTCTCCCTCTCTCTCTACCCCTTGCCTGCTCGCTCAACCTCTCTCTCTCTTTCAAAAACAAATACACATTTAAAAAAATTAAAACCTAGGGAATTCTCTCAGGATATTGGGAGTATTATAATCTTATGTAAACACAAGAGGAAGTTCGTGATGAGTCTCAGTAATTATGCAGACTTCTAGAAAACACAACTCTCAGGCCAGCCTGTCTCCCTCTTACGTGAGAAATCCAGGCTATTAAAAAGGAAGCTGTGTCAGAAAACTGCAACGTGTCTAGAACATCACCTTCTTGGACGTTCATCATCCTTTGACTTCATTTACAGATAACATCAAAGAAGAACGTTGACAAGGGCAGGTTTATCCAAGCAGCGATGACTAGACTCCGGAAGTCGTTAAATGACAAGTCCAGTGACATCGTTATTTTTACTTCTTTTCTTCACTGAGTCCCAAGAGGGTGGTAGAACACGAGAGAAAAATAGGATTGACATTTTAAAAATAGCACTTCGAGTAGAGATTTTCAGGTAGCGTAGGTTTAAACATGTAGGCTAGTCATTAAATGTAGTGTTTTGATAGTTATTAATTTGCTTTCTATAAGTGGCCTATTACTTAGTAACATGTTGTGAAAATAAATTGATGAAAACCTTTGCGTTCCGGCAGAAAGCAAAAGTAGGAGCTCTAGGGCTGAATCACCCAGGTGCTGCCCGCGTTAATGCAGCCCTCTTCCCATTCGGCTGTGTAGGTCAAAACATACATTCCTGTGAAATTCAGTGACACTTTACAGAGACAATCAGTTTTCTCATTTATTTTCAGCCTACCAATTCTAAATCAAAAGGCTTGTGGAAAAAAAAAAAAGATTTACAGAAGAATGCCCCTAACTTTGAATCATTAAATATGGACAGTAGGTTACAGAATCCATTTATTTTCATAAATGTCTTTGAGCCTCAGGATATCAAGAGGGGCTTTTGCCCTGAGGAGCCTTCCAGGCTAGTTCGGCGTCTTGGCTTGGGCGTCAAGAGGCTGACAGAGATGGGACCAGAGCTCAAACCCAGGCCTGTTCAGCACCAAAACCTGCAATCCTTATGGCTAAAAGATTCTCATATTATTTAGATTCATATTATTTAGATTATTTGGATGCATACATGTGGCAGCGGGGAGGAGTAGAGAGAGCGGGAGAGAGAATCCCCACCCTCCTTGCGGGGCTTGAACTCATGAACCTTGAGATCATGACCTGAGCTGAAATCAGGAGTCAGACGCTCAACCAACTGAGCCACCAGGTGCCCCTATTTAAGTTCTTCATATTATTTCTTTTTTTTTTTTTTAATATTATTTCAAGGAAGAGACACTTGAGATCTAAGCTCGGACCTTGTTGCTCTAAAGGCACAATGACATGTTCAGCCCTCCTCTGAGAGCATGGAGATAATGGCTGGTCTAAATTCAGTCTATGACTATAATGCCTGCAGCCACCCAGCCGTCATTTCGTGATGGGCAGCCCTGGCCACTTTCTGTTCCTTCTGTGTGGGCATCTCGGATGCAGAATCCCCGAGAGCACAGTGCATCAGGTCCTGAGTCACTTTACAGTGTGGGTGACCTCTGGCCAGAGCGCCTTATTCTAGCTCCTTGGTGTCACCCAGAGGAAGCACAGCAGCCAGGGTGGCAGGTCAGGGTGGCAGGTGGAACCATCAGGGGTGACTCCTTGACACAGGAACGTGAAGAGCACAGGATCTAGACAGTTTCCCAGGGGAATTCTACCAAACCTTTTAAGAACAGATTCCCCAGTGCTGTTAATACTGTTCCAGAACACAGTGTGGAGTTGACGGGGAGAGCGGGGAAACCCTACCAACACAAGCATCCGATGTTATAAAACTCAGCAAAGGACAAAAACCACAAACAGATATTTTTGAAGAGCAATGGGCCAACCCTTAATATGACACTGCAGCAATTAGGATTAGGAGGAAACGCCCCGTGACCACGTGTTGCTTATTCCAGGAAAATAAGGATGGTTTTACCATTATGAAACTGATTAGTACAGTTCAACACAAGAGATCTAAAGGGAAAAATGATAAGATCTTCTACATAGACGCCACTTCTTAACTCTGAGACTTACACTGAGCCTAAAGGGGAAAGACCAGAAGCAGAAATCAGGAATACGTTTACTCAGGAATCAGACAAGGACGGTCACTACCCCCACCTCACTAAAATTGTCCTGAAGTACCAGAGGTACGAACGTGTTACTAGTTGATTCTCTGCAATTCTCAAAGTACGGACTCACGTGCAAAGTAAACTCTCCGGGATCTCATTTGTTACCTGTCAGATCGGACAAGACTCACGTGCGTCATGACACATGACACGGTCAAGGTGAGAAGGCTCTGGCGCTCGGACACGGTGTTGATGGGATAAGTCTTCTCCGAATGAGGCCGTGATGACCTCTGTCACGGTCCCAAGTGTGCACGTCTTTCGACCATCGAGTCCACTGTTGGGAGTATGTAGATGTACCAGTGACACATGTTACATAAGTAGAGTGAAGAATGTAGATTACAGCATTGCGTGTAACGGCAAAAACACAGAAAAAATCCTAAGTGGCCATCAGCTGACTAAATTATGACCCACGAATCCATCCACCACGATCCATCGGTGAAGTCTAACACAGGCATCCGGGGAAGGAGGAATCTCCTTGGAATGGACACGGACCCATTCTCCTCCATGTCCTATCAAGTGAGAAAGGACAAGATGGAGAACAGTATCTGCAGTAAGCTCATGTTGTATGTAGCATGTTCCCATTTGTGCAAAAACATGTATATGCATAAAACATCCTCTAAAAGGAGTCATGAGACCCAGAAGGCATTGGATGTCTGTGAGGCAGAAAGCTGGGTGTCTGAGGGATAGGATGTCAGCGAAACATTTTCAGTTGGAGCTTTTGACTTTTGAACCATCTGAATATATTACCTTCTCAAGAAATAAATGAATGAAGTGCAAATTAAGGAAGAAAGGAGAAAGTGGGGCGGGGGGGGGGGTGGAGGTGGGAGGTTGGTGGCAGGAATTGCATTGAGCGACTGATCTAGTCCAAGCAGCTAGAAGGGCACATCATGTGGAGAAGGGTTGAGGGAGAGAGGAGCAGTGTGGGCGTTGTCTGTGGTGGGAATACAGGAGTGGAGTGGGGGCCGGAAAGCGCAGGAGGGGAGGACATTCAAAGGGTAACAGCAATTCAGGTCTCACCAGAATGAGCAGAGCAAGATTCAAAGGTACAAATACTGGGGTGGCATTGCAGAGGACATTGGCTCCAGGCTTAAAGGGGCTGCATTTTATCTGGCAGACAATGGGAAGCCATCAGAGGCTTTTCATTAGAGAAGAGACGTGATCAAAACTGTTCTATTAAGGGCTTAAAACCTGTTACCAGCAGAGAGAACGAATTTAAAGGAACAGGCACAGCAGGTGAGTTCCTTGAGCACAGAAACTCACACTGGTTCAGCTCTTTAGCCCCCCTGCATAGAACAGCGACTGGTAGGCACACATCCAGGCAGAGCTAGCTAGAGCACTTACCACACACTAGATACCTTTTTAGCATGTTCCATGAAGGGCCTGATTTGATCCTGGCAATAACTGTATGAAGGGGCTCTACTATTGTCCCCATTGTACAAATGGAAGAAATTGAGGCTGGGATTGATTAAA
Organism: Neofelis nebulosa; assembly: GCF_028018385.1. Lineage (NCBI taxonomy): Eukaryota > Metazoa > Chordata > Mammalia > Carnivora > Felidae > Neofelis > Neofelis nebulosa. The sequence goes on from NC_080794.1 coordinate 10,405,327, forward strand.
AGTTTGCCCAGAGTCACAGCCAGGCAGGGTGAAGCCTGGATTCACCAAGCACTCTGGCTATATAGTCTCTGCTTTTAAAGAATATTAAATTCTGTTTTAGGGGCGCCTGGGTGGCTCAGTCAGTTAAGCGTCCAACTTCGGCTCAGGTCGTGATCTCACGGTTGGTGAGTTCAAGCCCTGCGTCAGGCTCTGTGCTGACAGCTCAGAGCCTGAGCCTGCTTCAGAATCTGTGTCTCCCTCTCTCTTTCCTTCCCCCATTTACCTCTGTCTCTTTCTCTCTCTCTCTCTCTCTCTCTCAAAAATAAATATAAAAAAATTTTAAATGCCTCTGTAAACCAGGATTGTGGCAGTGGACATGAACTGGAAGGCAAAAATTCAGAGGAAACCCAAGAGCCGGGAAATATTAGGGTGACATCCTTAACAGTTGAGTAGGGTAACGAATGTGAAAGTTTGAGAAGGAAGAGATAATGTAGCATATGCTTTTTTTCATTGAGCAAAAATTATTAATTACTGTGTGCAGAGGAATTCACTTGACTGTATATAGGATGAATAATAACTACTAGCCTTATTTCAAAAATTATGTATTTCAAAAATAGTAAGGGACACCTGGGTGGCTCAGTTGGTTAAGCTTCTGATTCAGTTTCAGCTCAGGTCATTATCTCGTGATTTGTGGGTTTGGGTCCCGTGTTGGGCTCTGCACTGACAACACACAGAGCCTGCTTGGGATTCTCTCTCTCTCTGCCCCTCCCCACTAGTGCTCATTCTCTCTCTCAAAATAAATGAACGTAAAAAAATAAAAACAGCAAATATCCGTTATTATGAATCACCAGGGATTAATAAACCTTTAGCTGGGATTTGTATATACCGTTCTATTGAAACTCAGCAATCGTACAGTAAAATAGATATCCCTACTTGCATTTTACATCGGAAAAATGAATAATTACTCATGAAAACTGCCACAGGTCACACAGCTAGTGCATGGTAGGACCACGCTCAAACCTGCACCTACCTGAGTCTGGAGCCTTTGCTGGAGCCCTGGGCTGCCCACCACAGCTCCCCTCCCTGCCCACCTCAGGGCAGGAATGTTTGCACAGATCTGTCCTAGCCCAAAGCCTCAATCAGGCACCCACAGTACGGAGGGACATTGCTCTATTCCGATCAAAATAGGGGGCTCCTGGGTGGCTCAGTCAGTTAAGTGTCTGACTTCGGCTCAGGTCCTGATCTCAGTTCGAGGTTATGATCTCACGGTTCGTGAGTTCGAGCCCCACATCGGGCCATCTGCTTTCAGTGTGGAGCCTGCTTTAGATCCTCTGTCCCTCTCTCTCTCTGCCCCTCCCTAGCTCATTCCCTCTCTCTCTCTCTCTCTCTCAAAAATAAATAAACATTAAAAAATAGAGTTATAGGGGAGCCTGGGTGGCTCAGTCAGTTGAGCATCCAACTTTGGCTCAGGTCATGATCTCACAGTTCATGAGTTCGAGCCCCATGTTGGGCTTTGTGCTGACAGCTTGGATCCTGGAGTCTACTTTTGATTCTGTGTCTCCCTCTCTCTGCCCACCCCCCATACTCATGCTCTCTCTCTCTCTCTCTCTCTCTCTCTCAGAAATAAATAAACATTAAAAAATAGAGTTATAAAGCATAAATAGAATGGCTTTTCCCTGACACCATCCCTAGAGAGGATAGTTTTTTAGTGGAGATTGTGCTGAGGACAGCAGACCTTGTACTTACAGAATCAACGGGTGTGTGCATGTTCTGCCTATGTGAACACTAATCGGATGGTAAAGAATTGGAATATACCCCTAGGAGCAGGGATTTGCAAGACACAGGGAAGGTCATATAAAGTGTGTGACTTCTGTGACACAGGAACCAAGTGCATACCAGAGAAATAGGGTGTATTCCTGTGGCTGAGGCTGTGGCTGTGGCTGTGGCTGTGGCCTGCCCGTGGGCCCAGACACCGTGCACGGCTCCCTTCCGAGTGGCCTTAGGTTGCCTGTAGAATCTGTCAGAGTCCCTAGTCCCCAGAAGGGATGGGGGCGCATTTCTCTTGGCTATGAGTGTCCTTCCATGCGGACATTAGAGGAGCCTGCTGCCATGTATGTGTTGTGAGCATGGCCAGACCAGGGTGAGCCACGGAGGAAAACGAGGCAGGGCAGACGCCCACCGATGGCAAGCCCGTGGCAGCCCAGCCTCAAAGTCCACCTTGCCTTTGACACGCACTGGAGAGAAATCCACAAGCCAGACCTCTGCAGGAGTTTCGGGAAGGACACACTACACTGCTCGGCGACAGCCTTGAGGGCTTCCAGGGAACAGAAGGGAACTGCCAGAGCAAGTCCCTGGGAGACACCTCCCAGGACCTGAAATGATTACCCTGCAAGGGGGGACCCCGTGCACAGTTCCCATGGGAATGTTTATCTTACAGCCGTCACTAAATGCTGCGTGTACTCACACGGATGGCCAGAGTGCCCCCCAGCGACCACACGCTCTCTCTCTCTCTCTCTCTCTCTCTAAGTCATTGTTCCAGAAGTTAAATGGTAAATGAAATAGGTGCAGATATTTCAAAAGAAACACCCCAAACAAAGCCCACTTCACTAGGAATGTTCAGGGGCTGTTTTCCCTCACCCACAGCTTCAAGCCAAGTCCATGACCCTGATCGAGAAGGTTCTCACGTCCTTCTCAAGCGCCATCTGGCACTCAACAACCTCCTCCACCTCCCCGCTCCTTGCCCAGCTGAATGTAAGAAGATCTGGTGCTCTCTTCCCCCACAGAGTCATCCAGGGATCAGGGAAGGGCCCCTGAGCCTGGGGTCCCCCCTCAGCCCCACAGGAAGGGGAGAGGAATTTGTGATGCTCGATGCCAAGAGGGAGCCCTGGCTCCTAGTGAGACTGCTTCTGTCACTGTGACTTCGTGACCGTGAGCCTCAGTTTCAAGACTGCCCACTTCAAATAAGCACGCCTGTGTCATTGCGCTTGGAGCCTTAGGCCCTGTTCCCTGGAAGCAGAGCTTGAGGCAAGGGTTCCTGTGCCCACGGTGGTGGGGGCGTGCTCTCAGGAGCTGAGCAAGGATGGGTCTGGGCTGGAGACTGCTTCAGCCTGATTCCAGGACAGCTCTGGAGCCCGCCGGTCCCACTGAGGTGGCCCCACCGTGGAGCAAGGCCCAGCACAGCTAGGGGGTAGGGAGGCCCACCAGTGTCGGCTGCTCGTCATCGGGGGGCCGTGTACCAGGGGGGTTCTGTGCAGCACACCAGCAGCGTGAACTAAAAGCGGCCACAAAATGTCATACCTTACAGACTGTCGACCAGGTATGATTTGGAGTGATACGATCAAGGCTCAGGCTTGGAAGGAGATGAAGGAGGTGAGAGTCAGTCCTACAGCATGATGGAGGGGCCAGCTGGGAGGGGGCCCACAGCGCTGTCCGGCTTCTGGCTCTCACCTCTCCGTCTGGAAACCACACGCAGTCAGACACAGCCTTGTAAGCCTGGGGCGTGATCAGGCGATTAGGTGGGACACTGGATCCACTGGATCTTGAGGCCTGTCCTTCCTTTTTGGAGGTCAGCCTCTATGGGGCCTCCCCCCGGGGACACAGCCTCAACGACAAAGTCCCCCGTGGCCTGGCTCAGCCTGGGGCCCTCGGTCCCCACTCTCTGGGCTGAGCGCTTCCCCGGCCAGCCAGCCCCCAAGGTTTCTTTCCTCCAGCTCTCCAGCTGGATGTGTGCCTGGTATAGGATTTATTGCTTCTTATTAGGTATCGTCTCTTCATGTGCCCAGTTGTGAATTCCTGTAAGGAAGGGCTGTGTCTAAACATCTTCCTGTGCCTTCTCCTCCGAGGGTGTTTGGCAAATACTTTTCAATGGGATGTTTGCTGTTTGACTGGTAGGGTGCCAGGGATTTCCGGCAGCCACAAAGACGGGGACAGTTGGCAAAGAGAAGGAGCACTCGGGAGGCACTGCCGACTCTCTGATGGCTGGTTTCGTGAACATTGCCTTCTATTCAGAACAAACAATTTTGGGATTACTGTTTGTTTTGGGCGGTTTTTAAGGTTTTATTTTTTTTTCAATGTTTATTTATTTTTGAGAAGAGGGGAGGGGCAGAGAGAGAGAGAGAGAGAGAGAGAGAATATCTCCAGCAGGCTCCACGCGGTCAACATCGAGCCTGACCTGAGGCTCAATCTCACAAACCATGAGATCTTCACCTGACCCGAAATCGAGAGTCGGACACTGAACCCAGCTACCCAGGCATCCTTAAGGTTTTGTTTTTTAAGTAATCTCTACACCCAGCGCAGGGCTCAAACTTACAACCCTGAGATCAAGAATGGAATGCTCTGCTAGCGAAGCCAGCCAGCCAGGCGCCCCACGGGATTACTGTTTTCACTGCCACGTGAACTCTAAGTTCGGGGCCGCTCTGGCGTTCTTGTTCTTGAGTTATTCCTAGGTACTAGAAGATGAATAGGATAGAGGTCCCTTCTCCGAGGCGCTCCTGGGAAGGTTCCACGTGTGTAAATGGCACCATCTTTGCACACAAGGAGTTTATTATCTGAAGAGGGAAAGAATAGGCATTTGTATGCAATGCTGACAGAAGCAAATGGAGCCAGAAGTCGCATCTCTGTAGAGACAGGCACACGGAAAGAAGCGAGGGGTGAAAAACCGAGTGGCTGTCCACCTCCCAGGTCCGTACAGTTGTCCAAATAAGCAGAAGTGCCCCTTCCGGGCAGGGAGGGCAGAGGAAACCTTGTCTTCCAGTTTCCTGTGCAGGCCTTCAATTAAGTCATATGATAAGGATTAATATTGTTTGTTGAATGTCAGACATACAACACCGTCCCTTCCTGGGAGCGCTGGACGGACGCACAATTCAAACATAAAAGGGACCAGCTGACGGGGTGGCTCAAGCTCAGAGGTGAGCAGTTTCAGGGTTTACGGGCTGGTTCACTGTTTGTTCTCTGGTTATTTCCCCCCCAAATTCCACCTGCTGTTCTGGGAAGGAAAAACCTCCCTCCCGCGCGTTTCTGTGCTCGGCATTCACTCTGTGGTTAGGCTTCTAGAAGAGCTGTTGACCTCGCTGGCCACTTTTCTTAATATTCACATCTGGTCAAAGCAAACTAACTGCTCCAAGGAGATCCTGCTTTCCATACCTTCCCACTGGGGCGTGAAATACCTGAGCAGTCATCGCAGATGCTGGGCACGTTTATCCTCTTTTTTGACTCCGGTGACAATCGTTAGTTTTTGCCTGAGGCATTCCTGAAAGATAGTTTCACTGGAAGGGAGCAGGCATAGAAAACGGTAACCAGCTACGGGGGTGACTTGGGGTTTCCCTTCCCTTCCTTGGCTTGTCCAGACTCCCGGTCAGCGTGCTGCGATGCTGAGCCAACGCACCGCGTCCGACCACCCCAGCAGTATCCCCTCGTCAAGATGTGCCCCCAGGGGGGGTTGCAAAGTTGGGACCGTGGAATCACTCCAAATGTACTAGTGAGAGAAGATGATCGAGGAGAGTGAAAAGTTAGAATAGTGCTGCCGTGAACACGTGATATTCTGTATAAAGAGAACGTCTCTGGTTGAAAGTTGGAAGGCTGGCTGGGATGAACCGCAGACTAGCCTGTGGGCTTGTGACCTATTCACAGGACAGACGGAAAGAAGCACCACCATAAACCTGAATCCGAATACGTGGCTAGTGGTTTCCCTCTGCTTCGTTTTGGTTTGCTCCATAGTCATATGTCCCCATTGTCCCATTTTGTCTGGATCCTTGCTGTCTGTGAGCTACCCAGCCTAGAAGGCATTCTGGAGCTTGAATGCTTGCTTGCTTCGGAGTTTCTGTAAGTGCCGTACAGAACCTAGTTTCTCCTTTTCTCATCAGTAAAAGGCAACATTCCCAAATATTGCCAACTATGAGGGACGCGCTGAGAATTTTAAGTGGGTCCAAGAGTAAAAAAAAAAAAAAAAAGTCATCGGGGCCGTAAATCTGCCTATGTTTATAGGCAGTCTCGGTACTTCTCACTAATTAATTAGAATAACTGTGTGGATCGGATTCTGAAAACAGAAACAAAGATCAGTTAGTCTGTGGTTGTTCTGGTAGATTTGGTCAGGTGGCCAGGACACCTCGCCCCTGGTCTGGTCGCTTTGGGAACGATTGGTGTTAAGGATACTGGCGAGGGCTGTGTCCCGGGACCCGTCTAACCTGAAAGCTACAGGTTGGAACGCGGGGTCAAGGGGAGACGTGAGTGTTTACAAACGTGCCAGCCAGTGTGGTCAGAACGCAGACTTTCTGTGAGTCCAAGGATCTGAACCTTTGTCACATCTCCACTTTCCACTCAGAGACAGGAACCCTGGAGATCTCGGTCTTCATGTCTGTAAAATGAGGTGATAATCAGCGTGTTGGTCGAGGTTGGCAAGCCGGTGACTGCCCTCCAGCTCAGACCCTGTGACAAATGACAGCACTGGTTATGCCCAACGGACGTGTGGGCCTGGCCGGGCCCAGGAAGAGGTGTAGCCATGGTGAGAATCCTGCAAAGAGAACTAACTCACCCCTACATGGCGAGAGGGGCCCAAACCTGAGATCAACTCCACAGATGAATGATTTACCCGCGGCAACTCGGAATGACAGGCCACAGCATCTTTTTCCGAGGCTGCCCTCCCTAAGCCTGAGTGCACCACGATCTACTTTTATAGAGAAAAACAAAACAAAACCAAAAAAAAAATGGTAAACACTATACTTGTGAAGATGTCCAAATATCAGCAGGAAGTATAAAAATCGGAATATAACATTCTGACAGCCTGCCGACAGGGGAGACTGTGGAGTATTTTTAGCATCGTGGGTATGTTTTTTTCAAGTCCTATACATGCTGGGATAGATGTCAGGAACAGACCTCAAAACTCAGCAGGCTTCGAATCTCTCCGAGCCTGTAGCCACCTGCACAAAACTGTGTTTTTAGTCCGAGTTCCTCTAGTTCAGCTTGAAAGTTTGTTGGTATTTTTCTTCCTAAACTGCATGTAGAATCTAGGACCAGAAGATGGTTGTTTCCAGAAAGCACTTTTGAAATGATGCCCAGACAGGGATTGCTAGGGAAGCACAGCCCTTCGTGAGATGCCCACCTAGTTGTAAAGTCATGACCAGGAGGCCAGTACAGTCTGGATGGACACAGGCAGACACATCTGGGGTCTCCAGAAGCTGAAACACTGCACTGGTGACATGATAATGTGAGGGGAATTTTCTACACACTCCCTTGGGCCTCCCACTCCCTGTCGAAAAACTTTTAGGGGCGCCTGGGTGACTCAGGCGGTTGAGCGTCCGACTTCTTTTCAGGTCATGATCTCACAGTTCATGGGTTCGAGCCCCGCGTCAGGCTCTGTGCTGACGGCTCAGAGCCTGGAGCCTGCTTCAGATTCTGTGTCTCCCTCTCTCTCACCTCTCCCCCATTCATGCTCTGTCTCTCTGTCTCTCTCAAAAATAAATACACATTAAAAAAAGTTTCAGTAAGGGACACCTGGGTGGCTCAGTCAGTTAAGCGTCCAACTTCAGCTCAGGTCATGATCTCACAGTTCATGGGTTCGAGCCCCGTGTCAGACTCTGTGCTGACAGCTCAGAGCCTGAAGCCTGCTTCAGATTCTGTATCTCCGTCTCTCTCGCCTCTCCCCCATTCATGCTCTGTCTCTCTCTCTCTCTCTCAAAAATAAGTAAACGTTAAAAAAAATTTTAATTAAAAACAAAAAACCTTTTAGCAGATCTCTGTTCTTTTTAGTTAAGAGTCAAAACTTCCCAAACTGGGGACCCACACGGTGCACTGTTCCTGCAAGTCTCTGTCTTTTTCACATTTCCCTGTGCCTGGACCCTTGATTCATTTTCCTTCTCTGCATGTGCCAGGCACCTCCCGACCCTGGCCTGCCTTCTTGGATCCGGGAACTGGCTCTTCACAGGCCAGGCAAGGTGCCCCTCGCCTCCCCGGTGGTATGCCCCACCATCAGGCGCTCTCTGTGCGGTGTTGACAGAACTCTCACCACATGGGGACTGTCATTTATCTAGTGCACACCGTGTGCCCAGCACAACTAGGTACGTTATGTATATCTTCTGTTGTTACCCTCACAGGAGCCTAGAGAGGTAGGCGTTATCCCCATCTTACAGATGAGAAAAGTGAGGCCCAGGAGGGCGGGAGACAGGCCAGAGACACCAGCACCAATCTAGGAAACTAGTTTTTAATTCAGACAGTTTTGACTTCACTGAGTGTAGACTTCCTTCACACAGCTTCCTTGCAACTTCAGTTTTAAGCCATATGCATAAAACAATTGACCAAAAAACAACACGGGGCACCAACGTCCCCCCAGCACAGTCAAAAATCCACATACAGGGGCGCCTGGGTGGCTCAGTCGGTTAAGCGTCCGACTTCGGCTCAGGTCACCATCTTGCGGTCCGCGGGTTCGAGCTCCGTGTCGGGCTCTGGGCTGACGGCTCGGAGCCCGGAGCCTGCTTCCGATTCTGTGTCTCCCTCTCTCTCTGCCCCTCCCCCGTTCATGCTGTGTCTCTCTCTGTCTGAAAAATAAATAAACGTTAAAAAAAAATTTTTTTTTAAAAATCCACATATACTTTTGACTCCCCAGAAACTTACCGATAACATAAACAGCTGATGAACACATATCTTGTATGCCATATGCATTATATACTGTATTCTTACAATAAAGTAAACTAGAGGAAAGAAAATGTCCACAAAATCATAAGAAAGAGAAAATATATTTACAATATTGTACCGATTGAAAAAAAATCTGCGTATATGTAGACCCGCGCAGTTCAAACCCGTGTTGTTCAAGGGTCTCAACGTTCGTTGGGACCAAACCCACACGTTCAATCCAATGCAGGGTCAGTACATCATATACCTTTGTATGTGTCTGACTAGAAAAACACCCAGAAGTTCAATCATTTGACGAATATATCTGAATGCCAAGTATGTGCAAAGTATATGTCACGTGCTGGGTAAATAGCGGTAATAAGACAGACATGATTTCCGCCCTTCAGAACGCGTAACGCTGGAGAGTGAATGAGTGTTACGAAGAAGGCTCAGTATGTTTCTGTGGCAGGGGTCCACACACTTTTTCTGGGAAGGGCCGGGGAGTACATATCTTAGGTCTTGCCGTCACACAGTCCTGATTACACTATTCAGCTCTGTTGTAGCGGGAAAGCGACAACAGACAACACATAAACAAATGGGCCTTGCCGTGTTCCAGTAAACTACTTTATAGACACTGAAGGGTGAAGTCCATATACTTTCTGTGTATCACAAAGTGTTATTCCTCTGATATTAGCCTGCATCTCTTTAAAGAAAAATGTAAAAACCATTCTCAGTTCACCAGCTTTACAAAAGGAGGCTGGACAGATTTGGTCCACAGTCAACCCCTGATCTATGGGACAGTATGACAGTCGAGACCTAGCTGAATTGTGGTTTTTATTGACAATAATGATGTAAGAGGCTAAATCTTAAGACGATGTTGTATAGCCGTTGATGATTTATGTTCATCTGGCACACATCATCGGTGTTCTTGGTGGTTTGAGTTAGCCTGTTGGCAGAAATGACCAGCACTTGGTCGAAATTAACTGTATATCAGTATCTTTCTATTTAACGCTTCTTATGATTTCTCCTGTTGTTTCTTCCAAGATAATATCAAATGAATTAAAGAACAGAAACTTACACCGAAGTGCTCCCTC